>NC_025997.2:60997398-61597398 GCF_000442705.2 Elaeis guineensis
AATTAATGAATATTAAAACTCTTTTCTAATTTTCATTTTGCTTGGATCAAAGGCTTCTTGAATCATCAATCGATCAGAGCAAGTAGGATGCGATCTCCTCTTACCAGGAGTAATCGATTCCATGTTGACCTACTCACAATCTCCATACACATTCTACCATATCCAGAATACCCCATACATAACAAGTCATGAATGAGTATGAACCAAAAATATGGATTCATGTATACAAGGTTCTATTGTAGTCTTAGGTTAAAGGATTATATGCACAACTCCCACTATAAGAAAATATCTTTTGACGAGTAAGTAGAATCCATAAGATGTTTCTTAAGTCAGATCAATTCAATGAACTCATTCTCTAATGAGCACCCACTTTCTTATATTAGTGTCTTATACAAATGGTATATGAGATCAGCCATTCTCTCCATCGAGCATACATAGGAAGTGCTAGTCTATCCAAAATATTAATCCCCTACTCAATGCTCTCATGATTAGGAATATTCTAAATCAGGATTTTTAGAATTTTAGATCTCCAGGTATAATCTCATCATAACCCTAAACCCATTGCCCTGATTTATGGAGTTCATCATAATCATTACAAAAGTAAGATGCAATATATGATGAAAAATATATTTTATTTATAAAGAGTCAATACATGAGTCTAAAATATTACAAGAAAAACCCATCAAAATATAAAATTTTGATTGGCTTGTAAGGCATATTTCCTTCAATCTCCCACTTGCACTAAAGCCAATCATCCTTATATTTTATCCCCATACAATAGAGGTGGCGATCGAACTGCTGTTGTGGTAAAGCTTAGTGAACGGGTCTGCTATGTTGTTCTTTGTTTTTACTCGTTCAATGACAACATCTTGTCTTTTGATTATTTCACCAATGAGATAGAAACATCTTAGAACGTGCTTGGATTTATGATGAGACCTTGGTTCCTTTGCTTAAGCAACTGCTCTAGTGTTATCACAGTAAAGTGGTACTGAATTCTCAATCTCAAGAACGACACCCAATTCAATGATAAACTTCTTCATCCAGAAGCTTCCTTGGCAGTTTCATTTACAGCTATATATTCTGCCTCAATGGTTGAGTCAGCTACAGTCTGCTACTTAAAATTTTTCCAACTAATAGCTCTACCATTAAGAGTAAAGACATACCCTGAAGTATACTTGCTATCATCAGGATCTGATTGAAAACTAGAGTCAGAATAACCTTTTAGTTTTAGATAAGATCTTCCATATATCAAAAAAATATATTTAGTCCTTCTCAAGTACTTAAGAATAGTTTTCACTACTTTTCAATGATCCTCTCCTGGATCAGCTTGAAATCTACTAACTATGCCTAAGGCATAGGCAACCTCAGGCCTAGTGCATAGCATAGCATACATGATTGACCCTACTACTGAGGCATAGGGAATAAAACTCATTCTATTTCTTTTTTCTGGTGTTTTAGGTGACATCCTTTTAGAGAGATGTATGCCTTGACTCATGAGTAAGTAACCTCTTTTACTCCCATTCATGCTAAACCTCTTTAGCACTAAGTCTATGTACCTGGATTGGGACAAGCCTAACAACCTCTTAGATCTATCCCTATAGATTTTTATACCTAGTATATAGGATGCTTCACCCAAATCTTTCATGAAAAACTCACTTGATAGCTATGTCTTGACCGATTGTAATATTAGGATATCATTCTCAATAAAAAATATGTCATCCATATATAAAACTAAGAAGATAATAACACTCCCACTAGTCTTCTTGTATACACAAGGTTCATCCACAATTTTGATAAAGCCAAACTCTTTGACTGTAACATCAAATCGGATGTTCTAACTCCTCGAGACCTGCTTTAATCCATAAATAGATTTCTTAAGCCTGCATACCTGATTTGCTCTCCCTTTTGAGACAAATCCTTCTGGCTGAGATATGTAAACCTCTTTCTCAAGATAACCATTAAGGAAAGTGGTCTTCATATCTATTTGCCAAATCTCATAATTATGGTATGCTGCTCTTGCAAGCATAATCCGTATAGATTTGAGCATGACAACAGGTGAAAATATTTTATCATAATCAATATCCTGTTTTTGCTTAAAATCTTTAGCTACCAATCTAGCTTTATAGGTTTCAACTTGGCCATCTACTCTAATCTTTTTCTTATAGACCTATTTGCATCCAATAGGGGTCACACCCTCTGGTGCATCAATCAAAGTTCACACTTGGTTGGAGTACATAGAGTCCATTTCGAATTTTATAGTCTCTAGCCATTTGTCTGAGTCCCTACTCAAGATGACTTCTGTATAGATCAAAGATTCATCATTCTCAATGATGTGGGCTTCATTATTCTTAATAGCAAACTATATCTTATAGGTGCATTCCACACTCTATCTGACCTTCGGAGAGGAGGTATATTTTATGGTTGTACTTCATTAATGGATATTTCTAAATGAAGATCATCTTGTGCTTGCATTTGTAGGTCTTAAACTTCTTCAAGTTCAATTGTCTTCCTACTGTCTCTTTTTAGGATAAACTCTTTTTCCATAAAAGTGGCATATTTACTGATAAACACCTTTTATTCAGTAGGATGGTAAAAGAGGTATCCTATACTCTCTTTAAAATAACCTATGAACAAGTATTTATCTGCCCTAGCACTCAACCTATGTCCAAATTTTTTTTTAACATAAGCTGGACTGCCCCATATCTTAAAATACTTAAGATTAGACTTCTTTCTTCTCCATATCTCATATGGAGTGCTTGGCATAAATTTTGAAGATACTCTGTTCAGGATATAAACAGCAGTTTCTAGGGTATATCCCCAGAAGAAAATAGGCAAGTCTGTAAGGCACATCATGTACCGCACCATATCTAATAAAGTGTGATTCCTCCTTTCTACTATCCCATTTAGCTGTGGTGTATGGGGAGGGGTCCATTCTGAGAGAATATTATTTTCTTTAAGATGATCTAAAAATTCATTAGATAAGTATTCTCCTCCTCGATCAGATCAAAAGATTTTAATATTTTTTTCAATTTATTTCTTGATCATACTTTAATACTCTTTAAATTTATCAAAGACTTCGAATTTGTGTTTCATAAGATACACATATCCAAACCTAGATAAATCATCAGTGAACGTTATAAAATAAGAGTATCCTTCTCTAGCTTCTATTGTCATAGGATCACATACATCAGTATGTACAAGTCCTAATAACTCACTTGTTCTTTTTTCATATCCACTAAATGGAGTCTTAATCAATTTTTTTATAAAATAAGATTCATAAGTACCTAATGATTCATAATCATAAAGATCAAAGAAGTCTTCTTTATATAACTTTTTAATCCTTGTCTCACTTATATGACCAAGTCGATAATACTAAAGTAAAGTATTATTTAACCCTTTTTTCTTTCACTTTTTGCTTTCATCAATATGAAAAACATTGTCATTAGATAGAATCAGAACACTATTATTAATAACGCCATAATAAAAAAATTTATTAGAAAAAAAAATTGAGCAACTATTGCTCTTTTCATTTATTTCATAACCTTGTTGCAACAGCAATGGTACAGAAATAATATTTTTAATGATCTTAAATATATAATAATAATTTTCTAGCTCTAAGATCTTCTCAGCAAGTAACTTCAACATATATGTCCCTACAGCCTCTGCTTGGATGGACTCTTTGAAGGAAAAATCGGCTTTTTCCTTATAGGATCTTCCAGATCTAATGAGATCTGGGGCGGAATATTTTAAAAAAAATTATCCTGCGATATTTCAGATCTAAGATCTATTAGACCTAATTCTTATTATCTGATATTAAATCTAAAATTAAATTTAAAACTTGAGGATTAGAGGAATACCTCTAGGGTAACTAGATTACCCTGTAGATGATCGCAGCAATGCCCGAGGTTCTAAAATAGCCACGCAGTCACCTGGCCTCTACCAGTATCCACTCAAGTAGGATCTGGATCATCTTCTCTTCACAAATCTTTGCTCCAAAAATTAGATCTAGATCTGATCTGCAAGATCTTCAAAAGATCTTCTGAAGCTGGAGTAGCAGCTTCTCGATAAATCCCTGCAGTCTTCTGATCAGGGAGCCACCACACCTTGGACAAGCACCAGATAGATGCCCAACCTCTTGGTCATGAAGAGGGGAGGGAGAGGAGCAGAGGGGGCATAGAGAAGTGGAGGGGTTTCACATTTTTGCTAGGTATTGAGCAGATTTTCTAAACCCTAGGTGCAGACAGGGTTTAAATAGACCCAGCTGCGCCATGCAGTGCCACATTGTTCAACCAATCAAAAAATTCTAATTAATTTTGCAAAAAAATTAATTGGTGGAGTGATGTCATCTGATCATATCAGATAAAAACCCCACCAAATCTTCCTACTGTTGGTGCCAACACTAGATAAACACAGTGAGATTGGTGCCCAACAGTTTGAGTCGATCAAGGCATAGAGTCCTTATCTCATGGGACTCTATCCTTATCCACTTGGGGTGCATGCCATATCTGATTATGGTGCCCACTTTGAGGGTAAAATTAATAGGTGGACACTCCATAAAAAACTATCCAATGACCTCTTGCTAAGTGGCCTTCAGTCCAAGATCCATGGATCAACGTTTGATCGACGTCCTAAAACAGAAATGGTGATGACAGGAATTAGCAGGTATTGTCTTAAATTCATCTCATGAATTAAGATAAGACTTTTCTGAGCTGGATTGGCTCTAGTCAGACTAAGAAAAATATTCTCAAGATTCTCTAGATGAGTCAAATTATATTTGGCTCAGTCGAGATAGAAAAGATTACACGAGGAGAAAGTTAGGCTCAATCATGTGCTAGCACGATTTCCTTGAACCTAATTGGATCTAATCCAAATCAATCGAATTGAGCTACCTTAATTGATGACATCCAGACTCTAACTTTTATTTATGTAACCCAATTAGGTTCATTTTTATATGGTATGAGACATGTCGTGATCTCATCATCGACATCATCGAAACTCCTTTCGATGGACCAGAACTCTTCTGATTTAGACAATTTAGAATGATCGATCATCAATATCATTCTAATTGCTCCCAAAATTCATCAGTGACACCTAGCAGTGTATGGTGGCAACCCATCAGAAATAAAGATGAACCTCTCAGTGCAGCTATCTGTGTGATTGAGTTCTTCTATCATGAGTCCCGACTGAATTAGGGTTAAGGTGAACTCGTCAAACCCAACATCAGTCATATGAATCAATCGATCGATCCAAGTCCGATATGAAACCTTAATGGAAAACTCTTTTTCATTATTTTACTCTGTCATGGCCATGGGCTTAAGGACTCGATCTTTCGATCATCATAGGACTACTCCTCTCATCTACCGAGGTTGATAGATCCCTTCTTGGTGCGATCTGGTTCCTACAATGAATATGCTACAGCCAACATATACCTCAGGATTCCGAATGGCTAGGAGATCGAGTTATGATGTACTCAAACTATAACACACTTAAGGTAAACTGTTGATGTACCTCAGGTCAAAAAACTAGACACACAGCTGCAACATCGAGCTAGTCATCGACGAGAAGGTAGACTTCCTTATGACTGCTCGAGGTGGTCACGCTCAGTACTCTCATTCTCAACGAATATCTGTACTCTCATTCTGGTATCTCCACACCGTAGACTCAAGACACATCTATCCTAAGAAAGTGATCGTACACCAACCTTTCGGATCGATCACCATCCTCGTGATGATCCTATGGTCAGGAGCTGTTTATGAGTTAGTTATATAAATTCATGCCTTAAATTTTCAACTCTTGAAAATATGAATTAACATTCCTACTAACTCAAAGGATGTATCACAGACATAATGTACACAATGTGATAGTAGAATAACCCTTTTATTCATTTATAGTCAAAAATTATAAATTTACCCTTACATTTGTAAAGGAATGTGTCAGCCAATCTGGTATCTAGGGCACATATCTAACAAACTCCCACTTGACCTAATGCCAATTGGCTACGTATGTAAGTCCCATCTTCTTAAGGTAGGCTTCGATCTTCTGCTGGCCTAATGGCTTTGTTAGTGGGTCTGCCACATTGTCTATGGAGTCAACTCTCTTAACCTCGACATAACCTTTTTCGAGGTAATCACAGATCAGATTGAATCGCCGCTCGATATGCTTGGACTTCTGGAAGACCTTGGCTCCTTAGATAGGGCTATGGCACCATTATTATCACAGTAAAGAGGGATGGCATCCGATGACATCACTCCAAGCTCTATGGTAAATATTTTGTACTAGAATGCCTCCTTCGCAGCTTTCGATGCAACAATATACTCTGCCTCCATGGTGAAATCAGCAATCACTGTCTGCTTGGAACTCTTCCAACTAATTGCACCACCATTGCAAATGAACAGACTTTCAGATGTCGACTTTCGATCATCTATATTAGATATAAAGTCTGAGTCTGTAAATCTCTGAACCTGGAGTTCTCCATTCCCAAAGACTAGAAACATATCCTTAGTCCTTCTCAAGTAGTTAAGGATACATTTCACAGAAGTCCAGTACTTTTTGCCTGGATTCAACTAATATCTACTTGTGACACTCACAGCATGGGCTATATCAGGTCGTGTACATAGCATGGCATACATGAGGCTCCTTATTGCCGAAGCATAAGGGATCTTGCTCATGTGTTCAATCTCCTCAAGTGTGCTAGGGCACATCTTCCTGGAGAGATGAATGCCATGTCTAAAAGGTACTAAACCTCTTTTGGAGTTTTCTATGCTAAACATTTTTAGCACCTCCTCTATGTACATCTTCTGTGAAAGTCCTAGCATCCTATTTGGTCTATCTCTATAGACCTTAATACCAGTATAATGGATGCTTCTCCTAGATCTTTCACAGAGAACTCCTTAGATAACCATATTTTGATTGAGATCAACATGAAAATATTATTTTCAATTAAGAGGATGTCATCAACATACAGTATGAGGAGGACAACTGCGCTCCTACTGACCTTCTTGAATACACGAGTATTCCAGCTCCGAGATGCTTGCTTAAGTCCATAAATAGACCTTTGCAGCTTGCAGACCTTATGATCATCATCACTGGATGTGAAACCAAGCGGCTGTTCTATATAGATATCTTCCTTAAGATATCTGTTTAAGAACACCATTTTCACATCCTTCTGCCATATTTCATAATCGAAATAGGCTGCAACAGCAAGCAATGTACGGATGGATTTTAGCATGGTTACGGGCGAGAAGGTATCTTGATAGTCAATGCCTTCGCGTTGACTATAACCTTTGGCTACGAGCCTAGCCTTGAATGTCACCACATTCTCATCTGCACCTATCTTTCTCTTGAAGATCCATTTACACCTAATAGGTACAATACCTTCAGGTGGATCTACCAAGGTCCAGATTTGATTTGAGTGCATCGAGTCAATTTCTGATCTCATTACCTCTAACCATTTCTCGGAGTCGATATCTGATATCGCCTCGTCATAGGTCTTGGGGTCATCACCATGAGTCCCATTTTTCATGAGGAATATTTCCTCTACTTTCTCTTGTATAGTACCTAAGTACCTTTCAGGAGGACAAAAAATTTTAGTCGATCTATGAGGTGGAAGAGGTTGTGTTAGAACTGATTCTAATTGATTTGGTTCCTCAGGTTCCTTAGCTCGTTGCTCTTGGGAGACATTCTCCTTGAGCTTAATTATTCTTTTGATGCCACTATCTTGAATAAACCCTTTTTCAAGAAAAATAGCATGTTGATTCACAATCACATTATGATCTTCTGGAATATAGAAATAGTATCCTAATGACTCTTTAGGATATCCTATGAACCGAGCTCTAAAAGATCTGAACTCTAACTTGTCCGCCTGCTGTCTCTTGACATGAGCCGGACAATTCCAAATTCTGAGATAACTCAGACTTGGCTTCTTACCATTCCATATCTTATACGGTGTGGTAGAAATGATTTTAGAGAAAACCCTATTCAATACATATATTGCTGTCTTGAGAGAATATCCCCAAAAAAACTCAGGGAGGTTCGTGAAGCTCATTATGGAACGGACCATATCTAATAGGGTCCGATTTCTCTGTTCTGAAACCCCGTTGAGCTGTGGCGTTCCAAGTGAAGTCCATTTGGAGACTATGCCATTATCCTTAAGATAGTCTAGGAACTCCCGACTAAGGTATTCACCTCCTCGATCTGATCGAAGAATCTTAATGGGCTTTTCTGTTTGTTTTTCTACCTCATGTCTGAATTCTTTGAACTTTTCAAAGGCTTCACACTTGTATTTCATTAGAAACACATATCCATACCTAGACATATCATCAGTGAAGGTAATGAAGTAGATATAGTTGCCTCTAGCCGGCACATCAAATGGGCCACACACATCTTTATGTACTAGGGCAAGTAGGTCTGGGGCCCTTTCCCTATGTCCTGTAAAAGGGAGCTTGGTCATTTTGCCTTGAAGGCATGATTCACAAACTGAATATGACTCGAAAGTCAATGGACTCAATAGCTCGAATTTTTTCAATTTGTTAACCCTGTCTTCCGCTATATGACCTAGCCTTAGGTGCCACAGATACCTATCATTTAGACTATCTCTAGGCCTTTTAATTCCCATGGCATTCACATTTTGCTCGATATGAAATACAGATTCATCAATATGTAGCTGATAGAGATCATTAATAAGAAAATCATTTGCAACTTTATTATTTTCATAAAATATATTACAATGGTTCTTATGAAAGCTAATCACATAGCCTTCTTGTGCTAAACATGAAACAGAAATCAAATTTCTGCTTGCTGCAGGCATATAATAACAATCTCTAAGAACTAAATCTAATCCTAATGGTAATTGCAGAGGATAGGTTTTCACGGCCACAGCAGCAACTCTTGCTCTATTCTCGATGCGTAGAATCATATCCCCATCCCTTAGCTTCCTGCTCTCCTCAAAACCCTGCATAGAAGTGCACAAATGAGTACTAGAATCAGAGTCAAGTATCCAACTGGATGCAGAGGAAACTATAAGATTAGATTCTATAACGAGCATACCTCCAGAAGGACCATCCTTCTTATTCTTCAGGGTGGTCAGGTACTGAGGATAGTTTCATTTCCAATGACCATCTGAATTGTAGTGGAAATATTTTTCCTTTTCAGCAGCCTTCTTCTTCGGTTCCATCTTTTTCTTTTTCCATCCACCTTCTGCTTCTTCACAGACTTTTTCTTCTTTCCAAAATACTTTCTTTTGGAAGAAGTCCGCTCCATAGTAAGAAGTGAGCCTTTTGAACTCTTCAAAGAAAGCTCAGCCGTAACCAACATGTTCATTAACTCAGCCAAGGTACACTGCATCTTATGCATATGGAAGTTAATGATGAACTGACCATATGCATCGGACAAGGACTGAAGGATCACATCAATATGAAAATTCTTATCTAAGATGATACCGAGCTTCTCAAGCTCCTCAAGATCCTTGATCATTGTCAAACAATGATCTTGGACTGACTGTCCATCACTCCTTTTAGCCTTAAAAAATCTTTGGCAGACTTGATACTTGGCTGCACGACTTTGTTCACCAAACAACTCTTGTAGGTGAGCCAACATTTGGTGGGTAGTCATAATATTTTCATGCTGGCATTGTAAGTCATCAGATATTGCACCCAACATGTAGTACCTAGCTTTGTTATCTTCATCCATCCACTTTTCCAGAGACGCTCTTTGTTCAGCAGTCGGACGTGATGGCATGGCAGGTGGATCTTAGTCCAAGACACGAGTCTATTTCTCAAAACCCAGAATAATTCTGTAGTTCCTTAACCAGTCCTTGAAATTGGATCCAGTCAATATATGGGTGTCTAGTATTTTGGTCAGGGGGTTGGACACAGACATATTTTCTATAGAGAGGTCAAAAGTTTCTAGCTAGATTTTGTAATCAGACTTAACCAATTAGTTTAGGGGTTTCATTTTTAAATAAATTAGACTCCCACTATTTTCTCAGATCCCTACACTCCCTAGGTAGAGATGTGAAAATCTCCGTAATTAGTGATTTCTAGTGGGTGGTGCGGTCTTGCTGACTGGCTCATCACCTCACCTAACAGTTATTGGTGATGGATCAAGCGATGAGTGGACAACTCTTTTTCAATGATTCTCTAATCATGGTGCACCTAAAACTTGGTCTCTAATTCATGAAGCTCACCATGCCTGAAATATTGCTCCAATCCTTAGTTAAGTTAGACCCACCATTTGCACGAACAAGATTCCTGATTGAATCCCTCACCGTATCCGAAATATTGAGCACAACCCATCCTCTAATCCGTAGCATCCAATGCCTAATGGACATGGTTGCATCTTTTCGATGTAACTGAACCACTGTAACCAGCCAAGAACAATCAATCCCGGAAAGGACCCGCACATCCACAATGGTGGAAGACCTTAGAGTTAATATTTTCTTAGAAAGATTTAATTTAGGTCTCACTAAACTTGACTTGACATAGTCATAACAATTATGACTAACTTAGTGACATAGGCTAGCTCGAATTGTTAGCCACCTCAAATCAGAACTGGATCGACACATATGGCCAAGTAAGTGAGACCGGTGGGAGGGATATGCCATTAACTTGACAAGAACGCATTCGAGTCGAGTAGCTTCCAATTAAAAATCAGTCGGTCGCATCTACCCAACTTACCTTAGACACCAAATTGTCGAACCAGAATCAATTGGGTTAATCTACAAGTCAGGCTCTAACCATTGAGCCAAATTAGGTCTTAACTTGATCGAGTCACATCTAAATATGATTCGACCTTGACCTAGACTTAATCCTATTAGGTTGGTCAATTATTAGCTTTCATGATCCCACCTAACCAACTTTTGATTCGGTTTGATCAACCGCTAGACCTAATTGAGCTACCCAAGCCCGAACCCAATTTTATGAAAATGGCTTAGATTTAAAATTCTCAATTTTAGACCTAATTTAATTTCATAAGCTTAATTCATTAATTAAGTCTTGGGTTCATAAACAAAATATGTAAACAAATCTTAGGGTTTCAGGATCTAGGATTTTGCAGAAAAGCAAATTTTGATTTTTGATTAAGGATGAACGCGCAGCACCCCTACACGCCATAAGAACACCCCATTGAATGAGAGGAGAGGGTCTTAAACCCTACTTTATTCTTATGACCGGATGGCCATGAGGAACACCTTAATCAAAAATATTAATTTAACTACAAAACTAGTTAGATCTAAGTTACATATCACATATATAATTTTAGATCTAACTTATACACGCTTTGCATACATCTCATGTATTAAAATCTGATCTAATTAGCATGCTTTCAGATTTGATATATCACATATAACATCTAAAAAATAAGATTTAAATTGAACTATTCAATATAAAATCTATTCTAGACAGTTACTAGAATAATTCTACAACTAGTCTAGGCATGCAACAGATCAATCTTATGTATTAATAAAAATTTTATTTTCTATTTTTTGATCTAAATATAATATTTGTAACATAAAAAAATAAAGAATAAATTATATCTAATTTATATTTTAATCATATTAAAATATAAAACTATAAGACTATTCATAGATCAAACTACTCCTAGTCTAATCATGCATCTCATATATGTTAGATCTACTTAGATTTAATTTTAAATTTTTTTAATTTTAGATCCTATCATATCTGATGTGACATCTAAAATATATTAATATCAGATAAATAAAAATAAAAATCAGATCTAAATTAGATCTGAAATAGAGCCATCAACCTGGCTCTGATACCAGTTGAAGGAAAAATCAGCTTTTTTCTTGTAGGATCTTCCAGATCTAATGAGATCTGGGGTGAAATATTTTAAAAAAAAATTATCTTATGATATTTCAGATCTAAGATCTATTAGATATAATTTTTATTATCTGATATTAAATCTAAAATTAAATCTAAAACTTGAGGATTAGAGGAATACCTTTAGGGTAACTAGATTACCTTGTAGATGATCGTAGCAACACCCGAGGTTCTAAAATAGCCACGCAGTCGTCTAGCCTCTATCGGTATCCACACAAGCAGGACCTGGATCATCTTTTCCTCACAAATCTTTGTTCCAAAAATCAGATCTAGATCTGATCTGCAAGATCTTCAAAAGATCTTCTGAAGCTGGAGCAGCAGCTTCTCGATAAATCCCTGCAGCCTTCTGATCAGGGAGCCACCACACCTTGGACAAGCACCAGATGGATGCCCAACCTCTTGGTCATGAACAGGGGAGGGAGAGGAGTAGAGGGGGCATAGAGAAGTAGAGGGGTTTCATATTTTTGCTAGGTATTGAGTAGATTTTCTTAACCCTAGGCGCAGATAGGGTTTAAAAAGACCCTACTGCACTATACAGTGCCACATCATTCGACCAATCAAAAAATTTCAATTAATTCTAGAAAAATTCCAATTGGTGGAGTGATGTCATTTGATCATATCAGATAGGAATCCCACCAAACTCTCCTACTGTTGGCACCAACACTGGATAAACATAGTGAGATTGGCACCCAACAGTTTGAGTTGATCAAGGCATAGAGTCCTCATCTCATGGGACTCTATCCTTATCCACTTGGGGTGCACGTCATATCTGATTATTATTGGAGCATGATCCTGGCTCGTCCCATGGACCTTGAGTACAGCAAAACCAGCAACGAACAGATCTGGAGACTCCTGGACTCGATCTAAGGCCCTTGACGAAATCAGCCTGGTTGCTGTCTTCTTCGTCAGCCTTTCGTTCCAGATGAAGAATGCCTCTGAAATCACCTCTAAAAATTCCAAGATCTTGTACCCAACTAGATCAGGCCTGGATCGAGGTTTTTGAATTTGTAGATCTCAAATCAGGGCATTATAGATAGGAAAGAAGGTAGATGGAGATAGACCTTGTAGATCTGTCCTACTATAGCCTTTCCTGTAGATCTGTTGATGGAGATCTCACCCGTACCTCAAACGACCTCAGATCAACTCCAGATCTGAGAGAAACTTGTATCAACCTCTTCGCAAGAGACTCTATATCCTGGACCTGATGTTTGGGTGGCTGCAAGAGAGGGAGAAGAGAGAGAGTCGACGGCTGCAAGGGGGAAGGGGCTAGCGCCTCCTTGCTTTTCCTGCCTTTTTGGGACCTGGCAACAAGAAACCCTAGGGTTTCTTGCTCCTGGGGCATGGAGAATGGCTGGAGAGAGAGGGAGAAGAGAGAGAGAGCCTTGGGAGAAAGAGTATCTATATTTCTTGGCTTAATTAAACCTATACACAGTACATGTATATATAAACACAGGGTCAAGTGACCCAAACCCAAAACTCCCTTGACCAACTCTATGGGAGATTAGGTTAACCCAAGCCCATGTACACCCATGACTCGACCTAATCTCACCTATCTTGGGCCCAGACCTAGCTCATAAAGAGTTGGTCCCTTGAGGCCCACATAACCTAGACCTCAAGAACCAGAAAGGCCCACAGCCTTTCAACCCAGGGCCCAACTAGCCCTAGAGCCTCCATGAAGCCCTCATGAATGTTGGACCTTGTCCTTAGCCTTGGTCCCCTGGGCCTTGGGCACACCACTTGGATCATAACAATCTCCACCTTGGTGTCCCAAGGCCTCATCCAGCTCCACTTTGTCCATCAGTCGAATCAGCTCAACACATCTCTGAAAGCTGTCCCGTGGAAGTACCTTCGTAAGTGCATCAGCTGGGTTCTCCTTGGTATGTTCCTTTACCAGCTCCACCTCACCATCCTTCACAAGCTCCCTGATCTGATGATACCGAATGTCAATGTGCTTTGTTCTTGCATGATAGACTGAGTTCTGTGCTAACAGAAGTGCACTCTGGCTGTCACAGTACACTCTAATGGCCTCCTGAGTAAGGCCCATCTCCGTCAACAAATCCTTCAGCCAAATTACCTCCTTAGCTGCTTCTGTTAGCCCGATGTATTCTGCCTCTGCAGTGGATAGGGCCGTGACAGGCTGTAGACTCGATCTCCAAGAAATAGGACCTCCATACAGGCTAAAGATGAAGCCTGTCGTAGACCTCCAGGTATCCACATCTCCACCGAAGTCTGCATCTACATAACCACCAATTAGCCCCTGAGCCTCCCTGGACATGTCAGAGTATCCCACTGTACCTCTTCGCTATCCGTAGCAGATGCCAACTCCAACTGAACCCGCCAGGTATCTGAATATCCACTTTAGAGCTCTCTAGTGCTCCTTGCCAGGCTACGCCATGAACCTGCTAACTTGACTCATTGCATGAGCGATGTCTGGCCTACAACAGACCATCGCATACATCAAGCTCCCAACTCCTGAAGCATAAGGAACCTTCTCCATCTCCTGAGCCTCCACCTCAGTCTGTGGTGCCATGGTCTTCGAGAGTCTGAAGTGACCGGCAAGTGGCAGCTCCACCGGCTTTGCTCCCTTCATCCCAAACCTCTCTAAGACCTTCTGTATGTAGCCCCCCTGAGATAGATGCAGCACTCTCTGGGCTCGGTCTCTGAAAATCTCCATGCCTAGGATCTTTCTTGCAGGGCCCAAATCCTTCATCTCAAACTCCCGAGATAAGGATGCCTTCAGATCCTGTACAACCTTCCTACTCTTGCATGCTATAAGCATGTCATCCACATACAAGAGTTGGAACACCCTAGAACCATCCTCAAGAGACTGAACATAAACACAGGGATCAAACTCGTACCTGAAAAGTCCAATGCTGCGCACATAGGAGTCAAACTGCTTGTACCATTGCCTCAGTGACTGCTTCAGCCCGTACAGCGACTTCTGCAACAAACAGACCTTTCCCTCTGATCCTGGATCGCTGAAACCGGGTGGCTACTCCATGTAAATCCTCTCCTCCAAATGCCCATGGAGGAACGCCGTCTTGACATCCATCTGCTCCAGCTCTAAATCCTGAGCTGCTACAATGCTCAGCAACACTCTGATGGAAGTATGTCTGATGATGGGAGAGAAGACCTCGCTGAAGTCGATGCCTTCCTTCTGAGAGTATCCCTTGGCCACTAACCTCGCCTTGAATCTGATACCTCCCTACTCTGAAGGCCCTTCCTTGCGACTGTAGACCCATTTGCAGCCAATGGGTCTCTTCCCTAGTGGCAACTGCACCAATCGCCATGTCTGGTTCTTGTGGAGAGACTGCATCTCCTCAGATATCGTCTGGACCCACCGCTCTCTGTCCTGGCTCTCAATAGCCTCCTGATACGTATATGGGTCTCCATTCACTATCACTAGGGCATATGACAGCATCTCCTCGAAGCCATATCGGTTCGGTTGCCTGATGGTCCTCTTGGGCTTGTGTAGGGCAACACCGATATCAGTCCTCGGTCTAGCTCACTCCTGCTGGACCTCTCCACCTCGATCATCCATCCGAGTCCTCTCCACCTATGGAGACACCTTAGGTAGGTGCTCCACCTGAATGTCATATCCTCCAGTAGTACCTGCAAGAGGCAAAATCAAAAGAGGTTAGCTGTCCAGCAGCGCCCTGCTGGACCTCCTCCTGCTCCTGCTGCTCCTCCATGCCTGCTCGCCTCCATAGGACTGACTTCTCATCAAAAGTCACATCCCGACTAATGATGACCTTCTTTTCCAAGGGATCCCATAGCCTGTATCCTTTAACTCCTCATGGATAGCCTAGAAACATCGTCTTGCGTGATCTGGTGTCTAGCTTGCTCCACTCACCAGCTCCAATGTGCACATAGGCCGTGCACCCAAATACCCATAGATGGCCCAGCCCAACTGTCCTCCCAAACCACACCTCCTCTGAAAGCCTGCCATCCAACCTGGTGTGAGGTGACCTATTGACCAAGTAACCTGCTGTGTCTACTGTGTCAATCCAGAACTCCTTTGGAAGCCCTGCCTGCAGCCTCATGCATCGTGCCTTTTCCAGAAGTGTTCTGTTCATCCTTTCGGTCACCCCATTCTGCTGTGGAGTCCCCTTAACTAAAAAGTGTCTCTTGATCCCACACTCCTCACAGTAGTCCTGGAACTCTCTGCTGGTATACTCCTCGCCATTGTCTGATCTCAGACACTTCACGCTCCTCCCCTGCTCGTTCACCTCAGCTCTCCAGATTTTGAACTTGGTGAAGACCTCAGACTTCTCTCTCATGAAGTAAATCCAGAGTTTCCTTGAGAAATCATCAATCAGGGTCATGAAATATCTGGCCCCATTCCTAGCTGAAACTGGAGCTGGTCCCCAAACATCCGTGTGTACTAACTCCAGAGGGGCTGCACTACGGGCTGTACTGATGTTGAACTGAACTCTCCTCTGCTTTCTCATCTAGCAAGGCTCACAGATCTCCCCTGTAGCACCATCCTCCAGATCAGAGATGAGTCCTCTCCTACTCAACTCTCTCAACCCCTTGTCACCCATGTGGCCTAGGCGGTAGTGCCACATCCTATAAGCCCCCTGCTGGTCCTGTGCTGCAGCTGCTGCATCAGACTCTCCGGTCACCATAGATCCCTCCATGCGATAGAGGTTATTGTCCAACCTCCTGCCTCTCATCACTACCATAGCTCCATTGAAGATGTTCAGTACTCTGCTTCTAGCCCTACTGCTGAAGCTGTATTCACTGCACTTCAAGTAGCCTAGTGACACCAGATTCTTTTCCAGCTCCGGGATGTACTTTATATTTGTCAATGTCCTCACAATCCCATCAAACATCCTCACCCTGACTGTCCCTATCCCAGCCACCTTGCAAGGATGATTGTCGCCTAGAGTCACTGATCCCTCATCTGTCTTGGTGTATGTCGCAAACCAAGACCTGTATGGTGTGTAGTGATGTGAGCATGCAGAGTCTAGTGTCCACTCCTCTGTGTAATGCCTGTGACCATCTGATACCACAAGTAGATCATCCTCCACCTGCTGCCCAGCAACTACACTCACTGATTCTGAGCCACTTCTTTCTCCTTTCTTGCTCTTCCATAGTGGACATTCTCACTTGAAGTGCCCGAACTCGTTGCACTTGAAGCATTTCATCTCTTTCTTTCCCTTCCTGGACTTGGACCGCCCCCTGGACTTACTTCTGCCTCTGCCTCTACCTGTCCTCTCCCCTATTGCCAAACCCTCCTGGGGAGCTCGGTCTCTGGTCAACTTTTTTTTTTGCTCATTAGACCTCAGCACCGAGACCATGTCCTCATATTCCAGAGTCTCCTTGCCGTAGAGCAGTGTAGTCACCAAAGAGTTATATGATCCTGACAGCGAACACAAAAGTAACAGGGACTTGTCCTCCTCATCCAGCTTCACCCCGATATTCATCAACTCCGTGCACAACTGGTCGAACCTCTGAATTTGGGCAATCACATCAGATCCTTCCTGCATCCGAAGACTATACAACCTCTTCTTCAGCATTAGCTTGTTGCACATATTCTTCCCCATATACATGGTGTGCAACTTCGATCAAAGACCCTTCGGGGTCTTTTCTTCCAGCACCGAATACAACGCCGCATCCGCCAAACATCCTCTGATCACCGAGCATGCTTTCTTCTCCAACGATGCCCACTGTTTATCTGTCATTTCCTCAGGCTTCTCATCCAAAGCCTGATCCAGATCTGCTTGCACCAGAAGATCCTCCACCTGGATTTTTCATATGGAAAAATTTCTCTTGCCATCAAACTTCTCAAAATTGACCTTCATATTGCTGCCCATGATTGGATCCAAGCCAAACAAGCAATATAAAATCAAGAAGTGTAGAATATACCTTGATGGTACCTTGCTGAAAATTTTCAGCACTTGGGATCTTCAACTTCTCGTGCTTGGAACCGCTTCTTCACCACCGTGGCTCTGATACCAACTATTAGAGCATGATTCCAGCTCCTCCCATGGACCTTGGGTGTAGCAGAACCAGCAACGAATAGATCTGGAGACTCCTAGACTCGATCTAAGGCCCTTGACGAAATCAGCCTGGTTGCTGTCTTCTTCGTCAGCCTTTCGTTCCAGATGAAGAACGCCTCTGAAATCACCTCTAAAAAATCCAAGATCTAGTACCCAACCAGATCAGGCCTGGGCCGAGGTCTTCTAATTCATGGATCTCAAATTGGGGTGTTCTAGATAGAGAAGAAGGTAGATGGAGATAGACCTTCTAGATCTATCTTGCTGCAGCCTTTCCTGTAGATCTATTGATGGAGATCTCACCCGTGCCTCAAACGATCCCAGATCAACTCCAGATCTGAGAGGAACTTGTATCAACCTCTTCGCAAGAGATTTCAAGTTCTGGACCTAATATTTGGATAGCTGCAAGAGAGGGAGAAGAGAGAGAGTCGGCGGCTGTAAGGGGGAAGGGGCTAGCGCCTCCTTGCTTTTCCTGCCTTTTTGGGACCTGGCGGCAAGAAACCCTAGGGTTTCTTGCTCCTGGGGCATGGAGAATGGCTGGAGAGAGAGGGAGAAGAGAGAGAGAGCCTTGGGAGAAAGAGTATCTATATTCCTTGGCTTAATCAAACCTATACACAGTACATGTATATATAAACACAGGGTCAAGTGACCCAAACCCAAAACTCCCTTGACCAACTCTATGGGAGATTAGGTTAACCCAAGCCCATGTACACCCATGACTCGACCTAATCTCACCTATCCTGGGCCCAGACCTGGCCCATAAAGAGTTGGTCCGTTGAGGCCCACATAACCTAGACCTCAAGAACCCGAAAGGCCCACAGCCTTTCAACCTAGGGCCCAACTAGCCCTAGAGCCTCCATGAAGCCCTCATGAATGATGGACCTTGGCCTTAGCCTTGGTCCCCTGGGCCTTGGGCACACCACCTAGATCATAACACTTATGGCACCCACTTTGAGGGTAAAATTAGCAGGTGGACACTCCACAAAAAACTCTCCAATGACCTCTTGCCAAGTGGCCTTCAGTCCAAAGTCCATGGGTCAACGTTTGACCGATGTCCTAAAACAAAAATGACAGGTGACAGAAATTAGTAGGTGTTATCTTAAATTCATCTCATGAATTAAGACAAGACTTTTCTGAGCTGGACTAGCTCTAATCAGACTGAGAGAAATATTCTCAAGATTCTCTGGGTGAGTCAAATCATATTTGGCTCAATCGAGATAGAAAAGATTACATGAGGAGAAAGTTAGGCTCCATCGTGTGTTAGCATGATTTTCTTGAACCTAATTGGATCTAATTGAAATCAATCGAACTGAGCTAGCTCAATTGATGACATCCAGACTCTAACTCTTATTTATGTATCCCAGTTAGGTTCATTTCTGTATGGTAATGAGACATGTCGTGATCTCATTATCGACATCATCGAAACTCCTTTCGATGGACCAGAACTCTTTTGATTCAGACAATTTAGAATGATCGATCATCAATATCATTTTAATTGCTCCCAAAATTCATCAGTGATACCTAGCAGTATATGGTAGCAACCCATCAAAAATGAAGACGAACCTCTCGATGTAGCTACCTATGTGATTGAGTTTTTCTATTATGAGTTCCGACTGAATTAGGGTTAAGGTGAACTCATCAAACCCAACATCAGTCATATGAATCAATTGATCGATCCAAGTCCAATGTGAAATCTTAATAGAAAATTCTTTTCCATTATTTCACTCTGCCATGGTCATGGGCTTAAAGACTCGATCTTTCGATCATCATAGGACTACTCCTCTCATCTACCGAGGTTAATAGATCTCTTCTTGATGCGATCTGGTTCCTACAATGAATATGTTACAGCCAACATACACCTCAGGGTTTTGAATGGCTAGGAGATTGAGTTATGGTGTAGTCAAACTATAATACACTCAAGGTGAACTGTCGATGTACCTCAGGTCAAAGAACTAGACACACAGCTACAGCATCGAGCTAGTCATCAATGAGAAGATAGACTTCCTTATGACTGCACGAGGTGGTCACGCTCATTACTCTCATTCTTAACGAATACCTATACTCTCGCTCTGGTGTCTCCACACTGTAGACTCAAGACACATCTATCCTAAGAAAGTGATCATACACCAACCTTCCGGATCGATTACCATCCTCGTGATGATCCTATGGTCAGGAGTTGTTTATGAGTTAGTTATGTAAATTCATGTCTTAAATTTTTAACTCTTGAAAATATGAATTAACATTCCTACTAACTTAAAGGATGTATCACAGACATAATGTACACAATGTGATAGTAGAATAATCTTTTTATTCATTTATAGTCAAAAATTATAAATTTACCCTTACATTTGTACAGGAATGTGTCAGCCAATCTGGTATCTAGGGCACACATCTAACACTCTTCTCCAGTGCCGTAGAGCTCAAAGTCACCCTTCTTCAGCACTCTAATATTTTGTAGCCCCTACAATGACTTGCAGATATGAGAATCATAGGCAGTATCCAATGCCCAAGAGTCTAAATTGGAAGAACTTAATGACAAAATTGTATGTATCTCGTACATACCTTTTGGCACATCGCTTGCACCAGCCTTTACAGTTGCAAGATATAACTTGTAATTTTTTTTCCAGTGTCCTGTCTTACTGTAGTAAAAGCAGGTACCCTGTCCGGAGACTTTCTTTCCCTTCTTCTTCATCTTACCACCCTTAGGGTTCAGTGCTTTCTTTGAACCCTTAAAATCTGACTTCTTCTTAGAGGTTTTACCCATAAGAAGAAATAGAGCCTTTTCTTTCTTAATGTAGCTCTCAACTGTCTTAAGCATATTCAACAGCTCAGGCAAGGAGGTATTTAGCTTGTTCATATGATAGTTCATGATAAATTGAGTGAATGACTCAGGGAGAGATTGTAAGATCAAATCCTGACTTAATTCTCCATCTATTACAAAACCTAGTTGACCCAATCTAGTGATCAGATCAATAATCTTTAGGACATGATCTTGTACGGATGACCCCTCGATCATTCTAGCATGGAATAACTGCTTAGATATCTTATATCTAGCAGTCCTACTTTGTTCTCTATACAACCCTTTAAGATTGAGAAGTATGGATTGAGTATCCATGCTCTTATACTGCCTCTGCAATTCATTGCTCGTAGAGGCCAGTATGATGTACTTGACAGTCAAACTGTCATTCTTCCACATCCTATATGTTGATATCTCCTCCTCTATGGCATCATCCCCAATCTCTTGTGGTTCGGAGACATCAAGAATATAGGAGAGCTTCTTCTGAGTGAGCATGATTTTCAAATTTCTCAACCAGTCCACATAATTGAGACCAATCAACTTGTTGGAATCTAAAATTCCTCACAATGATAGTGAAGATGCCATTTATATAATTTAATCTATAATAATTAAAAAATATTACATAAGCAAACAACTCATGTTGACTCATACAATTAAATAAGATCTTTAGATTTAATTGTGCCTCCTACTATTTTATCGAATATCATAACCCTCTACTATGATGAACGAGATATATTACATATTTATCTTAGTGGAATTGAGACCCTAATTCCTCATAATGATCTTTTGTTAACACAACAAACTGTTATAAGTTCATAGGTAGGAAACTCTTTCCAATTACATCTCATGTAATTTTTAATATCATATATTGGCCTCTAAAATATTATTAGTCTTGTGTTAACACAACAAGCTATAATATTTTAGTTAAGTTAGACCCTTCATTTCAATACAGTCAAATTCTAATATAACTGCCCTTGTATTAACACAATAAAGCAGTACATTCAAAATTGCTGTAAGCATCTTCTATGCACCAGAATTATGTTATATCAATCTTTATAACTAGCCTTGTATTAACACAACAAACTAGCCATAGTTCATGATGTAACATTAACCTAGCATGAAGGAAGGCCCTTAGTAGTGTTTTCAACATTAGAATTTTTCAATATCAAGATTGCTTAATCAAATTGGCCAGATAAGTAAGATGGGAGTCTCCTTGTTGCTTTCCTTAGACATCAATAAATTGATCAGATCAGATAGTGGAACCAATTAAAGAACCACCTATAGCACTTTTCTAGACACCAATTGATCAATTGATCAAGAATTGATTAACCCATAGTTGCATATCACTACCACTTAATATAATTTTTAATGAAGATTTTTATTTGGTCTCATGCACATTCTAACTATATAATGCTAATTTGTATATTAGTATTAAAATATTTTATATATGCAAGTGTAACATATGGACAATCATCATCCTAGGACAATCTTGCAGCATAACCCCGTTATGCTAGGATAACCTTATGTCAGGATGATGAAGTGGTGAATCATATATGCATCATTTCATATCATCATATGAAAGCATAATAGATGACATAAATTATTTTATACATGAATCATACTATGCATCACATAAACATTATGTATTTATGATTGAACCAAATAAGGCCGGCTCTAATACCACTGTGGGATTTTATGGTAGACATACACAGCAGAAGCATAATGGATTTTAAAAATTTAAATTAAAAAATTTTAAATATTAAACCCTTAAATCAGTATCTCTTTGATGATTAACAATCATATATAACATAAATTTAAAATTAAATTCAAGCTATAAAAGAATACCTATAGTGCTTAATCCAAATTTCAGCAGAACCTCCATCAGGCGCTCAAGTGTTCACCCTCCAACAGTGATCCACACAGGGCTATAATCAGGACACCAACTCTTTGAGATAATTTTTCCTCTAAAATTCTTACTCTGTGAATTTTCTTAGACACCAAGACCTCAAGACCCTCTTCTTCTTCTCCTAGCCTTCCTATCTCTACCTTTCTTCTCTCTTTGTCTTCCTTAATTCTCTTCCTAGACTCTTGTCCTAAAATCAGACTTGTTCTTACTATTTTTAGACTTATCCTACCAAGAGAAGGAAGAGACTATTTGGATAATAGGAAGAGAATGTTAGAAAGAAAGGAGAAACTGAAAATTTGAATGAATCAAACCCCCGAATGCACCCCCTTTAAATACTTAGCAATGGGTTACCTTCGAGAATTATTCACGCCCCCTCCACACGCCATCTCGCATCCATCAGAAAATCTCATGTCTCTTCATAAATTCTCACACCCATCTAAAAGATTTTGACACATGGCAATCATCAAAAAAAAATCCAAGAGACACTTCATGCAGAAGGACTCTTCAGAATATTTTTCTCGATGATTTGTCAATGTGTCACATAGCTTCCCATTTTGTAATTTTTCTCCACCACCCATCAGTGCAACTTTATCCATCCAATGGCTAAAAATGAAGGTTCTAATATCAAAATGGCATGAAAAAAATCTTAGATTAAGAAGTGGCGTGACAATTAGGCTAGAGTCCTTCACAAGTTGGACACTTGGTCAGGCGCATAGATCAGATTGGCAGGATTTCTAACTTTGACCAATTTCCATGATTAAATCAGAAAGTGTTTTAACTTTATAAAAAAAAATTTTCTCAAAATTAAGTCAGAAATCATCAAAAAATTTATTTCATCATGGAACATTGGATAAACTCAAGGAAGAGGCATCCCATCTCATGGGATGCGAAAGCTGTTTTTGCACTCAAAAACTGCACCCATGCATAAGAAATTTTTTTTGATATGTGAGAACTTAGTTTTCTAACTCCAAACTTTTATTACATATAGCCAAGGGCTGACCCAACTCAAATCTAAAATTAGTTTGAATTAATTTGTCTTTAATTAGCCCAATCTAAAATCAATTTCGAACCCAATTCGAAACAGAGAGCTAGTAACATGTGCTAGCATGTCAATTTTGCAAACATGATCTAACCTAATTAGACCCTGATCAATTTTCTTTATGTGTGACCCATTGAGTTTCATATCTAGCTAGTAGTGGGTCTGAGTATAAATTGATTTGATTTGATTTGAAATTAATCTAACCAATCTAGATCCAATCGAACTAACCTAATTTCAATAATTAGAACTCTTTTTAATTGACGATCGAATAAAACTCTTTAATTTGATCAAACTTACAAGACAAGATTGATGTATAGCAATGTATCATGTCTACTTAAAAGATATAAAATTTTGATAAAAATATCAAATATATCTTTCAGTGAAAAGTTACCGTGCAATTCAATCCTGTGATCTCCCTGCACCCCGAATATGACTCTGGATATGGAATGATGTCAAATCCAATATCATAGTCATATTTCTCTCAATCTTAAATGATAATTTAATTAATAAAATATTAAAAATTCTTTCTAATTTTTATTTTACTTTGATCAAAAGCTTCCTGAATCATCAATCGATCAGAGCAAGTAGGATGCAATCTCCTCTTACCAGGAGTAATCGATTCCATATTGACCTACTCACAATCTTCATACATATTCTACCATATCCAGAACATCCCATACATGACTAAGTCATAAATGAGTATGAACCAAAAATATGGATTCATGTATATAAGGTTCTATGGTAGTCTCAGGTCAAAGGATTATATGCACAACTCTCACTATAAGAAAACATCTTTTGACGAGTAAGTAGAATCCATAAGATGTTTCTTAAGTTAGATCAATTCAGTAAACTCATTTTCTAATGAGCACCCACTTTCTTGTATTAGTGTTTCACACAAATGGCATATGAGATCAGCCACCCTCTCCATCGAGCATACATAGGAAGTGCTAGTCTATCTGGAATATTGATTCCCTACTCAATGCTCCTATAGCTAGGAATATTTTAAATCAAGATTTTTAGAATTTTAGATCTCACAGGTATGATCTCATCATAACCCTAAATCTATTGTCCTAATTTATGGAGTTCATCAAAATAATTATAAAAGTAAGATGCAACATATGATGAAAAATATCTTTTATTTATAAAGAGTCAATATATGAGTCTAAAAGATTACAAGAAAAATCTATCAAAATATAAAATTTTGATTGGCTTGTCAGGCATATTTCTTTCATTATCCCATAAGAGGCGCCCTATTTAAATAGATGAAGAAGGGACAGCAAGGAGACCCAAGGGACAACAACTCTTGGTTCTCCACTTCCTCACACAAAGAATTAATTCTCCGATGAGTTAAGTGGTGCACAAGAGGCTTCACATAGAAAGACTCTTCCTCTTCTATGCCCCATAATTCTTTTATTTATTTCTAGCATGTGATAATTAAGGAAACAGTGGAAACCGATGAGATTGTTAAGAGACTAAAGGAAGAAGGACTCTTCCTCTTCTTAATGCACAAATGAGGGTGACGGCATTAAATTTTTGGTGTGAAACTATAGTGGTGTGGAAGAGGCCTTTCACACTTGAAACTCTTCCAAGTTGGGTAGGAGTCCAATTAAAATAGACCTAATCCAATCAGGTCAAAGGCAACAGGTTCAGTTTAGCTCAAACACTTTGAACTTAACCTAATTAGGAACTTGCGTTAATACAATGTGCTAGAAAATCAAATTAAACCCTAAAATTTATTTTAAATCCTAATTAAATTGGATCAAGATCAAATTTCAAAGTGTGTAACCCATTAGGTTCTAAATCTAGCCACAATAGATACAGACTTATGATCTAACCCTAATTCGAATAGATTAGGTCAGCTCAAGAGTCCCAATTAACAAGAATTCTTTCTAATTAATTCTCAAATTAAATTTTTTTAATTCTAATGAGTCCACAAGTCCAGATTGATATCTAGCAATATATCATGATGATTCAAAAAAAATAAAATTTGATGAAAATTATCAAAATATCTTTTAGTGGCAAGTTACCATGCAATTCAATCCTTCTATCAAACAATATCTCAGATGAGCTGTGGGCATGAAATCATGTCAAATCTAATTATTTATCTAAATGTATCTCAATCAAAAGATAATAATTCAGTTGATGATACATTAAAAATTTCTTTCTAATTATCATCCTGTTTTGACCAAAGACTTCCAGAATCATCAACCTATGAGATATATAGGATGTTCGCTTCCTTCATTAGGAGTGACTGATCCTTTATTGACCAGTCACAACCTCCATGCATACTTCATCACATCCAGAATATGCCACACAAGGATCAGAGAATCAAGTTAGAAAGTAAACCAAAACATAGATTCACGTACATAAGGTATCATGGTGATCTCAAGTCAAAGGATCACTTGCACAACTCCCACTAGAGAACAATCAGTTGACATAATAAGACTCTATCAGATATTCTTTCGTAGGTCTATTCTGTGAACTCATTCTCTAATGAGCACCGACATCTTTGTATTAGTATCGTCACACAAGTGGTTGTGAGATCAACCACTCTCATCATTGAGCATATATAGGACATGCCAGTCTTATCGATTTCATTGATCTCTGACTCAATGAACCAATGACTGAACATATTTTAGGTCAGGACTATCAATGATTTAGATCTCACTAGTGTGATCTCATTACAGTCCTAAAATCATTGCTCAGATCTATGACGTTCATCATAATCTTAAAAATAATAATACTAAGCAGCATATAATGAATCGAAAAGCCTATTTTATTAAATAACAATCTCAAATACATGAGTTTGAAAGACAAATAATAGAAAAATATCCTATTGCATTCCATATACGATTGGCTTGTATGGCATTATTCTTTCAATCTCCCATTTGCACTAAAACCAATTGCCTCAATACTTGATGCCTATACAATCAAGGTGGCGGTCAAACTGCTGCAATGATAAGGCTTTAGTGAACGGGTCTACTATATTGTTCTTGGTATCAACTCGCTCCACGATCACATCACGTCTTTCAACTATCTACCTAACAAAGTGGAACTATCTTAGGATGTGCTTGGATTTATGATGAGACCTTAATTTTTTGGCTTAAGCAACTGCCCCAATATTGTCACAATATAGGGGCATTGGTTGTTCAATTTTTGGAACCACATCTAATCTAAGATGAACTACTTCATCCAGATGGCCTCCTTAGCAGCCTTACTAGCAGTAATGTACTCACCCTCAGTGACTAAGTCAACAACAGTTTGTTATTTGAAATTCTTCTAACTTACTGCTCCACCATCAGGGTGAACACATATCCAGAAATGGATTTGTTATCATCCAAATCAGATTGAAAACTAGAGTCAGATCACCTTCCAGTTTTAAATCAAATCCACCATATATAAGAAAAATATCTCTAGTCCTTCTCAAGTACTTGAGTATATTTTTCATAGCTTTTCAGTGATCCTCCCCTGGATCTACCTAAAATCTACTTACAATACTTAAGGCATAAGCTACATCAGACCTGACACATAGTATAGCATACATTATTGATCCTGTAGTCGAAGCATAAGGAATAGAACTCATTCTATTTCTCTTTTTAAATGTCTTAGGAGACATCTTCTTAGAGAGTTATATGCCATGACCCATGGGCAAGTAACCTCTTTTACTTCTTTCCATGTTGAACCTCTTCAACATAATGTTTATACACCTAGACTGAGACAAGCCAAGCATCCTTTTCGATCTATTCTTATAAATCTTTATACCAAGTATATAAGTTGCTTCACCTAAGTCTTTCATAGAAAAATTTTGTGATAGCCATGTCTTGACTGATTGCAACATAGGGATGTCATTTCTAATGAGCAATATGTCATCCACATATAAGATCAAGAAGATAAAAGCACTCCCACTAGTCTTCTTGTATATACAAGGTTCATCCATATTTTTGACAAAGCCAAATGATTTGACTGTCTCATCAAAATGAATGTTTTAGCTCCTCGATGCTTGTTTTAATCTATAAATAGATTTATTTAGCATGCATAATTGATTTGCTCTCCCATTAGAGATAAATCTCTCTGGCTGAGTCATATAGAATTTCTCCTCAAGATTTTCATTGAGGAAGACAGTCTTGATATCCATCTGCTAGATCTCATAGTCATGATATCAGCAATAGTAAGCATAATCCGAACAGACTTGAGTATGGCTACAGGCGAAAAGATTTCTTCATAATCCACACTTTATTTTTGTCTGAAATTTTTTGCCACCAGTCTGGCCTTATAGGTCTCTACCTGGCCATCTGCTCCAATCTTCTTCTTGAAGATCCATTTATAGCCTATTTGGGTCACACCCTCATGTGCATCAACCAAAATCCAAACTTGGTTGGTATGCATGATGTTCATTTCGAATTTCATGGCTTTAAGCCATTTGTTAGAGTCATCACTTATGACAGCTTCTGAATAGGTCATAGGATCATCATTCTCAATGATGTGGGATAAGTTGTCATTCTCAATGACAAACCCATACCTGAGTGGTATATTACGCACTCTACTTGACCTTCGGAGAGGAGGTGTATGCAGTGGCTGTGCCTTAATAATGGGCACATCTGGTTGAGAGTCAGCTTATGAATTTTGGATAGATTGTAGGTCTTGAACTTCTTCAAGTTCAACTGACCTCCCACTGTCCCCTTCTTGGATGAACTCTTTCTCTAAGAAAATGGCATGCCTACCAACAAATACTTTTTATTGAGTAGGATAGTAGAAGTAGTATCCTATACTCTTCTTGGAATAACCTACAAACCTATATTTTTTTGATTTAGCACTAAGCTTATGTCCATCAATATTTTTGACATAAGCAAGGCAACCCCAAATCTTAAGGTATTTAAGACTGAAACTTTTTCCTTTCCATATCTCATACGGAGTGCTAAAGACAGATTTTGATGGTACTTTGTTCAAAACATATGTTGCAATCTTGAGAGCAAATTTCTCAAAAAAGATCAGAAGATCTGTGAAATACATCATAGACCGCACCATATCTAATAAGGTGTGATTCTTCCTTTCCATAATATCATTTAATTGTGGAGTATAAGGAGGTGTCCATTAAGAGGGAATATCATTTTATTTTAAATGATCGAGAAACTCACTAGTTAGATATTCTCCTCTTTGATCAGATCAAAGAGCTTTAATACTTTTACCAATTTTTCTCCTAACCATTTTTTGATACTCTTTAAATTTGTCAAAGACTTCAGATGTGTATTTCATTAAATACACATATCCAAACCTAGACTTATTATCAGTAAATATGATGAAGTAGGAGCATATCCACCTCTGACTTCAGTCGACATTGGACCACAAACATCAGTATGTCCAAGGTCCAAAATGTCACTCACCCTTTCTCCATGTCCAATAAATGGAGTCTTGGTCATTGTACCTATGAAACAAGATTCATAAGTTCCATATGATTCAAAATCATAAGGATCAAAAAATTTTTCTTTGTATAACTTGTTAATTCTTGACTCATTTATATGACCAAGTCGACAGTGCTAGAGGTATGTGACATTCACATCCTCTCTCTTTTTTTTATATTATTAATATGAAGTATATTATCATTAAGTGATAAAAATAAAAAATCATTATTAATAAAAGTATTTTCATAAAATTTATTAAAAAAATAGATAGAACAATCATTGTTCTTAGCTTTTATTTCAAAATCTTGTTCTAATAACAAGATATAGAAATAATATTTTTAATAATTTTTGAAATATAATAATAGATCTTCAGTTTCAAAATTTTATCCGAAGGCAATTTCAATATCTTAGTTTTCATGGCTTTGGTCTGGATGGACTTTCCATTAGCGTCGAATGGTACAAAGTCACCTTTACTCAGACTCCTTATTTCCTGCAGATCCTGTAATGATTTACAAAGATGTGAGCCACAAGCGGTATCCAATACTCAAGAATCTAAAATTAAAGTATTTAATGATAAGTTTGTTTGTATCATATACAAACCTTTAGTAACATTTGCCTCCTTGTGTTTCACAGTTGTAAGGTATTTCTTGCAATTCCTCTTTCGGTGCTCATCCTTGTCGCAGTGATAGCAAGTACCTTTAGCGGAGACCTTCTTTGCCTTCTTCTTGGAGATGCTAGCCTTAGAGTTCAATTTTTTCTTAGAATCTTTCTTTCTTTTCTTTTTGTTGATCTTATCTGCAAGAAGAATTGGAGCCTTTTCACCTTTAAAATGACTCTCTGTTATTTTGAGCATATTCAATAGTTCAGATAGGCTAATATTCAGTTTGTTCATATGGTAATTAATGACAAACTGAGAGAAAAAAATTAGTGAATGACTGTAGGATCAAATTCTGACTAAGCTCACCATCCATAGTAAAATTTAGTTATCCCAGATGAGTGATCAGATCAATCATCTTAAGGACATAAGTTTGCACAGATGTGCTTTTAGTCATCCAGGCACAGAACGACTGCTTAGATATCTTATATCTAGCAGTTTGGCTTTATTCTCCATATAACTCTTTTAGATTAAGGAGTATAGAAGAAACATCCATGTCTTCATGCTATCTTTGAAGCTCATTATTCATTAAGGCAAGCATGATACACTTGACAGTCACACTATCATCCTTCCACATTTTATATGTGGTCCTTTTCTCCTTAGATGCATCTTCTTCGATCATATCAGGTGCAAGTGAATCCAGTATATAGGAGACTTTCTCCTGAATGAGAACTATTCTCAAGTTTCTCAATCAGTTCACATAATTTGGTCCGATCAATTTATTTGCATGTAGTATGCCTTGAAGTGATAGTGAGGATGCCATTTATGCAGTTAATCTACAATAACAAGAATATAGTATAAGCAGATAACTCATGATGATATGTACAACTAGATTAGGACTTTTGTCTAATTGCATCTCTTACTATTTTAACGAATTTCATAACCCTCAAATATAAAAAATGAGAAACATCATCATGTCTTTAAATGGAGTTGAGATCCCTATTCCTCATAAACACCTTATGGATAGCACAACAAGTATTTATGAGTTCAAGAGTAGATAACTCTTTACTAATTATACTTCATACAATTCTTAATATTTTTCTCTTGCCTCTAGATCACTTATAGTCTTATGAATAGTACAACAAACTATAGTGTTCTAGTTAAGTCAATCCTTCATTCTTATATGGTCATACTTAAATAATGTAGCCCTTATGGATAGCACAACAAGGTAACACTATTTAAATATGTCATAAGCATCAGTATGTACTTAGTCAACATCATATCAATTTTTATAGTAAGCCTTGTGGATAGCACAATAAGCTCACTAAGATCCTAACATACTCTATTGATTAAGCATGAAGGAAGATCTTTGTAGTGTCTACATCACTAATCAATCTAAGTCTAAAACTCAATAAGATCAAATTAGCCAGGTCAGTAGGTGAGAGACTCTCCGTAGCTTTTCTTAGACACCAACAAAGTTTTGGGAAAAATTCAGTGCAGGGGTAAAATGGTAAGTTTAAAACTTTTTCAAAATTACTATTTTACAGTAAAAATTATTAATTAATCTAATTAATTAATAAAAATTTACCCTACACTAGGATCTAAATATGATATATAGCATGCATGCATTTAAATTTAAAATTCAAATTTGAACAGTAAATACTTTACTGTAATGTATTCAGAACACAATACCTTTGTGTGGATAGTAGATCGCCATAATCTGATCATCATGGGAAGAGTCTGATCATCGTGATGCAGCCACATAGCATGTCTGGCCTGTGCGGATCGTCCACATGAAGCTCCCGATCTGATCGACTTCACACGAGTGCGAGCTCGTTGTAGAGCCCTTTCGACAGCCGATGCTGATCGAACTCCTTCGATCGATGTCTGTCGATTCTTTGGATACTCCAGATCATCAGCAAACATGCTTGAGAAGATGTTGAAGATCTCTCTAAAATTTGGTGGACTCACGACACTCGTAGCTCACCTTCTCACTTCCTAAACTCCAGGCTAAAACCCTAAAGAACTCACTGAAACCCTGCGCACACTTTTTCTTTCTTTTCTTTCTTTTTCTCTCGGAAGGATATAGACCTTCACCTTACACACAAGGATTCCTCACGTCCAGATTTTCTTTTCAAAATTTTTTCTTGCACACACCCCACTCTTCTCCTCCTTTTAAAACAATGTCAAATATCTTATCCACGTGAGAGGATAAAGATGAGTAATTGCACATTTAAATTTAAATAAAATTTTGAATTCAAATGAAAATTAATTTATCCCTATCTACTAAGGGCGTGAGAAGAGGAGGGCGTGGCTTAATTTGTGCATGAGTGATTTCATGAGAAATTTTTTCTCGTGTAATAAATGGGGTGCTAAAATAGGATAAGGTCAAGGCGCTAAGATTGGTTGCTCATTCAAATTCAAACTTTGTTTTGAATTTGAATGGCCAACCAATCATCCTTATCCACTCATTTGGTGCATTAAAGTAGGACGTGAGGAGGGCTTTGCATGAGAAAAAATTCATGAGAACTTCCTTCTCGTGAATTCCAATGGGCGCAGTGGAAGTGAGGTGGCGCAAGAAGAATGGGTCAAGGTGGTTTCATTATTTAAACCAACCTAATTGAACCAAATAAGTTAGGCCCAATTAGACTAATTTAAACCCAAATTAATTAGACTTAATTAGGCTCAACAAAATCCTAATCAAATTAGGAATTGATTAAGCGCAACCCCTGATCAAATCAGGGACCAAACCATCTCGACGATTAGGTCAACTCTTAACCTAATCGAGTCAAACCCAACTGAATCCAATTCAATTGGAGTTGATCCAAAATTAATTACTCAATCAAATTGAGTTAATTAGTGATTAAATTACTAATTAAACCTCTCATAAATATTGAGTCCAAATTCGATGGGTAATCGGGCATCAGAATTCATCGATATGTAACCCTGATCGAAGAGTCCCAAATCACTGGGACTCTTGACCCTGGTACCCAAAATATGTGGGACTCGTGATCAGAGAATCCTGATTCTCGATCACAGAGTCCCAGACACGTAGGACTCATAGTCTATAAGCATTAGGACTCTTCATCAGCCATCAGATCAGATAGGAACCTCTAATGTGTGTGACCCCGCAGGTTCGAACCTAAGCCGGTAGCATAGGAACCAATTCCTGTACTAATCGAAGTGACCATCTAGCAATGGTACCCGACAATCGGATAGATCAAATAGTTGCAATCGCAACACTCAAAACCTACGTGAATATGGTTACTGTATAATTCATCCTTTTGATCTCTGTGTTTAGGATGACTCAGGGTTAAACTGTCAACCCTGATTAGATCATCCGAATCGTGCTCAACTCAAACAGTCCTGTGACTCCTCACAAAGACTACCCTGGCCAAAGTTTTGCTAAATTGAAACATGACTGTATACAGCTCCTAAACTGGAGTGATCAATCCCATCTTGACACACGCACCGACAAGTCAAGTACTTGACTACACCCAGCAGCCTTCCGTCACTGAATTAGAAATTCAGGTAGTCCAGTGCCTAAGTGTAGTGAGTTGCTTGCAAGTCACCGTGGCGGTCTCAGATCGGAGGGATATTTATACCCATATTCCATCGGAGCAAATCTTGACAGCAGAAATAGCTCCAAAGTTGGTCACGTTTAGTGCAGATGTATCCTTACATCTCACCTGTATGCCATACCAATGTCTCCACACTCATTGATCAAGAGGACAACCAACCTATATGGCACATAATGACCTATGCTTGATAAACGTTGTCATCCTTGGTAATAACGTATCATTTGGTCGTGAACAGATTTAAGGACTAAATGACAAATCCTCCTTTGTCGAGTCAAAATAGTCCTAAGGACTTCACCACAACATAGGAGTTTATTAGAAGATGAAACATTTTATGATGAAAAATATCAAAATAATTTTTATTAATTCATAATTTATGTACATATATAAAAAATGAGCACAACTGTCAACAGACTGACGATTGGCTTTGGGACACTATTCCCAACAATCTCCCACTCGGTCTAAAGCCAATCGGTGCAGTATCTAATACCCATCTTTGACTTGTAGTCGTCGAACTCCTTCACCGCAATGGCTTTAGTGAATGGGTCGGCTAGGTTCTCCTTTCCGTCGATCTTCTGAAGGTCGACGTCACCTCGATCCATAATTTCTCGGATGAGATAGTAGCGATGCAGATATGCTTCATCCGCTGGTGTGCCTTGGGTTCCTTCGCCTGAGCAATGGCTCCAGAGCTGTCACAGTAGAGCAGAACTGGACCAACATGGGAGGCTGCTACTTTGAGCTCGGTGATGAATTTTTTCTACCACACCGCTTCTTTGACAGCATCTGATGCAGCGACATACTCTGCCTCACAAACTGAATCAGCCACTGTGTGTTGCTTGGAACTCTTCCAGCAGATAGCCCCACCATTAAGGGTAAAAATAAATCCTGACACACTTTTGCTGTCATCATGATCAGACTGAAAACTAGAGTCTGTAAATCCTATAAGTCTCAAGTCCGATTCACCATAAACAAGCCACTGGTCCTTAGTATTTCTTAAATACTTTAGGATAGTTTTAACAACCTTCCAGTGATTCTCTCCTGGATCAGATTGGTATCTACTCACTACCCCTAGTGAGTATGCCACATCTGGTCGTGTACATATCATGGCGTACATGATAGATCTCACTGTCGAAGCATATGAAATCCTACCCATACGCTCTCTCTCTTGAGGTGTTGTCGGACAATCCCTCTTCGAGAGAGAAATTCCATGGCCTATCAGTAGATAGCCTTTCTTGGAATTCTCTATGCTGAACCTCTTCAGCATAGTATCTATGTACGTAGACTGGGATAAACCAAGCAACCTTTTAGATCTATCCCTATAGATCCTCATCTCTAGGATGTAGGAAGCTTCTCCCAGATCCTTCATGGAGAACTGTGACGATAGCCAAATCTTTATTCCCTGTAATGCAGGGACATCATTCCTAATTAAGAGAATATCATCCACATACAATACAAGAAATACCACTACTGGACCATTAGCCCACTTATAAATGCAGGGCTCTTCTTCATTCTTAACGAAGCCATACGTCTTGATCATCCTATCAAAATGTATGTTTCAACTCCGGGATGCCTGCTTAAGTCCATAAATGGACCTCTGTAGTCTGCACACCTTAGACTCATCAGTGGATGTGAATCCTTCAGGTTGTATCATATACACCTCTTCATCCAGTTCTCCATTTAGGAAAGCTGTCTTCACATCCATCTGCCAGATTTCATAGTCCAGATGGGCAGCTATCGCAAGCATAATCCGAATGGATTTGAGTATTGCCACAGGAGAAAATGTCTCATCATTGTCTATACCATAACGTTGACGATATCCCTTGGCAACCAGATGGGCTTTATAGGTTTCCACCTTTCCGTCTGTGCCCCTCTTCCTCTTGAAGACCCACTTACACCCTATGGGTTTTACTCCTTCGGGTGGGTCAACTAATGTCCACACATCATTGACCTTCATGGACTCCATTTTGGATTTCATGGCCTCTAGCCATTTCTTAGAGTTGGGTCTCTGCATTGCATCCATGTAGGTGATCGGATCCTCATCATTTTCATCAAGTTCGATAGGATCGTTGTCCCGGACCAAGAAACCATAGTATCTGTCCGGTTGACGTGGTACTCTATCAGATCGCTTTAAGGGTGCTTGAACAATGGGCTCCGGATCTGATCTAATCAAATCCGGTTCAGGTTCAGCAACTTGCATCGGATTTTCCACCTGTCAAATTTCATCAAATTCGACCTTAGAGGCAACAGTCCCTTCACCAAGGAACTCCCTTTCCAAAAAGATTGCCTTAAGGCTGACAAATACTTTTTGCTCATCAGTTAGGTAGAAGTAATACCCTTTGGTCTCTTTTGGGTACCCTATAAAATTACACTTGTCAGACCTAGGTCCAAGCTTGTCCGTAATTAAACGTTTAACATAAGTCGGACACCCCCAAACCCTAAGGTGCGAGAGTACTGGCTTACGTCCTATCCATATCTCATATGGTATTTTGGTTACAGACTTACTCGAAACCCTATTTAGAAGGAAACAAGCCGATTCAAGCACATATCCCCAAAGGAAGATCGACAGACCAGCAAACCCCATCATAGATCGAACCATGTCCAACAAGGTCCGATTTCTCCTTTCAAACACACCATTATGCTGTCGTGTTCCAGGAGGTGTCCACTGAGAGAGAATCCCATTCTCCCTAAGATATGTCAGAAAATCATTGGAAAGGTATTCACCTCCTCGATCAGATTGAAGAGTTTTAATACACTTTTCAGTTTGTTTTCTACCTTATTTCGAAATAGTTTGAACATTTCAAACGACTCCGACTTATGCTTCATTAAATAGACATACCCATACCTCGATAGGTTGTTTGTGAAGGTTATGAAGTAGAAATATCCACCTCTTGCACTTGAGCTCATAGGTCCATATACATCAGAATGTACTAGAGCTAAGAGTTCACTGGCTCGCTCACCTTTTCCAGTAAAAGGTGACTTGATCATTTTACCAAGAAGATAGGACTCACAGGTTGGAAGTGATTCATAATCACCTACTTCAAGAATTCCTTCTTGAGCCAATCTGTTTATCCTGTTCTTATTGATATGACCTAGCCTATAGTGACAAAGGTAGACATCTGACACATTATCTATTCTAGGGCGTTTACCGGAGGTTTGAACCACATTAACAGATTATGATAGAAAGTAAATTCTATTATTAAGTTGTCCAACAAACGTTGTAACACCATTCAAAATGATATTGCAAACATTTCCTTTTATTAAAAATTGATAACCGTTCAAGGCCAAAAGGCCTACAGGAATAATATTTAATAAAAAGCTTGGACAATAGTGACATTCACTCAGAATTATATTTCGAGAATTGATTACAAGGTTCATGATTCCTAATGCTAGAACTGGAATTTTGCTTCCATCTCCAACATTTAGGAACCTCTCACCTTCATCAAATCTCCTACTGACCTACAGACCCTGCATCGAATTGCAAATATGATAAGGGCTTCCAGTATCCAATACCCAGGCCGTAGTATCACAAAAGGAAAAGTTGCTAGGTGTTATCATATAAGTACCTTGCTTCTTCTTTGGCTTGTTCGGGTCCAGTGAGGCAATGTATAGAGGATAGTTCCTCTTCCAGTGCCCCTGCTTCTTGCAAAAGAAGCACTCCGCTTGGCTCTGGTCGGGCTTGCGCTTCTTGGTCTGACCCTGTGCAGACGTCCCAGCATGTAGCTGCACCTTCTTATTCTTCTTCTTCTTATTTTTTTTCCCTTTCTTAAAGGGTCGACGACCAGAAGAAGACCCTCCCACAACATTCACCGACTCCTTATGGAGCTGGTGATCCTTCTCAAAGTTCTGCAGCAACCCCAACAAGCCGTGGTAGTTCACTACAGGCTTTGTCATTCAAAAATGAGTAAGGAAGGGAAGGAAAGACTTGGGCAGAGAATTAAGGATCGCATCCTTACCGAGCTGCTCGTGCAGGGAAAAACCCAGTTTATTTAGGTGCTCAATCATTTCGATCATGTACAATACATGATCAGTGACTGAGGCTCCATCCCTCATCCGAGCATTGAAAATGGTACAACTAGTTTTGTACCTTTCAACATCGTCAGGCATGCCAAAAGAGTCATTCAACATTTGAAGCATCTCCTGTGGTTGGGCATTCTCAAACCTATGACTGAATCATCATTCATTACCGCCAGCATTATGCACCGAACGTTGGTGCGGTCGTTGAGCCACTTCTGGTAAGTGTCTCAGACCATCCCTCTAGCGTTCAGGGCTGGCTCCTCAGGTGCCGGATCCGTTACTACATAAAAGATCCGCTCATGCTCAAGGATGATTTTTAATTTTCAATACCAGCTATTGAAATTAGGTCCCTTGAGCTTGTCATTATCTAATAATGACTGGAGCGATAGGGTAGTGGCCATAGCTGCATAAAGAAAAATCAGACCTATATTAGTACATAAATTATTAGTACTAAAGACTTGGACTTTAGTCTAAAGTTTCTCCCAATATTTTTATGAATTGGTAGCCTCAACCTCCAATTCGAGGAATTACTTTAATTTCTTAGTGGTGCTAGAATCCACACAGACTACACACCCGCCTAACTTTGGTTGGTCAACCCATGTGTATTCTATGGGTAGGTTCATAACCAGTTGTTTCTCTAAACAACTTCTAATAATTAATTTTGCCCCAGAACCTAATCAGTAGGCTTTGGCCTCCACTGAAAAAATCTGGTTAGGTCCAACCATTAACATGATTTGATTTGATGAATTGGACCAATAAATGATCAAGCCCGACTTTGGTCGGCCAACCTAACCACCATCAGAAAGACTCAAACCAAATTATCATACTATGAATGATAATTCCATTAGTCAATAAGCACCAGGCCTTTGGGCCTCCAATGATTATTAAACTAATGGACTCATTATCACTCACTTAATGGGAGGCTATGACTTAGTTATCAATATAACTTAATCATTTTTAGGACCTAATAATTTTTGAGGATTTTATTAAAGAATAGATGAGAAGATAAATTACCAGCCAATTTCAATCCTCCCACTGACTTCACCAAGTCAGATTAAAAAAGATTTAATTAAGCCAGCATTAGGAGCACCTAAATCAGTCAAACTGATTTACCTAATGACATGGGTGAGTCCTAATCACCAAGTGATCTAATCAAAACCTAATTCACTAGGTTGGCCAGGTAAGTGAGATCAGTGGTGGGGATAAGCCATTAACTCGTCAGAGATCGAATTACTGCGAGTAGCTCCCGCTTAAAAACCACTGGTCAAACTGCCAAACTTACTTTAGACACCAACCAGTTCATTAGTTTTAATTTGATCAACTTAGTAAATAGGGTTCCACCGCGTAGCCATGAATTAAGTCCATCTTGGTCTAGTTAAAGACATGGACCCATTTAACTACAACTATTGGAGTTGAGTCTAAAGTATCCTTGACCTAATCTAATACAACTTTTGATTAGATTTGACCAATTACTCTAATTTAATCCATTTCTTTAAGCTAACCTTAGGTCTAACCCAATTATGGACCTAATCCATCTAACCCATTGACCCACAAGTTTATGCAATTGTCTTAGGTCTTAATTCACAATTCTAGACCTACTAGACAACACTTAATTCTTTTAATTAAGTATTTGGGCTGATGGGTCAGGGTTTGGCATTTCAAAAATAATTTTCAAATTTGAAAGGTTTTATTTTCTGTTCACCAAATATGTTGACTCATTACACAAATATATCAGCACATTTCATAAATAGCAATCCTATTGCTAATTACATAACAGAAAATAACTCAATCAAAATAAATCATGAATATTCCTTTCGCTGCTTCATCTGCATGGGATATAATCGCATCGACACTGCTACCGCCATAGGAGACCCCATCGAATGGGAAGAGAGGGCTTTTAAACCCTACTTTTCTCTTATGACCGGACGGCTATGGCAACCAACCCAATTCGATTACTTGCTACTTGGATCAAGTATATCTAAATATACCAATTTCAAAATTTAAATTTTAAATTTCAAACAAATTTCAAATTTCAAAATTTTTTTTTGAATTTTAAATTTTGAATTTTAAATTTTGAATTTCAAATTTAAAATTTCAACCAAATTTCAAATTTTAAAATTTGAATTTTAAATTTTTGAATTTTGAATTTCAAATTTGAAATTTCAACCAAATTTTAAATTTCAAATTTCAAATTTTGAATTTTAAATTTTTGAATTTTTGAATTTTGAATTTCAAATTTCAAATTTTAAATTTTAAATTTTAAATTTTAAATTTTTAAATTTTGAATTTTGAATTTTGAACAACTTTCAAATTTTTGAATTTTGAATTTTGAATTTCAAATTTCAAATTTAAACTTTTAGATTACAACTTAATCTATGCATGCAAATATATATATCATATCTAAGAACCCACTCTGATACCATTTTTGGAAAAAATTCAGTGCAGGGATAAAATGGTAATTTTAAAACTTTTTAAAATCACTATTTTATAGTGAAAATTATTAATTAATCTAATTAATTAATAAAAATTTACTCTATACTAGGATCTAAATATGATAAATAGCATGCATGCATTTAAATTTGAAATTCAAATTTGAACAGTAAACACTTTATTGTAATGTGTTCAGAACAAATACCTTTGTGCGGGTAGTAGATCGTCGTAATCTGATCACCGTCAGAAGAGTCTGATCATCGTGATGCAGCCACACAGCATGTCTGGCCTGTGTGGATCGTCCACATGAAGCTCCCGATCTGATCGACTTCACACGAGTGCTAGCTCGTTGTAGAGCCCTTTCGATGGTCGATGCTGATCGAACTCCTTTGATCGATGTCTACTGATTCTTTAGATACTCTGAATCATCAGTAGATGTGCTTGAGAGGATGTTGAAGATCTTTCTAAAATTTGGTGGGCTCACGACACTCGTAGCTCACCTTCTTACTTCCCAAACTCCAGGCTGAAACCCTGAAGAACTCACTGAAACCCTGTGCATACTTTTTCTTTCTTTTCTTTCTTTTTCTCTCGAAAGGATATAGACCTTCATTGGTGCGTAGTCATTGATAGCACCAAAAATAACTCTACTCACTACGTAGGTAGGATGAGTCGAGATCGTATCCTCAGGGACCTTGGGCTAAGTTGAGATTGTAAAATAAAAAAAAGAAGCATTGTTTTGATTTAGAAAATAAATTATCTTAAAATTGATGTAATTAAAAAATAAAGAGCTTAAAAGTTTTGAATTAATTTTGCACTAGCAGAGTTGTATCTCTTTTTTAATTAAATAGATGCGATTAATTTTAAGAAAAATACCTATCTTTCCTCGACACACCCCGTACCCGTAGATCACGGTGTGTCTCCAGAAAGTACTAGGTAAACAACTTTTCTTTCCTCGGCACGCCCCATACCCGTAGATCATGGTGCGTCTCTGAAAAGTAAAAGTTGTTCCTAATATTAATCTAACAGAAAAGCATAAATAAAAGCATATGAAAGAGAGCAAATAAAGAACTCATGATGATTTGAATAAAAAGCATAATCTTTATTGCATATAAAGAAATATAAAAAAGTTTAGAACAATAAACCCATCTCTGTGTCGTAACAAAATTTCTTCTCCACTCCCGAGACTGCTAGCCTAGCTGCTCATGAAGTAGTCCCTTTCTATCCCTCTATGCAAGGCTCTAGAAGAATTTCTGGGCTCCCCCTCCAATGGGAGTACAAAAACCTTTTTATAGGTGTTAGGAGGGAGGAGTTTTACATGGTTTTTCGATGTGGGACTAAAGAAAATACTAATAACTAAAAAATGGATGGATGAGATGAAAAAATCACAAGCAGATAAAGAAAATACAAATTTTTCCTCTTGAAGCATTTCAAAATATATATTTCCTTCCATCTGTTCGTCTGTCCCCACGAACCCCGTGCGCCCGCTTGCATGCCGTGCTGCACCCGTGCTTGCGTCCGCCCCACGCCCGCGCGCCCTCATGCGCACGCGCTCGCCTGCGCATCCAACCGTGCATGCCCGCCCGTGCGTCCATGCCGCGTGAACACTGCCGCGTGAACACTCCTTTTTTATTCCAAAAAGAAACTTTTATTTCTTCACAATGATGTCTATATCTTTTTTGGATTCTTTGCATAGTATCTTCTTTTTCTATAATACCGTATGTATCCTTCTTTTATTTAAATTTTATTTTAAATTCAATTTTTTTCAAACTTGAGTCTTTTTTATCTGTGAATCAGACTCTTTGTATCGACGATCACCTTTCCTGTAAAATATAAAAAGAAGCATCAAATTCTTAATAAATAAAATAAATTAAATATAATTTTTTACTTTAAATGACTTAAATTAAGTGTTTATCACACCCCCCAACTTAAATTTTGCTCATCCTCGAGTAAAATAGATATATCAACATTGTGTACCGACTCGATCTTGAATAAAAAATTAGGTTAGGCATCCCAAAAGGTAGATGATACCTGGTCAGACCATTAAAGAGATATTTCATTAGATTATCAATTTGACCCAATTAGTGGCTGAGTATTAACTAAAGAAATTTCAAGAGCTTTTCTTTCACCAACTCCCCACTTTACTCTTTAAATCCTCTAACTTAATATGAGAAAGGTTTATTATCTTCTTGCAATTTAGTCCCCTTATTATCCATTTTTTTTTTAACATTGCCCACCTTTTTACGTGAACCACAACACTTACTTAGACGAAAGGGCCCAGTTACTCAGTAGGAAACCAATGTTTTTTTTTTTTTTTAAGTAATTTTTAAGGAGAATTTTTGCATACCTTGACTTTTCCACCCAATCTCTCATGAAGCAGATTCTTTATTGAGATCAGTAAGAAGAGGGTTGTAGAATCACTCCTAAAATTTGGTCAAGTCTAAACCCTATCATTCATTGGATTTTCTTAATAATTTATTCCTCAGTATCTCTAAAATTATCTAGATCGTTAATCATTCATTTATTAGGATGCCTAATTGACTCTTAATCAAAATAAAATTCGGATACACAAAATTAATTATTTCTGACCATACTCGAGGATTTGATTAATTTCTTTTCCCCCCAATTTAATCTACATTGTCTTCAATGGAGTAGGAAAGCAAAGAAAATAAAAGGAGAGAGTGCACCTGGATTAATTTTGCTTCAGAAGTTGAAGATAGCTTCATTGATTAATAGACTCTTATTCTAAATTCCTGTAGCTGCAGTAAAGTAAAAAAAATATGAAATCATTGGGTTGCCTCCCAACAAGTGCTAAGTTTTACGTCTTCAGCCAGAATGAATTGAGTATTATGGCGGTATTGGATCCACTAAATCAACAGATTCAATTAATTCTCCATCACTAATTCCATCTATATAAGGTTTCAATCGTTGATCGTTCACTTTAAAAGTGTTCCCCTGTTTAGGATTTTTGAGTTCTATAGCTCCATGAGAAAATACCTGAGTTACAATGAAAGGTTCGTCCCAACGTGAGCGAAGTTTTCCAGGAAACAGACGCAACCTAGAATTGAAGAGCCAAACTTTTTGATTGGGCTCGAACATTTTTCATGCAATGAATTTATCGTGATATGCTTAAGTTCGAGCCTTATAAATTCTGGCACTCTCATACGCTTCATTGCGTAGCTCTTCAAGTTCATTTAATTGAAGTCTCCTATTGGAACCTGTATTTTTCATATCAAAGTTAAATTGCCGTATGGCCCAAAATGCACGATGTTCCAATTCCACCGGCGGATGACAAGTTTTTTTGAATATAAGTCGATAAGGAGACATTCCTATGAGTGTTTTAAAAGTAGTACGGTAAGCCCATAATGCATCATCTAAGCGTGCTGACCAGTCTTTTCTATCGGGTCTTACCATTTTTTCAAGAATATGCTTGATCTCCCTGTTAGAGACCTCAACTTGGCCACTTGTCTGGGAGTGATAAGGTGTGGCAACTTTATGAGTTATTCCATATTTTTTCGTTAGCATGTCGAAGTGCTTATTTGTGAAGTGTGTACCCCCATCGCTAATTATGGCTCTTGGGCATCCAAATCGACTAAAGATGTTATGTTGAATGAACTTGATCATAATTTTGTGATCATTAGTTCGGGTTGCCATAGCCTCTACCCATTTTGATACATAGTCCATTGCTACCAAAATATACTCGAATCCAAATGAGGGAAAGGGTCCCATGAAATCAATTCTCCAAACATCAAAAATTTCTACTACAAGTATAAGGGATAGGAGCATTATATCTTTTCTCGAAATATTTTCTGTTTGCTGGCATCGCAGGCAATTACGACTGAATTCATGTACATCTTTGAATAGTGTCGGCCAATAAAACCCACTCTGCAGTACTTTTGCTGTAGTTTTTCTTCCACTAAAATGTCCCCCACATGCTGAAGAATGGCAAAAAGTGAGAATGCTTTGGAATTCACTCTCGGGGACACAACGGCGAATAACTTGATCAGGACAGTATTTGAATAGTTCAGGTTCTTCCCAGAAATAATATTTAATTTGTGAGAAAAATCGATCCTTTTCTTGTTTTGTCCAGTGAGAAGGTACTTGTCCTGTTGCAAAGTAATTGACAATATGGGCAAACCATGGAGGACGGCTAGAGGAGATTGCAAAAAGTTGTTCGTCAGAAAATTTCTCTTTGACCTCATCTATGCCTATCATGTGTTCAACTAAGATCCTGGAGATGTGATCAACTACCACATTCTCGAAACCCTTCTTATCTTGAATTTCCAGATCAAATTCTTGTAAAAGAAGGATCCATCTGATCAAACGTGGTTTAGTATCTTTCTTTGAGAGGAGATGTTTCAGAGCCGCATGATCAGAGTAAACTAGAACCTTATACCCTAACAAATATGAGCAAAATTTTTCAAGGGCGAACACTACTGCTAGTAGCTCTTTTTCTGTTGTGGTGTAGTTTAATTGGGCATCGAAAAGAGTCTTGCTAGCATAATAGATTACATATGGCTCCTTATTGATTTTTTGGCCTAAGACGGTACCTATTGCAAAGTCAGAGGCATCACACATAATCTCAAATGGAATGGACCAGTCAAGGGATTTTATTATGGGTGCTATTGTCAGGACTGTTCGTAATGTATTGAATACTTTCAAACAGTCTTTGTCAAAGACAAATGGTGTGTCCTTGGCCAACAAATTGCACAAGGGTCTTGAAATCTTGCTAAAGTCTTTGATGAAGCATCTATAAAATCCGGCATGACCTAAGAAAGATCATATTTGTCGAACCAAAGTAGGGGGTGGTAGTTTTGAAATGACCTCAACTTTGGCTTTATCTACCTCGATCCCTCTTTCAGAAATAATATGTCCTAATACAATTCCTTTTCGCACCATGAAATGGCTCTTTTCCCAACTTAGGACAAGATTTATCTCCATACACCATTTAAGAACTTTGGAAAGATTATGGAGATAATCCTCAAAGGTGGTTCCAAACATAGAAAAATTATCCATAAAAACTTCAAGATATTTATCCACCATATCCGAAAAAATGGCCAGTATGCACCGTTGAAATGTAGCAGGTGCATTGCAGAGCCCGAATGGCATACGCCGAAAAGCGAAGGTGCCATAGGGGCAGGTGAAGGTAGTCTTTTCTTGGTCATCCAGAAATACAGGTACTTGATTGTACCCTGAATAACCATCAAGAAAATAGAAGAAACTTTATCTTGCTAACCGTTCTAAGATTTGGTCGATGAAGGGCAATGGAAAATGGTCCTTCCTAGTAATGGCATTCAATTTTCTATAATCTATGCATACTCGCCATCCAGATGATATGCGAGTGGGAAGTAGTTCACCTTCTTCATTCTCAACCACAGTAATACCTGATTTTTTAGGTACTATTTGAGTGGGACTGACCCATTTACTATCGGATATGGGGTAGATGATTCCAGCATCTAACCACTTTACCATCTCTTTCTTTACTACTTCACGCATGTTTGGGTTCAATCTCCTCTGCATATCTCGATGGGGTTTGGCATGTTCCTCAAAATGAATATGGTGCATGCAAATGGAGGGGTCAATTCCTTTTAAATCAGCAATGGACCAACCGATAGCCTCTTTGTATTCCTTCAGAATACCAACCAATTATGCTTCCTGATTAGGGGTCAAGTCTGATGCAATGATTGAAGGGAGGGTGTCATTGGGTCCTAGAAATACATATAATTGCATAGTCTCTCAATGGACTCCACCTGAAATGCCATAACTCAACAGGGTTTCAGAATGGAGAAACCGGACCTTATTAGATATGGTCCATTCTATGATGAGCTTCACGGACCTCCCTGAGTTTCTTTAAGGATATTGTCTCATGACAGCAATATATGTATTGAATAGGGTTCCATCTAAAACTATTCCTACCACACCGTATGAGATATGGCATGGTAAGAAGCCAAGTCTGAATCATCTCAGAATTTGGGGTTGTCTGGCTCGTGTCAAGAGACAGCAGGCGGACAAGTTAGAGTTCAGGTTTTTTAGAGCTTGATTCATAGGATATCCTAAAGAGTCATTAGGATACTATTTCTATATTCTGGAAGACCACAATGTGATTATGAGTCGAAATGCTATTTTTTTTGAAAAATAGTTTATTCAAGATGGTGGCATCGGAAGAATAATTAAACTCAAGGAGAATGTCTCCCAAGAACAATGAGCTAAAGAACCTGAGGAACCAAATCAATCAGAACCAGTCCTAACATAACCTCTTCCACCTCATAGATTGACTAGGATTTTTTGTCCTCCTAAAAGGTACTTAGGTACTATACAAGAAGATATAGAGGAAATATTCCTCACGAGAAATGGGGCTCATGGTGATGACCCCAAGACCTATGATGAGGCGATATCAGATATCGACTCCGAGAAATGGTTAGAGGCAATGAGATCAGAAATTGACTCGATACACTCAAACTAAGTCTGGACTTTGGTAGATCCACCTGAAGATATTGTACCTATTGGGTGTAAATGGACCTTCAAGAGAAAGATAGATGTAGATGGGAATATAAAGATATTCAAGGCTAGGCTCGTAGCGAAAGGTTATAGTCAGCGCGAAGGCATTGACAATCAGGATACCTTCTCGCCCGTAGCTATGCTAAAATCCATCCACACATTACTTGCTGTTGCAGCCTATTTTGATTATGAAATATGACAGATAAATGTGAAAATGGTGTTCTTAAATGGACATCTTGAGAAAGATATCTATATGGAACAGCCACTTGGTTTCATATCCAGTGATAATGATCACAAGGTCTGCAAGCTGCAAAGATCCATTTATAGACTTAAGCAAGCATCTTGAAGCTGGAATACTTGTTTCAATGATGTGATCAAAATGTTTAGTTTCATCAAGAATGAGGAGGAACCATATGTGTTCAAAAATATCAGTGGAAGCGCAGTTATCTTTCTCATATTGTACGTAGATGATATTCTCCTAATTGGAAATGATATTTCCATGTTGACCTCAGTCAAAGTATAGTTGTCTAAGGAGTTCTCTATGAAAGATCTAGGAGAGTCATCTTTTATACTGGGTATTAAGGTCTATAGAGCTAGACCAAATAGGATGCTGGGACTTTCACAGAAGATGTACATAGAGGAAGTACTAAAAAGGTTTAGAATGGAAAACTCCAAAAGAAGTTTAGTACCTTTTAGACATGGCATTCATCTCTCCAAGAAGATGTGCCCTAGCACACCTGAGGAGATTGAATGCATGAGCAAAATCCCTTAAGCTTCGGCAATAGGGAGCCTCATGTATGCCATGCTATGTATATGACCTGATATAGCCCATGCTGTGAGTGTCACAAGCAGATATCAGTCGAATCCAGGTGAAGAGCACTGAACTTCTGTGAAATGTATCCTTAAGTACTTGAGAAAGACTAAGAATATGTTTCTAATCTTTGGGAATGGAGAACTCCAGATTCAGGGACATACAGACTCAAATTTTATATCTGATGTAGATGATCGAAAGTCGACATCTGAGAGTCTGTTCATTTGCAATGGTGGTGCAGTTAGCTGGAAGAATTTCAAGTAGATGGTGATTGCTGATTCCACCATGGAGGTAGAGTATATTGCTGCATCGAAAGCTGCGAAGGAGGTATTCTGGTACAAGAAGTTTACCGTGGAGCTTGGAGTGATGTCACCGGATGCCATCCCTCTTTACTGCAACAATAATGATGCCATAGCCCTAGCTAAGGAGACAAGATCTCACTAGAAGTCCAAGCATATCGAGCGATGATTCCATCTGATCTATGATTACCTCGAAAAAGGTTATGTTGAGGTTAAGAGAGTCGACTTCACACACAATATGGCAGACCCGCTGACAAAGTCATTAAGCCAGCAAAAGATCGAAGCCCACCTTGAGAAGATGGGACTTAGATATGTAGCCAATTGGCATTAGGTCAAGTGGGAGTTTGTTAGACGTGTGCCCTAAATGCCAGATTGGCTGACACATTCTTGTACAAATCTAAGGGCAAATTTGTAATTTTGACTATAAATCAATAAATGGGTTATTCTTCTATCACATTGTGTACATTGTGTCTGTGATACATCTTTTGAGATAGTAGGAATGTCAATTCATATTTTCAAGAGTTGAAAATTTAAGGTATGAATTTACATAACTAACTCATAAACAGTTCCTGACCATAGGATCATCATGAGGATGGTGATCGATCTGGAAGGTTGGTGTATGATCGCTTTCTTAGGGTAGATGTATCTTGAGTCTACAGTGTGGAGACACCGAAGTGAGAGTACAGGTTTTTATTGAAAATGAGAGTACTGAGCATGACCATATCGAGCAGTCATAAGGAAGTCTACCTTCTCATCGATGACTAGCTCGATGCTGTAGTTGTGTGTCTAGTTCTTTGACCTGAGGTGAATCGACAGTTCACCTTGAGTGTGTTATAGTTTGACTACACCATAACTCGATCTCCTAGCCATTCGAAATCCTGAGGTGTATGTTGGCTGTAGCATATTCATTGTAGGAACCAGATTGCACCAAGATGATATCTATCAACCTCGGTAGATGAGAGGAGTAGTCCTATGATGATCGAAAGATCAAGTCCTTAAGCCCATGGCCATGGCAGAGTGAAATAATGGAAAAGAGTTTTCCATTGGGGTTTCACATCGAACTCAGATCGATCGATTGATTCATATGACTGATGTTGGGTTTGACGAGTTCACCTTAACCCTAATTCAGTCGGGACTTATGATAGAGGAACTCAATCATACAGGTAGCTGCATCGAGAGGTTCATCTTTAGTTCTAATGGGTTACCACCATATACTGCTAGGTGTCACTGGTAGATTTTGGAAGCAATTAGAATGATATTGATGATCGATCATTCTAATTATATGAATCAGAAGAATTCTGATCCATCAAAAGAAGTTTCGATGATGTCGATGATGAGATCACGTCATGTCTCTTTACCATACTGAATTGAACCTAACTGTATCACACTAACAAGGGTTAGGATCTGGATGTCATCAATTGGGCTAGCCCAATTGATTTGGATTAGATCCAATTAGGTTCAAGGAAATCGTGCTAGTACACGATTGAGACTAACTTTCTCCTCGTGTAATCTTTTCTATCTCAACTGAGCCAAATATGATTTGACTCACCCAGAGAACCTTGAAAAGGTTTCTCTCAGTCTAAATGAAACTTGTCCACTTCAAAAAAATCTTGTCTTAATTCATGAGATGAATTTAAGACAACACCTGTTAATTCCTGTCACCTGCCATTTTTATTTTAGGACATCTGTCAAATGTTGACATATGAGTCTTAAACTGAAGGCCACTTGGCAAAAGCTCATTGGGGGATTTTTGTGGAGTGTTCACATGCCAAGTCCACATTAAATTGGATGCCATAATCAGATTATGGCGTGAGCCCAATTGGATTAAGTGGGCGCCCCAAGTGGATAAGGATGGAAAGTCTTGATCAACATGGACTAGTTGGCGCCAACCTTTCTTTGTGCTTATCCAAAGTTGGTGCCAACTCTTGGAGAGAGGGTGGAATTATTATCTGATATGATCAGATGACATCACTCCATCAATCAAAATTTTTTTAGATTAAATAGAATTTTTTGATTGGTCGAATGATGTGGCACTGCGCAGCGCAGCAGGGTCTATATAAACCCTGTCTGCACCTAGGGTTTCATGTGATTGTGCCAAACCCATCAAAGTTGCCACCCCCTTTCCTCTTCTCTATGTCCCATCTGTAGCTCTCCCTTCCCTCTTCACATCCTAGGAGTTGGACGTCCATCTGGCAAAGGTCTAAGGTGCGGTGATGTCTTGAACAGGAAGGCTGCAGGACTTCTTTAACAGGCTGCTGTTCCAACTTCAGAAAGATTTTTAAAGATCTTCCTAATCAGATTTAGTTCTAATTTTTGGAGCAAAGATTCATGAGGAGAAGATGATTCAGGTCCTATCCAAGTAGATACTGATAGAGGCCAGACGATTGCGTGGCTAAATCAGAACCTCAGGCTTGCTGCGATCATCTACAGGGTAGTCAGATTACCCTTGAGGTATTTAATGTTTCCTCATGATTTTAGATTTATTTTAGAATTAATATCAAATAATAAAATTAGATCTAAAGATTTAGATCTAAAATAAACATAGAATAAAATTTTTTTAAAAATTATTCTACCATAGATTTGATAAAATCTGGAAGATCCTACAAGGAAAAAGATGGTTTTTCCTTCAGATTTCATATTTTTGCTGGGTATTGAGCAGATTCTCTAAACCCTAGGCACAGACAGGATTTAAATAGACCCTGCTGTGCCATACAGTGCCACATCATTCGATCAATCAAAAAATTCCAATTAATTCTGAAAAAAAAATCTGATTGGTGGAGTGATGTCATCTGATCATATCAGATAAGAACCCTACCAAACCCTCCTACTGTTGGTGCCAACACTAGATAAACACAGTGAGATTGGCGCCCAACAATTTGAGTCGATCAAGGCATAGAGTCCTCATCTCATAGGACTTTATCCTTATCCACTTGGGGCGCACGCCATATCTGATTATGGCACCCACTTTGAGGGTAAAATTAGTACGTGGACACTCCACAAAAACTCTCCAATGACCTCTTGCCAAGTGGCCTTCAGTCCAAGGTCCATGGGTCAATGTTTGACCAATGTCCTAAAACGAAAATGACAGGTGACAGGAATTAGTAGGTGTTGTCTTAAATTCATCTCATGAATTAAGACAAGACTTTTCTGAGCTGGACTAGCTCCAGTCAGACTGAGAGAAACCTTCTCAAGATTCTCTGGATGAGTCAAATCATATTTGGCTCAGTCGAGATAGAAAAGATTACACAAGGAGAAAGTTAGGCTCAATCGTGTGCTAGCATGATTTTTTTGAATCTAATTTGGTCTAATCCAAATCAATCAAACTGGGCTAGCTTAATTGATGACATCCAGACCCTAACACTTATTTGTGTGATCCAGTTAGGTTTATTTCTGTATGATAATGAGACATGTCGTGATCTCATTATCGACATCATCGAAACTCCTTTCGATGGACCAGAACTCTTCTGATTCAGATAATTAGAATGATCGATCATCAAGATCATTCTAATTGCTCTCAAAATCCACCAGTGACACCTAGCAGTATATGGTGACAACCCATTAGAAATGTAGATAAACCTTTCGGTGTAGCTACCTGTGTGATTGGGTTCTTCTATCATGAGTCCCGACTGAATTAGGGTTAAGGTGAACTCGTCAAACCCAACATCAGTCATATGAATCAATCGATCGATCCAAGTCTGATGTAAAACCTTAATAGAAAACTCTTTTTCATTATTTCACTCTGCCATTGCCATGGGCTTAAGGACTCGATCTTTCGATCATCATAGGACTACTCCTCTCATCTACCGAGGTTGATAGATCCCATTTTGGTGCAATCTGGTTCCTACAATGAATATGCTACAGCCAACATACACCTCAAGGTTCTGAATGGCTAGGAGACCGAGTTATGGTGTAGTTAAACTATAACACACTCAAGGTGAACTGTCGATGCACCTCAAGTCAAAGAACTAGACACACAGCTGCAGCATCGAGTTAGTCATCGACGAGAAGGTAGACTTCCTTATGACTGCTCAAGGTGGTCACGCTCAGTATTCTTGTTCTCAATGAATACCTGTACTCTCGCTCTGGTGTCTCCACATCATAGACTCAAAGCTCATCTATCTTAAAGAAGCGATCGTACACCAACTTTCCAGATCAATCACCATCCTCGTGATGATCCTTTGGTCAGGAGCTGTTTATGAGTTAGTTATGTAAATTCATGCCTTAAATTTTCAACTCTTGAAAATATGAATTAACATTTCTACTAACTCAAAGGATGTATCACAGACATAATGTACACAATGTGATAGTTGAATAACCCTTTTATTCATTTATAGTCAAAATTATAAATTTTCCCTTACATTTGTACAGAAATGTGTCAGTCAATCTGGCATCTAGGACACACATCTAACAATTTGTATATTAGGCTCCAGATTTGATCTCATTAAATCTGGTTCAGATTCAATAAATGATGTCGATTCTTCTACCTATCGAACTTCATCAGGCTCGACTTTAGAGGCACTTGTTCTTTTACTAAAAAACTCTTTTTTCCAAAAAGTGTGCCTTGTTGCTGACAAAAATCTTTTGTTCAGTAGGAAGATATAAGTAGTATCCCATCATTTCTTTGGGGTATCCTACAAAATTATACTTATCGGACTTAGATCCAAGCTTATCGGTTTGTAATCATTTGATATAAGCCGAACACCCCCAGACCTTAAGATAAGTGAGGTTCGGCCTACGTCTTGACCATATCTCATATGGTATTTTACTAACTGACTTGCTCAGAATATTATTGAGCACAAAATAGGTTGTCTCAAATGCATATCTCTAAAAAGAGATTGACAGACTTGCAAACTCTATCATGGACTGAACTATATCCAACAAGATTCGATTCCTTCTTTCTGAAACACCATTATGCTGTGGTGTCCCTGGAGGAGTCTATTGTGAGATAATCCCATTCTCTTCAAGATATGTCAGAAATTCACTAAAAAGGTATTCACCCCCTCAATCAGACTGAAGAGTCTTAATATCTTTTTCAGTTTGTTTCTCTACTTCATTACGAAATCGTTTGAACATTTCAAATAATTCGGACTTATGTTTCATCAAGTAGATATACCCATTCCTAGATAGGTCGTCTGTGAACGTAATGAAATAGCTATACCCTCCTCTAGCACTAATGTTCATAGGTCCACAAATATCACTATGTATTGACCTAGAACTTTACTAGCTCGATCACCTTTTCTAGTAAAAGGTGACTTAGTTATCTTTCCAAGAAGATATGACTCACAGGTCAGCAATGATTCACAATCATTGATATTGAGGATACCCTCTTGTGCTAACCTATTTATCCTACTTTTGTTAATATGACCGAGCCTGCAATGCCAAAGATAGGCATCTGTGACATTATCTAAATTTAGATATTTATTTAGAGTGTACATTACACTCATAGACTGTGACAATATATAGATGCCATTTCTTAATTGTCCTCGCATTATTGGAACATCATTCATAATGATATCACAATAATCATTCTTTATTAATAAACTATAACCATCTTTGGCCAAAAGATCAATAGAGATTATATTCATCAAGAAAGATGGATAATAGTGACAATCACTTAAAATGACACTATTAGCTTGAAAAACAAGCTCGATAACTCTTAAAGCTTGGATTGGAACTTGATTTCCATCTTCCACATTTAGGAATATCTTGTCATTCTCAAATTTTCTACTAACTTGAAGTCCTTGCAATGAATTACATATGTGAACTGGACTTCCGATATCCAATATCTAGGTAGTAGTGTCACATATAAAGAAATTACAAAGTGTTATCATATAAGCACCTTGATCAGCAACTAATTGTTTATTTCTCTTTAACTTATTTGGTTCATAGTCTACTTGACTCGATTCAGCCCTAAATGTTTTAGCTAGATTGGACTCAAGATTAATATTCAACTTTCGATACTGACTATCGAAGTCAGGTCCAATAAGCTCATCACTGTCAAACAGTGAGTGGAGCGATAAATTACTAGCCATTGCTGAAAAGAAAGAAAAATACAGACCTAATTAGTACATGAATTAATCAAGCCTAAAGATATGGACTTTAGTCTAAAGGTTCTCCTATTATTTTATACAAATTGGTAGCCTCTACCTCTAATTTGAGAAATTACCTTAATTCTTTAGTGGGTACTAGAATCCACACAAACTGCATATAGGCCCGAGTATGGCTCGACCAACCCATATGCATCTGTGAATAGGTTCTCAACCAATTATTTCTCTAAATAATTTTTAGTAATTAGTTTTACTCCAAGTTTCGTTTCAGTAGGCGATGGGCCTCCACTAAAAGTCCTGGTTAGGTCCAACCATTAACATGAATCTACTCAGTGATTCTAACTAATGAATAATCAGATCCAAGTATGGCTCGATCAATCCAATCATTTATCAGATAGTACAATAGAGTCATCATATGATGAATAATAATTCCGTCATTCAGAGAAACATTGATGGATGGCGCCTGCAATGTCAATCAGAAATAATGGACCCATTATCATTTATCTTATGATCTAGTTATCACTATAACTAGCTTATTTTATGAACCTAATAATTTAGAAGATTTGATTAATATAATTTATCAGAATTAAATACATAGATCAACTAATCTCAATCCTCCCATTGACTTCATCAAGTCAGATCAGGGTGGACTAGAAACAAATCGGTCCAACTGATAAGTCATCAATCCTCCCACTGACTTCATTAAGTCATGTCAAGGATAAAAATAAGTTGAACTAGGGGCACCTAAATCAGTCAAACTGATTTCCTAGTAAGCATGGGTCAACCCTAATAATTAAGCGATCTGATCAAAACTTGACTCACCATGTTGGTCAGGTAAGTGAGATCGGTGGGAGGGATCTACCATTAACTCATCATAGTCTTAATCTATGTGAGTAGCTCTCAATTAATGACTACCAATCAAGACTGCCAAACTTACCTTAGACACCAACTGGTTAATTGGTTTCAATTGGATCTACTTATGGATTTGGGTTCGACCGTTGAGCTCAAGATCAAAGTCCATTTGGATCTAATCAAAGACATAAACTCGACCAACTACAACTATTGTATTGGCTCTAGAGAAATTTTAATTTAATCTAATTTTTCTTCTTAGTCCATTGGACTTTGATTCTAACCCTAGGTCTAATCCAATTAGGAGGATCTGATCAAGTTAACCCATAAACCCATCATCCATATTTTATGCGAATGACATTAGATCTTTAATTCATAATTCTAGATCTAATAGGTTCAACTTAATTTTTAATTAAGTTTGAGGCTATGGATGGAGGTTCGATATTTGAAAATAATTTCAAATTTTATAAAATATTTTTATAATTAATTTTATACACAATCATTTAGATCTAAAACTTGAATCGTCTCATCTCTGGATTGAGCCTACTCATCACAATGGGTCGACTAAGTTCTAAGACTTAGTTGACTCATTGATAATAAATTATTAATCATAATTTTTAGCCTATAACAATAAGTCAGCTCAACAGAAATTGAGCTGAGGAACTAGGATCCTAAGTCGACCCAAACAATACTGAGTCGACTCAACAGGCGAATAATAATAATTACATTAATTTTAGATCAAAATAATTTTATATAAATAGTAATAAAATTAATTATAAATTATTTTAGAACTGTTCTAAATATATTCATGATTCTAGATTTTATTTACAAAGAATAGATGCAACTACTTTTCATACAATGTATCATATACACAATCTTAAGATTTAGAGAAAAGTAAAGTTTTCTTTTCACATTCATCTTCATAGGATATAATCACAATGGTACCCCTACATATCATAAGAAGATCTAATTGAATAGAAAAAAGAGAGATCTAATCTCTATTACCTCTTATGATTGGACGGCCTGGTGACAAACCCGATCCGATTACTTCGCCACTCAGATCATCTAATCTAAATAATTTATATCTAATCTAAATCATTTTAAATTTGATTATTATATTTTGATCATATTAAAATAAGATAATAATTATTATAAATAAATTTTACATACTTCAAATTAAAATCAAATTTTATAAAGATCAGCATAAACTAGGACAACCTTTGCACTGTAAAGGGTAAACCTTATAGCAGGACAATGTTATATCAGTTTATGCGATCAGATCTATAACTAATTTTAGATTTAAGTATCATATATCAGATCTAATATAAATTAAATTATAGATCTAAATGTATATAATATCATATCATATCGAACCATGGCTCTGATACCACCGTTGGGATGCGTAAGGGTTTCATGCATATATTTCATAAATTTTTCAATAAAAGAATATTAGATTAAACTATTTAATCTATAAATATATGAATAAGATTTGATCTTAAAACTCTTACAAATAAATCGATGATATGAATTTATATGTATAAAAATTTGAATCTAAAATGACAAGCACGTGAACCAAAAACAGTATTTAGTAATAGATCTAATCTATCACTTTTAGGATTCGAACCCAATATCTGAGCATGGATAGTCAAACTCTATGATCAAAAATGTAGATCTAAAAGTCCTCTCCAAATGCTCATAGCTGCACAAGCATCCGGCCTCTACGGATGGTCCACACGAAGCCCCTCGAATCGATTAGCCTCCACAGGAGTGTTAGCTCGCGCAGTCGGCTTCTGATGGTAAATCTGACTTGATCTCCTTTCCTAATCACTTCAAACCTTTTTGATATCAAAGATGGATCAGAGGAAGATGCTGGATGGTGGAGAAAAATTAGATGAAAACTCTCTTCTCTTTGATTTTTTTCTCATCCAAAAATCTAAAATAGTTCTAGGTCTCTCACCCGAGAAGAGAACGGTCTCCTCTTTTGTTCATGCCAAGAAAGATGGAAACCCACCCAAAGCTTACATCCAAAAGAAGGATTTTCACCCCAATTTCTCTCTAGTATCTCACAGTAAAAATTTTTCTTTTTTAGGCACACAAAATTATGGCCTTTTTATGGTTGTCGAACAAACCAGATAAGATAGGATAAGGGTTGGAGTTTATTGCAATTCAAATTATTTTAAATTTCAATTTAACTTGAACTTTTTCTCACCCTTATCTAACTTAAAGAAAAACTTATCAAAGAAAATTAAATATAAAAATCAATTAGAAAGACTTCTTTTTCTAGTACATAATGGACACCTTCAAAAACTACCGACATGTGGAAGGATATGGATAAGGTTTTAAGTTCAAATTCAAACTAATTTGAATTCAAATCAAAATCAACCAAATCCTATTCTTAATGGATAACAAAAGAAGGGTTATTTTTTAATTTTCTCAAATATAAATTGATTTTATATGGTAAGAAAAAATATGAGATAATTTATGTGGCGTAAGGGAGAGAGTCCTATTCATTTCGGGCTCTAGGGTTTAACCAATTGGATTTCATTCAAATCCAATCCAATTAGATCCAAATAAAATATGATAAACTTAATATAATTAGGCTCCTATAATTTTAATTAAATTTGATCAAATCAATAAATTAATTGAGCTATAGCTCCAATCAAATCAGGATCATTTCTCCCTTACCGATTAGGTCATCTCATAACCTAATCAGATCTGACCTAATTGAATATAATTCAATCAAACTTGATCCAGACTTTAATACTTAATCAAATTGAGCAAATTAGTGATCTAATCATTAATTAATTCTCTATTAATGATAGAGTCCAAGTCTAGTGAGACTTTTCTCTAGAGACCCCATCCAGTGGGAGTCTTCAGCAAAGTCTCCGTCCATTGAGATTCTTCAGATTAGCCATATGATCAGAGAAAAACTTCTAATGTGTATAACCCCATAGGTTTGAACCTAAGCTGATAGCATAGGAACTGATTTTTGTACCAATCGAAGTAACTATCTAGCAATGGTATCCGACGTCCGGATAGGTCGAATGTATGCAAAGTAACACTCAAGAACCTATTTGGATATAGTTACTATATAATTCATCCCTTTGACCCTTGATGCCAGGATAACTTAGAGTTTAAACTGTCAACTCTTAACAGTACATCCATTATGTATCTCAACCTGATAAATTCTGTGACTCCTCACAAGGATTGTCCTGGCCAAGGCCTTACTAAATTGAAACACAAAGCATTCTCTCCAATCTCTTGGAGTGGTCAATTCCATCTTGACTCACGCACCGACTTCACAAATACTTGACTATGCCTAGAAACTTTTCAATCTTGAATTAAAAATTTAGGTAGTCCGACACCAAAGCATAGTGAGTTGCTTGCAAGTCACTGTGGTAATCTCAGGTTGGAGGGATACTTATACCCATATCCCTTCAAGTGACTCTTGACAGTAGAGTGCTCTAGAGTTGGTCACGTTTAGTAAAATATATTCCTACATTTCACCTGCATATCATATCAGCATCTCCATGCTCCTTGGTTAAGAGGACAATCAATCTATATAGCACGCAATGACCTACACTTGATATATCTATCGTCCTAATAATAGCATATCATTTGGTCGAACTCATTTAAGGACTAAATGATAAATCCTTCTTTATCGATTTAAAATAATCCTAAGGACTTTCATCATAACACAGAAGTTCAATATAGAAGACATACCAGCTTATGATAAAAAATATCAAATAAATATTTTATTAATTAATTCATATACAATTACATCAAATAGCACAACCGTTAACAAGCTGATGATTGGGTTTAGGACATATTTTCCAACACTTCCACACCCATCCATTGGAGGGGGCGGGCTCCTCAAATATCATCCAGGGTTGGTGCCCCTTGGTCCTGCCAAAAAGGGAGGAAGGCACCACCCAACTTTTTAACTATTTCACACACCACTAAGAGATAATTAGAAGATAATATAGAGATAATGAGGAGATAATTTAGCCAACTAATTGACTTAATCTAATCCTCTTGAGCTCACAATTAGGAGCCCAATTAAATCTAAATGGATTTAGATTAGGTTCAAGGTTATGAACTTGATCCAATCAAAGTTCCAAGAAGAATTAGGTTTATCCATGTGCTAGCATGGTTCTATTAAACCTAATAAGATTTCAAAAATTCCTAATCCAATTAGAACTTCATTAGTCTAATCGATAAATTCAAGATTAAATCTCTTAATATGTGACCCCATAGGTTTCATTCTATCTGATAGTGAGATATATTGTGATCTCCATCATAATATCATCGAAACTCTTTTCGATAGATTGAAACATTTTCAATTCTACCCTTCGAGGGTCATCGATTATCAAAATGATGCTCGATGAGTCCCATAATCCATCAGTGACACCTAGCAGTATGTAGTGACAATCCAGTAGAATGAAAGTATGAATCTCTAGGTGCAATTATCATATGATTCAATCTTTCTATCATGAGTTCCAACTTGATGGAGGTCATAGAGAACTCGTCAGACCTCATTGTCAGTCATATGCTAGATTGGCTCGACTCGAATTCATTAATGAAACCTGTAGAAACTCTTTTCTAATATTCATACTTATTTTGATCAAAAATATTCTGAACTCAGTCTCGTAAATCGCATAGGACTTCTCCTTTTCTATCAAGATCGATAGATTCTTTCTATATGCATCCTACTCCAAACAACAGACCTGAATCTACTGAAGCCAATATACACAGTAAGGATCTGAATGGCTAGGGACTAAGAGAACGTGTAGTCAAACTTAGTAGTCTCGCTGTGAATAGCCAATGACACCGCAGATCAAAAGACTACTCACACCACTGCTGCATCGAGAAAATCACTAACGAGTGAGAAGACATCCATGTGGTTCTCATATTGGTCACACTCAGTGTAAGTTATTCTCTAACAATCACCCACACTCTCACCCCAATATCCCTACATTGCAGACCTGAGACTCATCTGCCCACAAAGAAGGTGAACCATGCATCAATCTCAAATGGATTAATCACTGTCCTCCATGACAATCCTTTGATCAGGAGTATTTAGAAATTAACCACTAATTAATGTATGTCTAAAATTTTTAATACTTTAAGGATATACAAAAATCTCTTTGTTAATTTCTAAGACCAATCATGGATACATAAACATGATTGGAATAAAAAAATCCTTTATTGATAATAAAAATTTACAAGTACAAGTTTAAGCCCTGAAATTATATAATATGTCAGCCAATAATTAGCTTCTAGAGTACAAATCTAACAAACTTCCACTTGACCTAAAGCCAATTGGCCATATACCTAAGACCTATCTCCTCAAGGTGAGCTTCAATCCTCTGCTGGTTGAAAGGCTTGGTCAGTGGGTCTGTCACATTTAGCACGGAGTCGACTCTCTGCACCTCAACGAACTTCATCTCGAGGTATTCGTGTATGATGTAAAATCGCTACTCTATTTGCTTGAAATTCTGATGAGATCTGGGCTCCTTAGCAAGGATTATATTGCCGTTGTTGTCACAGTGCAGTACAATGGCATCTAATGGCATTACACCTAGCTCCGTATCGAACTTCTTAAACCAAAAGGCTTCCTTAGCAGCTTCGGAGGCGGTGATGTATTTGGCTTCTATGGTTGAATTTGCAATGATCGGTTGCTTGAAACTCTTCCAGCTAACCACACCACCATTACACAAGAAGATACAACCCGATGTAGACTTTCTATCATTGATATCAATCATAAAGTCTGAATCGATGTATCCCTCAACTTTCAGCTCTGATCCTCCATCAAAGACCAATAATAAATCTTTAGTCCTTTTCAAGTATTTAAGAATATTTTTAACAGTGATCCAGTGTTCTTCACCAGGATTCACTTGATATCTACTCGTGACACTCACGGCAAGTGTTATATCAAGGCATGTACATAACATGGCATACATGAGGCTCCTTATTGCCGAAGCATAAGGGATTTTACTCATGCGCTGGATCTCCTCAGGTGTGTCACGACATATTTTCTTGGAGAGATGAATGTCATGTCTAAGGGGCAAAAGATCCCTCTTGGAGTTTTTTATACTGAGCCTCTTCAGCACCTCCTCTATGTATATTCGTTGTGAGAATCCTATCATTCTCTTACATCTATCTCTATAGACCTATATACCAAGAATATAAGAAGCTTCTCCTAGATCTTTCATGGCAAACTTTTTTGATAACCATACTTTGATCGATGTTAGTATGGAAATATCATTCCCAATCAAGAGGATGTCATCCACATACAATACAAGAAATGTAACAGCACTCCCACTGACCTTTTTGTACACACAAGGCTCCTCCTCATTTTTGATGAAATCAAATATTTTAATCACATCATTAAAGCGAGTATTCTGACTCTGAAATACTTGCTTGAGTCTATATATGGACTTTTACAGCTTGTAGACCTTGTGATCACTATCACTGAATGTGAAACCCAAAGGCGGCACTATATAGATATCTTCCTCAAAATATCCATTTAGAAAGATAGTTTTTACATCCATTTATCAAATTTTATAATTATGAAAGGCTGCTATCATAAGTAGAGTACGGATGGATTTTAGCATAGCTATGGGCGAAAAGGTTTTATGATAGTCAATGCCTTCATGTTGACTATAATCTTTTGCAACTAGCCTTGTCTTATAGGTCTCTACCTTACCATCTGACCCAATTTTTCTTTTGCACATCTATTTACACCTAATAGGTATAATACCTTCAGATGGATCTACTAAGGACCAGACCTAGTTGGAATGCATGGTGTCCATTTTTTACTTCATTGCTTTCATTTATTTCTTGGAGTCAATATCTAATATTGCCTCATCGTAGGTTTTGAGATCATTCCTAATGTTCCTATCTCCCACAAGGAATACTTTCTCTAAATCCTCTGTAAGAACACCTAAGTACCTTTCAGGAATATGAAAAATCCTACTTGATCTACAAGGTGGAGGAGGTATCACATCTACTGACTTATTATTGGGTTCAGGCTCTTGGACTCGATACTCTTCAAAGATTTTCTCTTCGAGCTCAATCTTCCTCCCACTATCTCCATCTTGAATAAACCTAAAAAAATGGTATGACGGCTCACAATCATATTGTGATCCTTAAGAAGATATAAATAGCATCCTATGATTTCCTTAGGATACCCTATAAAGCGAGCCATAAAGGACCTAGCCTCTAACTTATTTGCCTATTGTCACTTGACATGGGTAGAACATCCCCAAATCTTGAGGTATCTAAGATTTGGCTTCTTATCATGCCATAACTCATATGGTGTGGTAGGAACGAATTAGAGAGAATCTGATTCAAAAGATGAATCGCAGAAAATAATGCATATCTCCAGAGAAAAATTGAAAGGTCTGTGAAGCTCATCATGGATCGGACCATATCTAATAGGATTTAATTTCTCCTTTCTGATATTCCATTGAGCTGAGGCATCCTTGGAGGTGTCCACTGTGAGACTATGCTATTATCCTTGAGATAGGCTCGAAATTCTCTACTAAGATATTTTCCTCCTCGATCTGATTGAAGAACCTTTATGGATTTTTCGATCTATTTTTCTATTTTATGTCTGAACTCTATTAATTTTACAAAGGCTTCATACTTTTGATGCATCAAATACACAAACCCATATCGTGAATAATCATCGATAAAGGTTATAAAGTAGATATAGCCATTCTTGGCTTGTATATCAAACGGACCGCACACATCAGTGTGTACCAAGGCTAATATCTCAATGGTCCTTCTTCTTATCCCACAAAGGATAGCTTGACTATTTTTTCTTGAAGACACAATTTACAAACTAGATAAGACTCAGAAGTCAATGGTCCAAGAAGACCATCTTTTTCCAGTTTGTTGAGTCTGTCCTCTCCAATATGGCCTAGCCTAAGATGCGATAGATACTTTTGGCTAATCCTATCTCTAGATCTCTTAGATCCTATGGCACTCCTAATTTGCTCGTTAATATTTACATTTGCATCCATATGCAAATGATAAAGACCATTAATCAAGAAAGCACGTGCAATAATTTTATTTTTAAAATAAATTGAACACATATCTTTATTGAAATAAAAAATATAATTATCCTGTGCCAGCACAGATATGAAAATCAAATTTCAACTAACTACAGGTACATAATAGTAGTCTTTGAGAATTAAACTAAGTCTTAACGGTAATCATAGAGGATAGATCCCGACGGCCACAACAGCAACCCTTACTCCATTACTGATCTGAAGAGTGATCTCGCCTTTTCTCAACCTCCTTACTTCTTCAAGATCCTGCATAGAAGTGTACAAATGAGTACTTGAACCAAAATCAAGAACCCAACTAGAAGAAGAAAAAATCGTTAGATTAATTTCAATAATGAACAATTTAGACATTTCTTCAGAAGACCCATCCTTCTTCCTACTCTTAACAGTCGCAAGGTAGGCTGGATAGTTCCTCTACAGTGGTCTTCGACATTGCAATGGAAATACTTTTCCTTATCATCAGCCTTCTTCAAAACTTACTTTTTAGGCTTGGCCTCATTCTTTTGCTTTTTCGCAGACTTCTTCTTCTTACTGAAAGAAGACTTTCTTTTAGAGGAAGTCCGCTCCACAGCCATAACTGTACCCCTTGAACTCTTCAAGGTGCCCTCTACTGTTACCAGCATATTCAATAACTCGAGCAAAGTGCTATCAATTTTATTCATATAGTAGTTCATGATGAACTGCCCATATGGATCAGGAAGAGACTGGAGAATTAGATCCACCTTCAATTCTTTATCCATATTCATACCGAGCTTCTGAAGCTCCTCGATGTCTTTGATCATTGTCAAACAATGATCATTGACAGACTGTCCATCACATATCTTTGCTCTGAAAAATCTCCGAAAGATCTTAAAGCGAGCTAAGCGACTCTATTCACCATACAACTCTTGTAGGTGAGTCAGTATCTCTTTGACAGTCCTCATGTCTTCATGCTATCGCTGAAGATCATTGTACATGGATGCTAATATGTAACACTTTGTCTTGTTATCTTTGTCAATCGATTTCTCAAGTATGGCTCGTTGATCAGGGGATAGACGAGTAGGTAACACAGGCGCATCCTGATCAAGGACATAGGTAAGCTTTTCGGAGCTAAGAACAATTTTTAGATTTCAGAGTCAGTCTTTATAGTTCATACTGGTTAACCTATGGTATCGAGGATATGGGGTAAGGGGTTGGAACTCGACATGGTTATCTACAGAGAGAATAATTTTTAGTTAGATGTTTATACTTATAAAATTATTTATTTTAGAGACTTTAAAAATAAATAAAGGCTTTCATTATTTTCTCAAATCTCCACACTCCTTAGGTGGAGAAATGAAAATCTATATGCGATCAATTTCAAGTGGATACTACGATCCCATTAATCTATACACACCTTACTTAATAGTTATTAATGAGCACAGACTAATGAATGGACAACACTTTGTCCATTGCTTCACTAAGCAAGATGCAGTGGGTTTGGTCTCTAAGTCATGTGGCCTCGCCTAACAGTTATTGACACATTTTTTAGTTAAGTCAAACCCATTGTTCACCAATGGGTGCAAAGCCATCATTAGAACTCTTATCTAACAGTTATTGAGTCTAACTCCATCTCTACCTTAGAACATTAAATGTCAATAGAGTGGTTGTACCTTCTCGATACAATCAAACCACTATAACCAGCCAAGAACGATCAACGCTGGGAAGGCACCCGCATCTCTACAATAATGGAAGACCTCTAAACTTAATATTTAATGAGAAGATTTAGGTTTAGATCTCTTCTAAATCAGCAGATCTGATATCTGACTGATTATATTTAGATCAGCACATTAACATGTCTAACCAGCCTAGTCGGCATGGGTGAACTCAGGTCAATAAGTAATCTAACATGAAACTGAATCTCCCAAGATAGCCACATAAGTTAAGATACGTGGGAGGCCCCCATTGCTTTTCTTAGACACCAATCAAAATTGATCAGGTCAAATAATAGAATGAATTAAATAATCACTATCTAAATACTTATCTTAGACACCAAATTGGTCGATTAGAATCGATCAAGTTAACCTATTAAAATAAGTCCGAATCATTGAGCCAAATTCGATCTTGAGTCAATCAACTCATATCAAAATGTGAATCGATATGACCAAGTACAATTAAACTCAACTTTGAGCCCCTTTGATCTAATCCTAATCATCCATTAATTAGGTTCAAACAATTACTCAAAACTGAGAAATGGGTTCTAGTCTGATCTAATCAATTTGACCCTAATTATAGTTTGATCACTCGATCTAATTTATTCAACCTATACTCACATGCAACAACATAATTTCAGATCTAAAAATAATTTTAGATTACATTTCATTGCATGCATTAAGGGCTTATGATCTTGAAAATATTTTAGATCTAAATCTAATGTCATATATCACATAGATGTAGTTTCAAATCTAAATTAAACATACATCACATATATATCAAATTTTAGATCTAAAACTAAAATTATACATATCAAATATATATAAAAATAGATCTAAAATAATGATTAAAATATTTTGAAAATATCTTTTCAAAAATTGATTCATATCAAACTAGGACAATCTTTTCAATATAGGGGGTAAACTCTTTACCAGGACAACCTTATACCAATTTGATGTAAACTTCTAATCATTCTAATTTTAGATCTAAACTTAAAATAAAATATATTACATATGCTAATTTTTAGATCTAAAAGATTGATTTAATTACTTTAAAAATAATTTTTAAAATCGATCAATCTTGTGCTAGGACAATCTTTACAATATAGGGAGTAAATCCTATATCAGGATAATCTTATATCAGTATGTGATCAATTTTAAATTATTAAAAATTTCATATCTAAGATAAAAATTAGATTATATATATCTTTAAAAATCTGTGGCTCTGATACCATTGATAGAAAATCAGATAGGTAGTATGTGTAGATTTCAAAAACCTTTTGATCGCAGTAAAAAAATAATCAGGTTAAATCTTTTAACCCCACATGCAATAGATCTCATCTAAGCCTACCCAAGCTTAGAAGAAAAGATATACATATAATCTAAAATTAAAATTGAGTATGAGATGAAATCTCAATACCTTAGCACGGGTAGAAATTCACCACAACTGATGATCTCGAGTTCAAAAGTCTTTAAGCCGCACATGTGTCTGGTGTTGGGTTTCGACGGTGCAGTGGAAGGATTAAGTATTTAAAATTTTTATTAAAAATATCCGATGCACCAAAAATTTTAATGTCCAGAAACTCTTGACTATATCAATCAAAGTACAATAAAATAAATTTGGATCAGAAGAATACCTGTAATGCTAATCCAATTTTCACGAGGTGTCCAAGTGTCCACCCTCCAATGGAGATCCACACGAAAATTAAACCAAGGATAGCGCTCCTTCTTCACCTTGCTTCAAGAGTTCTAGCCCCTAGAACTCAACCAGCCACCAATCGATCAAATCTTCCTCCAGACCTGAGCTGAACCTTTCTGAACCATCCACTAGACTTGACCACCTTTTTCTAGACATCTTAAACCCTTAGAGCTATTAGGATTAGGCTTGTCTTAAAAGAACAAGCCTTGTCCTAAAACTTAGAGTTGTAAGAGAGGGAGAGAGGGAGTGGATAGGGGATGTAAGAATTGAATGATCACCCCATCTGCCGTCCCCTATTTATAGCACCAGATGGGACACTAACAGAGAAGGCACACCTCATATGGAAAGGTATATCAAGTCCTCATATCACTTATCTGAGATTCCTTAAACAGAAGGACTTTTCAGGGGGTGAAATATCAATTCCTGCCTTCTCACGCATGCACACCCAGAATGAGATGCTTTTTGCATCTCTTCACATATCAGATTAGTGTGAAATTTTGCTACATAAACTTTTATTCAAATATAAAGGCCATCACCAAATGACACATTATTTGAATAAGAGTTCATATGTGAGAAGGACTCTTCACCGAAGAGACACGCGAGCACCTTCTCCCTGTTGCACGTGCGCACGCCCAGAAATGGGTGTGAAAAGTAACCTTTCTTAATCTGATAACTTTTTAGATTTTTATCACATGATCAGCACTTAAAATTTATCCTTATAAAAAAAATTATCAGATAAAAAGTTGCTTAAGACTCCCTAAACAGAAGGAGTTATCACATCCCTTCGCACGTCCAGACAAAACTATCACACATGCAGCAAAGCTTCAAGCAATTTTTTCATACACAATCTGATAGATTTTTCATACTTCAAAAGATGTGCTAGGTGGTTCATCATCTAATCTATGTTCTATAAAAAATAGAGGCCCAAAATAGAAGGATTCTCAGTCCTTCTCTATGCCACAAATAAAGTGCGCATGCATTCTGCATATTAGCACCAAGAGTCCTTCTTAAGTTGGACTCTTAGTTATTTGGCATGTACAGTAGATATGGTGCCTCTTTTTGACTATTTTTAGGTGGCTTGATCTGACCCAAATGCTCACCAAATTGGGCTAGCAAATGAGCAAGGCATGAGACCAAATTGATCTCTAAAAGAGCTAGGGATTCCACACGTGCTAGCATGCTTACCGAAACTCTGATTGAATCCAAAATTTTAATCAATCTTTTTAAAAAGGGTCCTTGGGCAATTTCTATATATGAGTGTGACCCATTAGATTCCACATCTAGCTAGTAGTAGGTCTGGGTGCAAGTCAACCTAAATTGATTAGAATTTAATCTAACCGATTTAGGTCTAATCGAGCTAATCTGATTTCAGTAATTAGAACTCTTTCTAATTGACGTTCAAATTAAACTCTTTAATTCGATCAAAAATATACAAGTCAAGATTGATATCTAGTAACATATCATGACTATCCAAAAGATGTAAAAATTTAATGAAAATACTAAATATATCCTTCAGTGGCAAGTTATCATGCAATACAATCTTTCGATCATCCTAGCACCCTGAATATGTTCTTGAGTACAGCATCATGTCAAACTCAAACACATATTCATATCGATTCTCAATTAACCAATGATGACTCTAATGAAGAAGCATTAAAAACTTTTTCTAATCTCCTTCCTACTTTTGATCAAAAAAAATTTTCTGAGTCATCTACGAATGAGAATACACAGGATGTGATCTCCTCTTACTAGGAGCGATCAATTCTATGTTGACCTACTCACAATCTTCGTACACACTCCTACCATATCCAGAACATCCTGTACATATCTTAAAGCCATGCTTGAGTATGAACCAAAATATGAATTCATGTGCACAAGATTTCATGGTGATCTCAAGTCTAAGGATCACTTGCACAACTCCCACTTAGAGAATCATCTTTGACATACAAGTAAGGCTTCCATAAGATGTTCTCTTTCATCGAGTCAATTTAGTGGACTCATTTCTCAAATGAGTACCCACAACCTAGTATTAGTATCCCACACAAGTGGCTAGTGAGATCTACCACTCTCTCCATCGAGCATACATAGGATGTGCCAGTCTATCCAGAATATTGATCTCTGACTCAATGTTCCTACGACCAGGAATATTTAAGATTAGGATTTTAGGATTTTAGGTCTAACTAGCATGCCCCATTAATATCTCCTAAAATCATTGTCCTAATCTTTGGGATTCATCATAATCTTAGTCATAATAAGAAGCAGCAAATATGATGAATCAATGCCTCATTTTATTATCAAATAATAAATATCATTACATGAGTTGGAAAATTACAAAGAAAAGTTCCATCGCAACACACTTGCAATTGGCTTATAAGGCACTCTTCTTTCAATCTCCCACTTGCACTAAAATCAATCACCTTTGTATCTCAATTCCATACAATCAAGATGGTGATCAAATAGCTGCTGTGGTATGGCCTTAGTGATTGGGTCTGCTATATTATTCTTTGTATCTACTCATTCAAGGGCAACATCTTGTCTCTCTATAATTTTTCGAACGAGGTGGAAGCATCTGAGGATGTGCTTCGATCTTTGATGAGACCTAGATTTCTTAGCTTGAATAACAGCCCCAGTGTTATCACAATAAAATGGCACCGGTTCTTCAATCTCAGGAGCTACTCCTAAATCCATGATAAACTTCTTCATCCAAACAGCTTCCTTAGCGACTTCACTAGCAGTGATGTACTCTGCCTCAGTGTTGAGTCAGCTACTATCTGCTGCTTGAAACTCTTCCAACTCACTGCCCCATCATTTAGGATAAACATGTACCCTGATATTGACTTACTATCATCTGGATCAGATTAAAAACTAGAATCTGTATATCCCTCTAGTTTCAACTCTGATTCTCCTCCATATATAAGAAAAATATCTTTAGTCCTTCTTAAATACTTCAAAATATTTTTCACAGCTTTTCAATAATCCTCCCCTGGATCAGCCTGAAATCTACTAGCTACGCCCAAAGCATAAGCTACATCAGGCCTGATACATAGCATGGCATACATAATTGATCTCACAACCGAAGCATAAGGAATTTCACTCATCCTCTTTCTCTCTTTCGGTGTCTTAGGATACATTTTCTTAGAGAGATGTATACCATGACTTGCAGGCAAGTAACCTCTCTTACTAGCCTCCATATTAAACCTCTTTAATATGAGATCTATGTACCGTGACTGGGATAAGCCTAACATCCTTTTAGATCTATCTCTATAGATCTTTATACCCAGTATATAGGATGCTTCACCCAAGTCTTTCATGAAAAACTTATTCGATAGCCAAGTCTTGACCGATTGCATTATTGGGATATCATTCCTAATAAGCAGTATGTCATCGACATACAAAATCAAAAAGACAACAATACTCCCATTTGTCTTCTTATACGCACATGGTTCATCCTTATTTTTGATAAAGCCAAACTCTTTGACTATCATATTAAATCGGATGTTTCAACTCCTTGAAGCCTGCTTTAATCCATAGATGGATCTCTTTAGCTTGCATACTTGATTTGCCCTCTCTCTTGAGATAAATCCCTTTGGCTGAGTCATATAGACTTCTTCCTCTAGATTACCATTGAGGAATGCAGTCTTGACATCCATCGTTAGATCTCATAATCATAGTATGCTGCTATAGCAAGCAAAATCCTGATGGACTTGAGCATAGCCACTGGTGAGAAGGTTTTATCATATTCAATTTCTTACTTTTGTCTGAAATCTTTCGCAACCAACCTAGCTTTGTAGGTTTCTACTTCGCCATCATAGATCATGAACTTCAGTAAGTTTAATATTCCTCCCACTATCTCCTTCTTGGATGAATTCATTCTCCAAGAAAGTGGCATGCTTTCTAACAAATACTTTTTGTTCAGTAGGGTGGTAGAAATAGTATCCATTAGTTTCTTTAGGATACTCTACAAACCTACACTTGTCTGATCTAGCACTAAGCTTATGTTCAAAAATATTTTTGACATAAGCTGGACAGGCCCAAATCTTAAAATATTTAAGATTAGGCTTCCTTCCCTTTCATATCTCATATGGTGTGCTTGCAACAGACTTTGAAGGTACTCTGTTTAATATGTATGTAGCAGTCTCTAGGACATATCTCCAAAAAGATATTGGAAGATCAGTGAAGCACATCATGGACTACACCATATCCATTAAAGTGTGATTCCTCCTTTCTGCTACACCATTTAACTGAGGTGTATAAGGAGGGGTCCATTCAGAAAGAATACCTTTACTTTTAAGATGATCAAGAAATTCACTGAATAAGTATTCTCTTCCTCGATCAGATTGAAGAACCTTGATATTTTTTTCAGTTTGTTTTTCAACCATACATTGATACTTCTTGAACTTATCAAAAGCTTCAAATTTATGTTTCATAAGATATACATATCCGAACCTTGATAAATCATCTGTAAGGTAATAAAATAGAAATATCCACCTCTAGCCTAAGTTGTCATTGGTCCACATACATCTATATGTACTAGGGCTAACAACTCACTTGCCCTCTCTCCATGTCCAGAAAATAGAGTCTTGGTCATCTTACCCATGAGACAAGATTCATAAGTTCTGAATGATTCATAATCATACGGGTCAAAGAGTTCTTCTTTGTATAACTTGTTTATTCTTGACTCACTAATCTGACCAAGGCGGCAATGCCAGAGATATGTGATATTCACATCTTCTCTCTTTCTTTTCATATTTCTTTCAATATGAAAAATATTTTTATTAAGTGTAAGAATTAAAAGATTGTTATCAATATAACCACTGCCATAAAAGTTATTAGAAAAGAAAATGGAGCATCCATTTCCCATTAGCTTTATTTTATAACCTTGTTTTAATAACAAAGGTATAGAAATAATATTTCTAATGACCTTTGGCATATAATAACAGTCTTTCAATACTAAAATTTTATCTGAAGGTAAATTAGGCATACAGATTCCCACAACCTCTGCTCTAATGGACTCTCCACTTGCACCATAAAGCTCGAGGTCACCTCTTTTCAGACCTTTGATATTCTGTAGTCACTGTAATAAATTATAAATATATGATCCACAGGCAGTATTTAATATCTAAGTATCAGAGTCTGAGTCACTCAATAAAAAATAGATTTATATCATATACACACCTTTTGATGCTATACTTGCACCCTGCTTCAAACTTGTAAGACTATTCTTGCAATTATACTTTCAATGTCCAAACTTACTATGAAATAAACAGCTAATATCCATATAGACATCTTTTGCCTTCTCATTATTACTGACTATCCCAAGGTCAGAAATATCCAAAACATTGAAGTTTTTCTTCGATATGAACCTAACTTACAAGTTCCTCAACCCATCCACATAGTTGGAATCAATCAACATATTTTTATCTATAGTGTTATGCAGTGAAAATAAAGAAGCCATAATACAGACTTAAATCTGTAAAAATAAAAAATAATAGTATAAGTAAACCACTCAAGTTTGGCATGCATAACTAGTTGAGAATTTTTAAAAACTAGTTATATCTCCCACTATTTGATCGGATACCATAATCCTCTCTCACTATTTTATCGGATACCATAGCCCTCTCCTATGGAAAATGAGAAATTCTAATCTAGTTTCTTAATGGGGTTGAGATCTTAATCCCTTATTGAAGCCTTGTGGATATCACAACAAACCTCAATAAATTTAAAAGTAGGAAAATCTATCCAATTGCATCTCATACAACTCTCAACATAAACCTTGCCTCTAAAAATACTCATAGTCTTGTGGATATTACAACAAACTATTATATTTTATAGTTAAGTCAGACCCTTCATTTTCATATAATCATATCTAAAAAATGCTATCCTTGTGGATATCACAATAAAGCAACATATCCAAAATATACCGTAAAGCATCTAATATGCACCAAGATAAATCCACATCAATCCTCATAGCAAGTCTTATGGATATCACAACAAACCTACTATGATTTTTGATAGGATATTGACTAGGCATGAAGGAAGGCATATATAGTGTTTAAAATACTGAGCTACCATTATTCAAGATTCGAACTAATCCAATTGGCCAGAAAAGTGTTAAGATTGGTGGGGGTCTCCCTGTTGCTTTTCTTAGACACTAATAAAATTGGCCAGGCCAGCAATGGAACCAATTAAATAACCACCGTACTTGAAACACTCCTTAAACATCAATTAATTAATCGACTCAAAAAATAGGTCAGCTACTAGTTTACAATACTATGACTTAATATGATTTTTATGAGAGCTTTAATGATCTCAAGCACATCTTAAATCAATCAATCACAATGATACACAAATATAGTTGTATCTTAAAAATCATAACAACTAAAAACATAGCATCCAGTCATATCTCTAAGATATGAAAAACATAATCATACAATATGACTATAACTAGTATTTTAAGCATATCACATGTGCATGAATACAAAATATCCTTTTCACAGTTTTTCTTCTTGGGACATCACAGTGGCACCCCTACACACCATAAGAGTACCCTATTAAATAGGAAGAGAGGGTCTCTAAACCCTACTTGCTCTTATGACCGGAGGGCCTGGTGATGAACCTCAATTAGAATACTAAGTTACTAAGAAAATTCTACACATACATCATGTATTTTATATTTAAAACATATCTCTAAGACATATTAGGGTTTGGATGTTCAATCGGGTTCAACCCTTGAGCCGACTTGAACCAAACTAAAAACCCATGCTTGATCACAATCAAGATAATAATTTAATCTTTGATTATATAGATCAAGATAGGCTCTGATACCACTGTTGAGTTTCAGTGGTGCAGCAGAAGGATTAGGTATTTAAAATTTTCATTAAAAACATCCGATGTACCGAAAACCCTAATGCCCAGAAACTCTTGACTATATCTGTCAAAGTACAATAAAATAAATTTAGATCAGAAGAATACCTATAATGCTAATCCAATTTCTATGAGGTGTCCAAGTGTCCGCCCTTCAATAGTGATCCACACGAAAATTGAACCAAGGACAGCGCTCCTTCTTCACCTTGCTTCAAGAGTTCTAGCCCTTAAAAATCAACCAGCCACTAATTGATCAGATCTTCTTCCAGACCTGAGTCTGAACCTTTTTGAACCATCCACTAGACTTGACCATCTTTTTTCAGACCTCTTAAACCCTTAGAGCTATTAGGATTAGGCTTATCTTAAAAGAACAAGCCTTGTCCTAAAACCTAGAGTTGTAAGAGAGGGAGAGAGGGAGTGGATAGGGGATGTAAGAATTGAATGATCACCCCATCTGTCGTCCCCTATTTATAGCACCAAATAGGGTGCTAAAATAGAAGGCATGCCTCATCTGGAAAGGTATATCAAGTCCTCATATCACTTATCTGAGAGTCCTTAAACAGAAGGACTCTTTAGGGGGTGAAACGTTGATTCCTGCCTTCTCACACGTGCACGCCCAAAACGAGATGCTTTTCCCATCTCTTCACATATCAAATTAGCATAAAATTTTGCTATATAAACTTTTGTTCAAATATAAAGGACATCACCAAATGACACATTATTTGGATAAGAGTTCACATGTGAAAAGGACTCTTCACCAAAGAGACACGCGAGCACCTTCTCCCTGTCGCATGCGTGCATGCCTAGAAAAGGGTGTGAAAAGTAACCTTTCTTAATCTGATAATTTTTCAAATTTTTATCACATGATCAAAACTTAAAACTAATCCTTATTACAAAAATTATTAGATAAAAAGTTGCTTAAGACTCCCTAAACAGAAGGAGTCATCGCATCCCTTCGCGCATCCAGTAAAAACTGTCGCGCGCATAGCAAAGGTTCAAGCAATTTTTTCATGCACAATCTGGAATATTTTTCATACTTCAAAAAGTGTAATAGATGGATCATTATCTAATATACTTGTAATAAAAAATAAAGGCCCAAAACAGAAGGATTCTAAGTCCTTCTCCATGCCACAAATAAAGTGCGCATGCAATCTGCATATTAGCGCCAAGAGTCCTTCTTAAGTTGGACTCTTAGTTATTTGGCATGTACACCAGATATTGTGCCTATTTTTAGCTTCTTCTTGGTGGCTTGATCTGACCTAAATACTCACCAAATTGGGCTAGTAAATGAGTAAGGGATGAGACCAAATTGATCTCTAAAAGAGCTAGGGATTCCACACGTGCTAGCATGCTTACCGAAACTCCAATTGAATCCAAAATTTTAGTCAACCTTTTTAAAAAGGGTCCTTGGCCAATTTCTATATGTGTGTGATCCATTAGGTTCCACATCTAGCTAGTAATAGGTTCAAGTATAAATTGACCTAATTTGATTAGAATTTAATCTAACCAATTTAGGTCTAATCGAGCTAATCCGATTTCAGTAATTAGAACTCTTTCTATTTGACATTCGAATTAAACTCTTTAATTCGATCAAAAACCTACAAGTCAAAATTGACATTTAACAACATATCATGACTATCCAAAAGATATAAAAATTTGATAGAAATATCAAATATGTCCTTCAATGATAAGTTACCATGCAATACAGTCCTTCGATCATCCCAACACCCTGAATATGTTCATGAGTATGGAATCATATCAAACTCAAACACATATTCATATCGATTCTCAATTAATCAATGATAACTCCAATGAAGAAGTATTAAAAATTCTTTCTAATCTCCTTCCTACTTTTGGCCAAAAGATTTTTTCTGAATTATCTACGAACGAGAATACACAAGATACGATCTCCTCTTACTAGGAGCAATCAATTCCATGTTGACTACTCACAACCTTCATACACACTCCTACCATATCCAGAACACCCCGTACATGTCTTAAAGCCATGCTTGAGTATGAACCAAAATATAGATTCATGTGCATAAGATTTTATAGTGATCTCAGGTTTAAGGATCACTTGCACAACTCTCACTTAGAGAACCATCTTTGACATGCAAGTGAGGCTTCCATAAGATATTTTCTTTCATCGAGTCAATTCAGTAGACTCATTTCTCAAATGAGTACCCACATCCTAGTATTAGTATTCCACACAAGTGGCTAGTGAGATCTGCCACCCTCTCCATCGAGCATACATAGGATATACCAGTTTATCTGAAATATTGATCCCCAACTCAATGTTCCTACGATCAAAAATATTTAAGATTAGAGTTTTAGGATTTTAGATCTCACTAGCATGACCCATTCATGTCTTCTAAAATCATTATCCTAATCTTTGGAGTTCATCATAATCTTAGTCATAATAAGAAGTAGCTAATATGATGAATCAATTTCTTATTTTATTATCAAATAATAAATATCATTACATGAGTTGAAAAATTATAAAGAAAAGTTCCATCACAATACACTTACGATTGGCTTATAGGGCACTCTTCTTTCATCCGATCTCTATGGATATCCATCGGGATCAATCTCGAATCAATCTTCTCATAGTAGATCATTCTTCTCTAAGCAGGATTTCAGCCCTTTAAAATCTTGATTAACTCTTTGATCTAGACTGTAGAATCAACTTCTTGATCTGCAGTCTTTTCTCTTCATTCCTCGCTCTGGATGAAGACTCCTTAACTCTTGGCATGTGGAAAGGTGGGATGCCCAACCTTTGGGTGTGGGAAAGAGAAAAGGGAGAAGGGAGGTGTGGGGAAGGAGAGAGGGTGTTTTGGTTTCACAAAATTCTACTATCTTCAAATCCTAAGAGACTTCTCTTTAAATAGACTCTACCTTGACCCAAATGATGAATCTAATTAACTTAAAAAGGTACATTCTTATCTCATAAGAAATTTTATCTTTTTAATTTAATTTTTCTCAATAAAATCAGACTTAATTAGTATGTTATCATCCTCCTTTGGCAAGTTTATGGGCGCCCCAGTCAGATAAAGTAATCTGAGTGGGTGCCTCATGTCATGTAAGGCAGATAGATGGGGTGCCAACACTTGGCACCCCCTTATGGTTTCCTGGCATATGAGAGGGGGCATAGCCCCTCTCTCTCTCTCTTCTTCCATGCCCATCCATTGGAGGGGGTGGGCCCCTCAAACATCATCCAGGGTTGGGGCCCCTTGGTCCTGCCAAAAAGGGAGGAAGGCGCTACCCAACTTTCCAACTATTCCACACACCACTAAGAGATAATTAGGAGATAATGTAGAGATAATGAAGAGATGATTTAGCCAACTAATTGACTTAATCCAATCCTCTTGAGCTCATAATTAGGAGCCCAATTAAATCCAAATTGATTTAGGTTAGGTTCAAGGCTATGGACTTGATCCAATCGAAGCTCCGAGAATAATTAGATTTAACCATGTGCTAGCATGATCTATTAAACCTAATAAGATTTTAATAAATTCTAACCCAATTAGAACTTCATAAGTCTAATTAGCAAATTCAAGATAAAATCTCTTAATGCGTAAGATATAAAGATAAAAGTTCTAATCTAGTTGTGCATGTCATCATGACTTATCCGCTTATATTATGTTTCTGTTGTTATAGATTAACTATACACATGGCATCCTCACTTTCACTGTGAGGTATCCTAGATGCAAACAAGTTGACTGGTTCCAACTATGTTGACTAGTTAAAGAACTTGAGAATTATTCCCACTCAGAAGAAAATCTCCTATATTCTGGATACATCTACTCCAGATTCTCTTGGGAATGATGCTTTTGAGGAGGAAAGAGCTACATATAAGATGTAGAAAGATGATAGTATGACTATCAAATGCATCATGCTTGCTTCTATGAGCAATAAGCTTCAAAGGCAGAATGAGGACATGGACGTTCCCTCTATTCTCCTTAATCTTAAGAAGTTATACAAGGAACAAAGTCGAACTACTCGATATGAGATATCAAAACAGTTGTTTCATGACTGCATAACTGAAGACACCTTCATGCAAACGCATGTTCTTACAATGATTGATTTGATCACTCATCTAGGATAGCTGGATTTTACCATGGATGGTGAACTGAGTCAGGATTTGATCCTGCAGTCTCTCTCTGACTCTTTTTCTCAATTTGTTATTAATTATCATATGAACAAACTGAACATCAGCCTGTCAGAACTATTGAACATGTTGAAAACAGTAGAGAGCCATTTCAAAGGTGAAAAGACTCAAATCCTTCATGTTGATAAGATCAGCAAGAAGAAAGCAAAGAAGGGTTCTAAGAAGAAGATGAACCCTAAGACTAGCATCTCCAAGAAAAAGGCGAAGAAGGTCTCCATCAAAGGTACTTGTTATCACTGTGGCAAGGAGGGCCACTGAAAAAAAAATTATAAGGAGTACCTTGCAACCATGAAATCGACAAATGTTACTAAAGGTTGGTATATGATACAAACTAATTTATCATTAAATACTTCATTTTCAGATTCTTGGGTATTGGATACCGTCTGTGGTTCACACCTTTGTAAATCGTTGTAGGATCTACTGGAAGTAAGAAATTTGAAAAAAGGTGAGTTCGAGCTGTTCGACGTTAGTGGAGAATCCATTCAGACCGAAGCCATAGGAACCAAGATTTTGAAGTTACTTTCGAGCAAAATTTTGAAACTGAAGACCTATTATTATATTTCTAATATTATTAAAAATATTATTTCTATACCATTGTTATTGGAACAAGATTTTGAAATAATTACAAAGAACAATGGTTATTCTATTTACTTTTCTAATGAATATTATGGAATTGATTTTATTGATAATGATCTTTTGTTTCTTTCACTTAATGATAATGTGCTTCATGTTGATAATATGAAGAAAAGAAAGAGAGAGGATGTGAATGTCACATACCTCTGGCACTGCCGACTTAACCATATAAATGAGTCAAGGATTAACAAGTTATACAAAGATAATTTCTTTGATCCTTATGATTATAAATCATATGAAACTTGTGAATCTTATCTCATAGATAAAATGATCAAGACTCCATTTACTGGACATAGAGAAAGGGCAAGTGACATTTTGGACCTTGTACATACTGATATATGTGATCTGATGTCGACTCAAGCCAAAGGTGGATACTCTTACTTCATCACGTTTAATGATGATAGGTCTAGGTTTGGATATGTGTATTTGATGAAATACAAATATGAAATCTTTGACAAATTTAAAGAGTATCAAAGAATGGTCGAAAAATAAATTGGTAAAAGTATTAAAACTCTTCAATCAAATCGAGGAAAAGAATATTTATCCAATGAGTTCTTCGATTATTTGAAACAAAATAAAATACTCTCTCAATGGACACCTCTTTATACTCTACAATTAAATAAAATTATAGAAAAGAGGAATCACACCTTATTAGATATAGTGTGATCCATGATGTGTTTCATGGACTTTCGATATCTTTTTGGGGATATGTCCTCAGATGCAGCGTATATCTTAAATAAAGTACCTTCTAAATCTATTTCTAGCACCCCATATGAAATATGAAAACATAAAAGACCCAATCTTAAGCATCTTAAGATTTAGGGTTACCCAGCTTATGTGAAAACTATTGATGGACATAAGCTGGATGCTAGAATAGAAAAATACAGGTTTGTAGGATATCTCAAATAGAGTATAGGATACTAATACTATAACCCTACTCAACAAAAGGTGTTTGTTGGTAGGCATGCCATTTTCTTGGAGAAAGAGTTTATCCAAAAAGGAGGCAGTGGGAGGTCTATTGAACTTGAGGAAGTTCAAAATCTACAATCTATCTAGGACTCACCAAAAGGTTCATCACCAGATGTACCCATTGTTGAGGTACAGCCACTACACACACCTCCTATCTGAAGGTCGTGTAGAGTGTGTAATGTACCACTCAGGTATGTGTTTGTCATTAAGAATGACAATACAACCCACATCATTGAGAATGATGATCCCATGACCTATTCGAAGTTGTCATGAGTAGTGACTCTGACAAGTGGCTCAATGTCATGAAATCCAAAATGGACTCCATGTATGTCAACCAAGTATGGACTTTGGTTGATGCGCTTGAGGTTGTGACCCCAATAGGTTGCAAATAGATCTTCAAAAAGAAGATTGGAGCAGATGGCTAGGTAGAGACCTATAAGGCCAGGCTAGTGATAAAAGATTTTCAGCAAAAATAAGATATTGATTATGAAGAAACCTTTTCATCGGTAGCCATGCTCAAGTCTATTCGAATAATGCTTGCTATAGCTGAAGGAAATTTACGATAGTGCAGTACATGCAATTAAAAATTTTTATGTAGCAGAAATAATAGACTAAATAATTTAATCTTAATCACATGTATAAGATCTAATCTTAGACTATCACATCAGTATCTTAGATATGAAAAATATATATTTTAGATCAAAAAATAAAAATCACATCGATCTCATCGATGCTGAAATTCTAGATCTAACTATTAGATCTACCATAGAAATCAAAATAAGTTAGAAATCATTATTAAATAAATTTTAATCTTGTTATTCTCTGATCCAATGATTGGAGAGGGTATTTTTTAGGTCACTCACAGCCACACAAAGTCATCTGGCCTCTATAGAAAAATTCATGCAAAGACTGGTGCAGATCAGGGGCTTGGAGATGCTAGTCTACGAATAACTTCAATAGCTGACCTCTTCCTTCTTCTACAAGCACCTTGGACACTCCAAAGTGATAGGAGATCTGGAAGAGAAAAAGAGGAGGAGGAGAAGAGGCTCTAAAAATAAAAAATCTATAAAAAAATTGATCATGGGACGTCCAAGAGAGGGGTCCCCTTTTTATAGACTAGGAATTAGAACTTTTCAAGAAAGGATACCATGAATCAATGCCAAAACTCCTTTTTGACATCCCCAAAAATTTCAAAAAAATTATTAAAATATGGAGAAGAAATCAGAGTCTCACACACTAGAAAATTTCTTAAGAAAAATAAAAAAAAATAATATGGCTCCAATAATATACCATATACGAAAAATCTCTTTCCTAGTCTGCATCTTATCTCTAATTCGAATCGCATTCGAATTAGGCAAGAGATAATATTATGACTCATCAGCTATAGCAGACCACCCTTATTAGATCCTCTCTCATGATGCCAAAAATCACAATCCAAATCCAATTAGGCATGGAGAAAATAGCATGGATCCAGATGTGGCATAAAAGAAAAGGATAGAGTCCTAGTCTAACTTTGACTCTTCATTTCTAATTCAATTCTAATCCAAATTAAATTTGGATTAAAACCACTGATATAAATGAATCTAATCTAATTAAGAATCTAAATATCTTATCAAATTTCTAACTCAATTAAAAATTAATCGAGTCCAAACTCTGATCGAATCAGGATCAAATTTTTTTTGTAATCAGGTTTGATCATATCAATACCAATCTGAGTCGACCTGAATCAAATTCAATTAGACTTGTTCTAAAATTCTTTACTCAATCAAATTGAGTCAATTAATAATCTAATTACTAATTAATTCTCTATAAATGATAGAGTTTCAGTCCCAGTGGAACTCTCTCACAGAGTCCGAGTCCAAGTAGGACTCTTCACCAGCATCATAATCCAATTGGACTCTTCAGCCATCAGATCTGATCAAATCTTCTAATGCATGTGACCCCATAGGTTCAAACCTAAGCCAGTAGCATAGGAATAACTTTCTATACCAATCAATATAACCATCTAGCAATAATGACCCGACGATCGGATGGGTCGAAGTGTTGCAAAGCAACCTTCTAAAATCTATTGGCATATATGGTTATCATATAATTCATTCTTTTGACCCAAATGCTCAAGGTGACTTAGGATTTAACTGTCAACTCTAATTAAGTCAACCACATTGTATTTCAACCTTTTAAATCCATCTCATAGATTATCCTGACCAAGGTTTTGCTAAATTGAAATACATTAATGCGTATCTCTTACCAATTCAGAGGGGTTAATTCCATCTTGACTCACACACCGACTTGATAAGTACCTGACTATACCTAGATCCTTCCATCACTAAGTTAGAAACTCAGATAGTCTGATACTAAAGTACAGTGAGTTACTTACAAGTCACCATAGTGGTCTCAAGTCGGAGGGAAACTTATACCCATACCCTTCACAAGCTACTCTTAACAGTAGAGTGCTCGACACATGGTTACGTTCGATGTGAATGTACTCCTACATTCTATCTGCATGCCATAACAGTGTCTCTACACTCCTTGGTTAAGAGGACTATCAACTCATATGGCACACAATGATCTACACTTGATATCACTATCATCCTAGTAATAGCGTATCATTTGATCATGAATAATTTTAAGGACTTACCGACAAATCCTCCTTTGTCGATTAATATATATAGTCCTAAGGACTTCATTATAACACAGGAGTTCAAAGATGGCCAATTTGTAATAAAAATATCAAATAATTTTTATTAATAAAAATTTATATACAGTTTACAAGATGAGCACAATCGTCTAATGATTGACTTTGGGACATATTTTTCAACAACTCCTACTTGGACTAAAGCCAATCGGTATAGTATCGTATACCCATCTTCGATTTATGATCATCAATCTCCTTGATTTTAAGAGCTTTAGTAAATGGATCGGCCAAATTCTTCCTTCCATCGATTTTTTGAAGGTCGACGTCACCTCGATCCATGATCTCTCGGATAAGGTGATAACGGTGCAGAATATGTTTGGTGCACTGATGGGATCTCGACTCCTTGGCTTGAGCAATGGCTCCAGTATTATCGCAGTATAACAAGATAGGGCCATCAACAGAGGGTGCTACTCTGAGCTTGCCGATGAATAAGTGATTTATAGGTCACTCCAAATAAGGGGTAGTCATCCAAATTTTTTTTCTATGTTTAATAGGTCGATGTGTTTTCATAGGTTGGTGATTAATAGGTCACTTCAAAATTTTTTCTATATTTACCACATCTCTTCTCTCTGATTTTAGCAAAAAATCTCAGTAGGAAACCATGTGGGGCATCCCCTATAAATAGGGGACCAAGGCAGTTCTTTTAAAAAAGAGATCAGTCACTCCTAATAAGGGGAGCGAACATCCTATGTGATCTCATAGGTCGGTGATTTTGAAAGTCTTTGACCAAAGCAGGATGATAATTAGAAAAGAGTTTCTAATATATCATCAACTAAATCATCACCTTCAGATCAAGATACATAAAGATAAGTGATTGGGTATGATATATTTTCATACCCACAGCTTGATGCGTAGTCGTTGATAGCACCAAAAATAACTCTACTCACTATGTAGGTAGGATGAGTCGAGATCGTATCCTCAGGGACCTTGGGCTAAGTTAAGATTGCAAAATAAAAAAAAGAAGTATTATTTTGATTTAAAAAATAAATTATCTTAAAATTGATGTAATTAGAAAATAAAGAGCTCAAGAGTTTTGAATTAATTTTGCATTAATAGAGTTTTATCTCTTTTTTTTTATTTAAATAGATACAATTAATCTTAGAAAAAATATCTATCTTTCCTCGGCACACCCCATACTCGTAGATCACGGTGCATCTTCGAAAAGTACTAGGTAAACAACTCTTCTTTCCTCGACACGCCCCGTACCCATAGATCACGGTGCATCTCCGAAAAGTAAAAGTTGTTCCTAATATTAATCTAACAGAAAAGCATAAATAAAAGCATATGAAAGAGAGCAAATAAAGAACTCATGATGATTTAAATAAAAAGCATAATCTTTATTGCATATAAAGAAATACAAGAAAGTTTAGAACAATAAACCCACTCTGTATCGTTATTAAATTTCTTCTCCACTCCCGAGACTGCTAGCCTAGCTGCTCATGGAGTAATCCCTTTCTCTTCCTCTATGCAAGGCTCTAGAAGAATTTCTGAGCTCTCTTCAAATGGGAGTACCAAAGCCTTTTTATAGGTATTAGGAGGGAGGAATTTTACATGGTTTTCAGATGTGGGACTAAAGAAAATACTAAGGACTAAAAGATGGATGGATGAGATGGAAAGATCACAAGCAGATAAAGAAAATACAAATTCTTCCTCTTGAAGTATTTTCAAATATTATATTTTTTTCCTTTAATTTTCAGATCCATCTGCTATCTGTTCGCCACTGTGTCAGCTATCATAATTTCCCCGTGAACCCACCATGCCGCGCGCACGCCCTACCGCGCGCCCGCCCTGCCGCGCCCGCACCCCCGCACCCACTGTTAGACTTTTTGATTACAAAAAGAAACTTTTATTTCTTTAAAATGACGCCTATATCCTTTTTGGATTTCTTGCATAGTATCTTCATTTTTTATAATACCATATACGTCCTTCTTTTATTTTAATTTTATTTTAAGTCCAATTTTCTTCAAACTTGAGTCTTTTTGATCTGCGAATCGGACTCTTTGTATCGACGATTATTTTTTTGTAAAATATAAAAAGAAGTATCAAATTCTTAATAAATAAAATAAATTAAATATAATTTTCTATTTTAAATGACTTAAATTAAGTATTTATCACACCTTCCAACTTGAATTTTGCTCGTCCTCGAGTAAAATAGATATATCAGCATTGTGTATCGACTCGGTCTTGAATAAAAAGTTAGGTTAGGCATCCCAAAAGGTAGATGATACCTGGTCAGACCATTAAAGAGATACTTCATTGGATTATCAATTTGACCCAATTAGTGACTGAGTATTAACTAAAGAAATTTCAAGAGCTTTTCTTTCACCAACTCCCCACTTTACTCTTTAAATCCTCTAACTTAATGTGAGAGAGATTTATTATCTTCTTGCAATTTAGTCCCCTTATTATCCACTATTTTTTTTTTTTTAACATTGCCCAGGATGGAGTGAAATATTCTCTCAATGAGCGTGGAGGATTAGCCTCACCAGGTGCAGCCATGTTTCTAACTCGAATAGTCCTAAGAGTCTTTTCTAATTCTTCGTCTAATGGTTGCAAGTCGGGTTTTAGTGATCGTCGACCTAACATGCAACTAAAAGGTCTATGTAGGACTATCCTAGTCTATTAAGGATTATTATTATTATTATTTTTAACATTGTCTACCTTTTTATGCGAACCACAACACTTAGGCGAAGGGGCCCGGTTACTCAGTAGGAAATCAATATATATATATATTTTTAAGTAAATTTTAAGAAGAATTTTTGCATACCTCGACCTTTCCACCCAATCTCTCATGAAGCAGATTCTTTATTGAGATCAGTAAGAAGAGGGTTGTAGAATCACTCCTAAAATTTGGTCTAGTCTAAACCCTACCATTCATTAGATTTTCTTAATAATTTATTTCTCAATATCTCTAAAATTATCTTGATCGTTAATCATTCATTGATTAGGATGCCTAATTGATTCTTAATCAAAATAAAATTCGGATACACAAAATTAATTATTTCTGACCATACTCGAGGATTTGATTAATTTCCTTCCCCCCCCCCAACTTAATCTACATTGTCCTCAATGGAGTAGGAAAGCAAAGAAAATAAAAGGAAAGAGTGACCTGGGATAATTTTGTTTCGAAAGTTGAAGATAGCTTCATTGATTAATAGGCTCTTATTCTAAATTTTTGCAGCTGCAGTAAAGTAAAAAAAATATGAAATTATTAGGTTGCCTCCTAATAAGTGCTAAGTTTTACATCTTCAGCTAGACGTCAAGTTTATTATTCATTATAAAGTGGATCACACAGGTAGATGGTGTCGATTCATTCTTTATGTGCAATTTCATCTACATATGGCTTCAGATGTTGGTCGTTTACCTTAAATGTATTGCCATTCTGGGGGTCATGAATTTCAATTGCTCCATGTGGGAATATTTGTGTGACAATGAAAGGTCCATCCCATCGGGATCGAAGTTTACCGGGAAAAAGGCGTAACCTGGAATTGAAAAGCTATACCTTTTGATTTAGCTCAAATAATTTTCTAGAGATATATTTGTTATGAAATACTTTGGTTCGAGCCTTGTAAATTCATGAACTCTCGTATGCATCGTTGCGAAGTTCTTCCAGTTCATTGATTTGCAACCTTTGATTAGAACCTGCATTTTTCATGTTAAAATTAAACATTCGTATGGCCTAGAGTGCACGATGTTCTAATTCAACCGCCAGATGGCAAGCTTTGCCATAACCTAATCGGTAGGGTGACATACCGATAGGGATTTTAAAAGCTGTACGGTAAGCCCATAATGCATCATCTAAGCGAAGAGACCAATCCTTTCTATCGGGCCTAACCATCTTTTCTAAGATATGTTTAATCTCCCTATTTGACACCTCTACCTAACCATTAGTTTGGGGGTGATATGGTGTGGCCACTTTGTGTGTAATATTATATTTTTTCATAAGTGCTTCAAAATGTTTATTCGTAAAATGAGTCCCCCCATCACTAATGATCACCCTTGCAAAGCCAAATCAACTAATGATGTTTCATTGGATAAAACTAGTTACAACTTTATTATCATTAGTCCATGTAGCTATTGCCTCCACCCATTTTGACACGTAATCAACTGCCACCAGAATATATTCGAATCCAAATGAGGTTGAAAAAGGTTCCATGAAATCAATCCCCCAAACATCAAAGATTTCTACTACTAAAATGGGAGACAGCGGCATCATATCCTTCTTAGATAAATTTCCTGTTTGCTGACATTGCAGACAACTTCGACCAAATTCATGTGCATCCTTGAAAAGCGTTGGCCAATAAAACCCACTCTACAGTACTTTTGCTGTAGTTTTTCTTCCACTAAAATATCCCCCACATGCCGAAGAATGGCAAAAAGTGAGAATGCATTGGAATTCACTTTCGAGGACACAACAGCGAATAATTTGGTTAGGACAGTATTTGAATAGTTCAGGTTCCTCCCAGAAATAATGTTTAATTTGTGAGAAAAATCGATCCTTTTCTTGTTTTGTCCAGTGAGAAGGTACTTGTCCTGTTGACAAGTAATTAACAATATGGGCAAACCATGGAGGACGGCTAGAGAAGATTGCGAAAAGTTGTTCATCAGAAAATTTCTCTTTGACCTCATCTATACCTATCGTGTGTTCAACTAAGATCCTGGAGATGTGATCAACGACCACATTCTCGAAACCCTTCTTATCTCAGATTTCCAGATCAAATTCTTGTAAAAGAAGGATCCATCTGATCAAATGTGGTTTAGTATCTTTCTTTGAGAGGAGATGTTTCAGAGCTGCATGATCAGAGTAAACTAGAACCTTAGACCCTAACAGATATGAGCAAAATTTTTCAAGGGCGAACACTACTGCTAGTAGCTCTTTTTTTGTTGTGGTATAATTTAATTGGGCATCAAAAAGAGTCTTGCTAGCATAATAGATCACATGTGGCTTCTTATTGATTTTTTGGCCTAAGACGGCACCTATTGCAAAGTCAGAGGCATCACACATAATCTCAAATGGAATGGACCAGTCAGGGGGTTTTATTATGGGTGCTATTGTCAGGGCTATTCGTAATGTGTTGAATGCTTTCAAACAGTCTTCGTTAAAGACAAATGGTGTGTCCTTGGCCAACAGATTGCACAAGGATCTTGAAATCTTGCTAAAGTTTTTTGATGAAGCGTCTATAAAATCTGGCATGACCTAAGAAGGATCGTATTTGTCAGACCGAAGTAGGGGGTGGTAGTTTTGAAATGACCTCAACTTTAGCTTTATCTACCTCGATCCCTCTTTCAGAAATAATATATCCTAATACAATTCCTTTCCGCACCATGAAATGGCTCTTTTCCCAACTTAGGATAAGATTTGTCTCCATACACTATTTAAGAACTTTGGAAAGATTATGAAGACAATCCTCAAAGGTGGTTCCAAACACAGAAAAATCATTCATAAAAATTTCAAGATATTTATCCACCATATCCAAAAAAATGGTCAGTATGCACCGTTGAAATGTAGCGGGTGCATTGCAGAGCCCGAATGGCATACGCCGAAAAGTGAAGGTGCCATAGGGGCAGGTGAAGGTAGTCTTTTCTTGGTCATCCGAAAATATAGGTACTTGATTGTACCCTGAATAACCATCAAGAAAATAGAAGAAACTTTATCCTGCTAACCGTTCTAAGATTTGGTCGATGAAGGGCAATGGAAAATGGTCCTTCCTAGTAACAGCATTTAGTTTTCTATAATCTATGCATACTCGCTATCCAGATGATATGCGAGTGGGAAGCAGTTCACCTTCTTCATTCTCAACCATAGTAATACCTGATTTTTTAGGTACTACTTGACTAGGACTGACCCATTTACTATCGGATATGGGGTAAATGATTCCAGCATCTAACCACTTTATCTCCTCTTTCTTTACTACTTCATGCATGTTTGGGTTCAATCTCCTCTGCATATCTCGATGGGGTTTGGCATTTGCCTCAAAATGAATATGGTGCATGCAAATGGAGGGATCAATTCTTTTTAAATTGGCAATGGACCAACCGATAGCCTCTTTGGGTTCCTTCAGAATACCAACCAATTATGTTTCCTGATTAGGGATCAAGTCTGATGCAATGATTGCCAGGAGGGTGTCATTGGGTCCTAGAAATACATACTTAAGCGTAGTAGGAAAGGGTTTCAATTCTAACGTAGGTGGTGATTCTAAAGATGGGACTATTGGTGTACTGGCTAATGTAGGCAATGGCTCATACTTGATTGTTCATGGAGGAGTGGTTTTATCATGTGGTATATCCAACAAGGTGTTAACTTCTTTCATATCCCTTAAAGTCATACACTCCAAAGTGAGCCAAGCAAGTATCTAAGGGGTCTGGTGCTAGAATTGTAAGTGTTGCATCTTCTATAATCTCTTCTAGTATATCTACTTCGAAGCAACTATCCATTGATGGTCCTTGGGAAGCACCAAACACATTCAGTCTCAATTTTTTATTCCCAAACGATACGTCTATGACTCCTGTCCTACAATTAATGCATGCATTTGCCGTAACTAGGAAGGGTCATCCTAAGATAATGAGAATTTATCTTGGGTTGCCACTTAGTTCCATGTCGAGAATCAGAAAATCAACTGGAAAGTAAAACTCATCTACCTTGATCAAGACATCCTCAAGCATTTCACGTGGTTCCATAATTGATCTGTCGGCTAATTGCAGTGTGACTGATGTGGGTTTCAGTTCTCCAAATCCAAAAAGTTCATATACCGAACTAGATAAAAGATTCACACTTGCCCCTAAGTCTAGAAGAGCTTTTTCAATATGATAATCTCCTATAACACAAAAAATGATGGGGGCTCCTGGGTCCTTAAGCTTTGGAGGAGTGGCATGCTGGAAGACAGAACTAGCCTGTTCAGTGAGGCGTACTTTCTTTGAGATTTGTAATCTAGATTTATGCTTTTGGGTGCACAAATCCTTCAAAAATTTTGCATAAGCAGGGACCTATTTGATTGCGTCTAGAAGAGAAAAATTAATTTGGACTTGCTTAAACAATTCTAACATCTTGTCAAGTCTTTCTCCCTTCTTATCCACAGGAATAGGAGCTTTCAGGGTATCCGAAAATGAGGCTTTAGGCAAGTAAGATGATTTCGGTGTAGTTGGTTCATTCTCTATTTTAAGGTCCTCATTGTTCTTGGGTGATTTGGCTTCGATTAGAGGTTTAGGGTCGGTCTCATTGGTTTTACTAGTGTGTTCAATGACCTTTCCACTTCTCAGAGTCATGATTGATTTGGCATGTTCAGAAAAAGCTTCTGGGGTATTAGAGCTCTTAATCACAAATTGCCCTCTTGGGTTGCTCTCGAGTTGGCTAGGTAATTTTCTTCCTTCCCTCCTACTGAATGCAGTCGCTAGTTGACCTATTTGGGTCTCTAGCTTAGCAATGGATTGTGTGTGGGAGTTAAGGGTCTGAGTGTTGACTTCTAATCGTTCTAGTACTTTCAGAACTTTTTCTTCAAAAGCTGAGATGTGACCAATAGTAGACGGTTGAGGAGCATTTTGAAATTGATGTTATGGTCCATGCCTATATGTTGGGTCCTGATATTGAGGTCGAGGTGCGGCAGGGCCAACCACTGGTTGTGGTCTCCAGAAAAGATTTAGATGGTTTCTCCAGCTGGGGTTATAAGTGTTCGAATAAGGATCGTTTCCTGATCTGCGAGCTTGTTGGACTTGAGCTTGCTGAACCTGCTCATGCATAAACTCAAGAAATTGAGGTGCGACTGAGCATTCACTAACAAAATGGTTCGGACTTGCACACAATGCACAAACTTTTTGGATTGGGTTAGGTGAAATCGGGGATTGTTCAGTATTTAGAAGATGGTCTAATTTTTGGGACAGTTCATCTACCTTATTGTGGATATCCATGACGTTTCCAATCTGATAAATTCCACTTCTTTTTTGTTGAAGCATGGATTGTTCTCTAGAGGTGGCAGACATATGATGTAGGAAATTCTCACTAAGTGCTTCAAAGAGCTGTCAGGCTTCATCCTCACTCTTTAGCATGAATGTTCCACCACATGATGCATCAACCATTTGTCGGTGTTTCTCCGATAGACCATCATAAAAATACTGATAAAGTTGCCATTTAGGGACAGCATGGTGTGGACATTTACGAATGAGGTCCCTTAACCTTTCCCATGTCTCATGAAAAAGTTCACCCTCCAATTGGGAAAAACTAGTGATAGCTTTTCTAATTTTATTTATTTTTCCGATTGAAAAGTATTTCTTGAGAAATCCTCTCTGAAGATGATCCCAAGTTGAAATAGTTATAGAGTCTGAGTTTAACCAATGCTTGGCTTTGTCCTTAAGTGAGAAAGGGAACAGTTTCAACCTAAGGGCATCATCGGAGAAGTTTTAAATTTTTACTGTGGAACAAATTTCAAGAAATTCATCCAAGTGTTTGTATGGGTCCTCGTTACTAAGTCCATAGAATGATGGCAACATTTGAATAATGCTAGACTTAATCTCATATTGGGTAGCTTCTACTGGAGGTGCTTGAATGCATGGAGAGTAGGTATACGAGGATGGAGTGAAATATTCTCTCAATGAGTGTAGAGGATTAGCCTCACCAGGTACAGCCATGTTTCTAACTCGGATAGTCCTAAGAGTCTTTTCTAATTCTTCGTCTAATGGTTGCAAGTCAGGTTTTAGTGATCGTCGACCTAACATGCAACTAAAAGGTCTATGTAGGACTATCCTAGTCTATTAAGGATTATTATTTTTTTCTTTTTAAGAGGAGAGGAGAAGAGAGAAAAGAGTTCTAAAGAAGAGATCCTAAGAAGTTCTAAAACTAATAGAAGAATTAGTTGTGGTTAGATTTTAATTACAATCAAGTTAGCATGCAGTGGACTCTCTATCCTAAAGTTATCCTAGTTCTAGATAGCTCCTAACTGTAGTTAGCCTTCAAGCCCTCCAAGTCGGAGCTTGACCAACCAACTGGCCAGATAAGTGTAAGGTCGGTGGGAGTCCCCCCGTTGCTTTTCTTAGACACCAATTAAATTGGCCAGGTCAGCGAACGGAACCAATTAAAAACCACCTTCCTTCGGGCCCAGTCGTCCCACAAACCACTTGCCTAGACACCAGCTAGCTGACCAAGTCTAACCTGGTTCAACTCTCAGGGTCACTTGTCCTAATGAGCTCGAAATCCTTAGGGGCTAACATCTAATTAATTTTAGATTAAGGTCTAGGTTATGCAAATGTAAGGGAGTGATTTATGGGCCAAGGAAGGGTGGTCAAATTCCCACCTTATCTTAGTTAATGGGTTGTGCCCTTAAAGTTAATTATGGAGATGCAATGCAAAGAAACAAGGTGTCCAATCAAGTTGGAAATTTTTATATTTGAGGTTATGCTATTTTAGTTAAGTGTTATGAAATGTCAGTGACTTTTTTTTTCTTAATTCAACCATGCCAAGGTCCCCGGTAATGGCGCCAAAATTTGATGCGTGGTCGTTGATAGCACCAAAAATAACTCTACTCACTACGTAGGTAGGATGAGTTGAGATCGTATCCTCAGAGACCTTGGGCTAAGTTGAGATTATAAAATAAAAGAAAGAAGTATTATTTTGATTTAGAAAATAAATTATCTTAAAATTGATGTAATTAAGAAATAAAGAGCTCGAGAGTTTTGAATTAATTTTGCACTAATAGAGTTGTATCTCTTTTTTTTTATTTAAATAGATACGATTAATCTTAGAAAAAATATCTATCTTTCTTCGGTACACCCCGTACCCGTAGATCACGGTGCATCTCTAAAAAGTACTAGGTAAATAACTCTTCTTTCTTCGGCACGCCCCGTACCTGTAGATCACGATGTGTCTCCAGAAAGTAAAAGTTTTTCCTAATATTAATCTAACAGGAAAGTATAAATAAAAGCATATGAAAGAGAGCAAATAAAGAACTCATGACGATTTAAATAAAAAGCATAATCTTTATTGTATATAAAGAAATACAAAAAAGTTTAGAACAATAAACCCACTCTGTGTCGTTATAAAATTTCTTCTCCACTCTTGAGACTGCTAGCTTAGTTGCTCATGGAGTAATCTCTTTCTCTTCCTCTATGCAAGGCTCTAGAAGAATTTCTGGACTCTATTCAAATGGGAATACCAAAGCCTTTTTATAGGTGTTAGGAGGGAGGAGTTTTACATGGTTTTCAAATGTGGGACTAAAGAAAATACTAAGGACTAAAAGATGGATGGATGAGATGGAAAGATCACAAGCAGATAAAGAAAATACAAATTCTTCCTCTTGAAGTATTTTCAAATATTATATTTTTTTTCTTTAATTTTCAGATCCATCTGCTATCTGTTCGCCACTGTGTCTGCCAGCATAATTTCCCTGTGAACCCGCCATGCCGCACGCACGCCTTGCCGCGCGCCCGCCCTACCGCGCCCGTGTGCCCACGCCCACTGTTAGGCTTTTTGATTACAAAAAGAAACTTTTGTTTCTTTAAAATGATACCTATATCCTTTTTGAGTTCCTTATATAGTATCTTCATTTTTTATAATACCGTATACATCCTTCTTTTATTTTAATTTTGTTTTAAGTCTAATTTTCTTCAAACTTGAGTCTTTTTGATCTACGAATCGGACTGTTTGTATCGATGATCACTTTTCTGTAAAATATAAAAAAAAGCATCAAATTCTTAATAAATAAAATAAATTAAATATAATTTTCTACTTTAAATGATTTAAATTAAGTGTTTATCACAACTCATCTGGGATATTGTTTGACTGAAGGATTGAATTACATGATAACTTACCACTGAAGGATATTTTGATAATTTTTTATCAAAATTTTAAATCTTTTGGATAGTTATGACATATTATTAGATGTCAATCTTAACTTGTGAACTCATCAGAATTAAAAGATTTTAATTTTGAAATCAATTAGAAAGAGTTCTAGTTGATTGGGACTCTTCGGATGATCTAATCTCATCAGATTAGGATTACGTCGAAAGTCTTGATCCACTGCTGGCTATATTTGGAACTCAATGGATCACACATTTTGAGATTTATTCTTGATCTAATTTAATTAGAGTTTAATATAAATTCTATAGGTTAATTTGATATGCTAGCACATTATATTAACCCAAGTTTCTAAATTGATTTAGATCAAAGTGTTTAAGCTAACCTAGACCAGTTGTCTTTGATCTGATGGGATTGGGTCTATCTTAATTGGTTTCCTACCTAACTTGAAATAGTTTTAAGTGGAGAAGGAATCCTCTATTCCCACCAGATGCCACACCAAAATAATAATGCCACCCCACTCATTTTAATGTGTGAAGATGAAGTGTCCTTCTTATTGTAGACTCTTATCTTAATGTGTTGTCTTTATTTCTCAATCTGATCTCCTTTGATTTGTCACCAAATTAATATGAGATTTTTATGGCACATAGAAGAGAAAGAGTTATTCTATGTGAAGGCTCTCTTGCACTATAATTCTACACGATGAATTTATTCACCACATGAAAAAGTGGAACGCCAATGGTTGGCACCCCTTGGTCCCATGACATGTCCCTTGGTCTCTTATTTAACGGGGACATCCCACATCACTTTACTACTATGTTTTTGAGTTGAAACCAGAGATAAGGGGTGTGAATCATAGAAAAAATTTTAGAAAAAATCTAAGAAAAAGGCAAGGGAAAATTGAGTGGCAAAATTTGCAAAAAGGGTAGTGAGATTTTTAGCAAGTGTTGCTAGTATGCCCTAGGATTTGGCTTTTCCATGTGTTTGAGTCAAAAATCAAATCCTAGGTTGTGAGACATCTAAAGAGTATCTTCTTCATATCATTTTGGTGGTAAGATCAGAAGCAACTGGGCTTTGGTGTGATTGTTCCTAAAGTTTGAAACCGGCAGTGTTCTTGAGAAGAAAAGGCTACAGCAGCACACCGATTAGGAAGGACCTTGGCTAACTTCCATGTGGATCACTATTGGAGGGCTTCTACTTTGGAGTCTCATGGAGAACACTAACATTCCACTTCATCCTTTTAGTAAAAGTAAAATTTTTATTCTTTTTTGCATGCTTGTTTTGTTTTATCGATATCGACAAGGTAATTCTCGAGTTTTGGGTTCAGCTCGATAGTTTTAATTGTTAAAGCTATTGACTTATTTGATTTTAAAATTTTTAAAAATTATTTTTCACTATATGATCAAAACTCAACAGTCATACTAGAGCCACCCTTATCTAATTCGATCAAACAAGTGCAAAGTAGTTACATAGAATTGTTATTGATCATATATTGCCAAAAATGTTGCATTGATTTTTTAAATGGATCTTTAATCTCAAAAAATGATTTTGATTTTATATGTACCATGATTTTAATTTTTAATTATTAGAATTATAAATTTATGATAATTTAAAATTTATATTATCATGGTAGCTTCATGCTTAGATCGATGTATGGTTAAGGGTGTTATGCATGCCTAATATGATTAGGGTTAGTTGCATTTCTTGGATATGCTTGTCATATGTTATGACTTTAATTGTACTCTTATTTGATTTTTTAGAATGATTATATGATTGCTAGTATGATTGGTGATTACATTTCATATTGCATAATATGTAAAGTACATTTTATGTAGATGTAGTTAGGATGTGCCGAGATCAGTTCAAAGTCTCTCTTAAAAATTATATTAAGTTGTAATGTCGGGATTCATTTTTAATTTAAAAATTGAATTCTTTAGATCAATTGGTATCGAGAAAAGTATGATAGGTGGTTTTCTAATTAGGTCCATATGCTGGCCTAGTCAACTATATTGGTGTCTAAGAAAAGCTATGGAGAACCTCCTACCTATTGACCCGGCTAATTTGATCTTATTGAATTTTAGACTTAGATTGATTATTGATGCAGACACTACAAGGGCTTTCCTTCGAACTTGATCGATAGAGTATGTCAAAATATTAGTGAGCTTATTATGCTATCTACAAGGCTTACTATAGAAATTGATATGATGTTGATCAAGTGCATATTGATGCTTATGGCATATTTTGAATAGTATTACTTTGTTGTGCTATCCATGTTGGGAATTGTATCCTAAAATCAATCGTATGATGATTGAGTTTATTCTTGTATATGAATTATTAATTATTGAATAATAGTTATTTTGATATTTTTCATCACAAAGTGACATCTTCCTTGAACTCTTGTACCGTGATGAAGTCTCTAGAACTATGCTAGTGTACGATAAAAAGAGGATTTATCATATAGTTCTTAAACAAGTTCACGACCAAATGATACGTCATTATGGGATGATGACGTTTATCGAGTGAAGGTCGTTGTGTGCCATATGAGTTGGTTGTCCTCTTAACCAAGGAGTGTGGTGACACTGGTATAGCTTACAGGTGAGATATAAGGGTACATCATCACTGAACAAGTGACTCACCTACTGAGCATTTTATTGTCAAGAACCACTCATGAAATACATGGGTATAAATATCCTTCAAACTTGAGATCATCATAGTGACTTGCAAGCAACTCACTGTACTTTGGTGCCGAACTACCTAAATTTTTAATGTAGTGATGGAAGGCTACTGGGTACAGTCAAGTACTTACAAAGTCTGTATGTGGATCAAGATGGAATTGACCCCTCTAGATTATTGAAGTTGATGTATCATTATATTTTAATTTAGTAAAATTTTGATCAGGATAATCTATGAGATGGATTTGAAAGATTGAAATACAATGTGGATGAAGCAATCTCTGTTGACAGTTAACCTGAGACCATCCTAGAGCATCCAGGGTCAAAAGGATGAATTATGCAGTAACCATGAGTATGGATTCTGAAATATTTTTTTATGATAATTTGATCTATCTGGACGTTGGGAACCATTGCTAGATAGTATCTCGATTAGTGCAGGAATTGGTTCCTATGCTACCGGCTTAGTGTTTGAATCTATGGAGTCATGCATACAAATCAGACAAAGTAGGAAGGAATTGATCTATGTTTATATGTCCAATCTGAAAGTACTTGACTTGATTGAACATATAAGCTAACTTGATTGAGAATTGAGTTATGAGTCAAATAGGATTGAAGAGTTGACTATGTCTAGCTAGCACTACATATGAGATTCAGGTTCAATTCCGGGGATGAACAATTTCTATCTATGATCCATGGAATATATGAAAGATTGAATTTAAGTATTAATTAATTTTAAATTAGATCTGAATTAATTAGACTTAAATAGATACAAAATTTAAGTTAGACTTGGTACAAAAATCCTAAAGAGTTTAGGATTGACAGCTTTTTGAAATTATTTCGAACCGACTTCAAATCGGACTCGAATCGGATCTATTTTGGATGAGATATGAGTATTCCTACTTGTACTAAGAATATCTACTCATGAAGTACAACCAAAAATTATTTTGGTGCTTATTTGGGTCGTCCCAACTGGGTATGGGAGTGGGTGCAAAGTGGATGTCATAAGCGATGGCAATTATATCTCATGTAGGAGTCCTACTTTCATGAGTATTGGATCAATTCAAATCAGATTTGAATAAATAATCTTCCTCTCATTGGGTCATGAGAATCATCTATAAATAGAGAGTCTCTACCTATGGATGAGAGAAGAGAATAGAATAGCAAATAAATCAAATTGAGAGAAGAGAGAAAGAGAGAGACAGGTATGTGAAGAGAGAGGTCCTTCATCTTCTACATCTCTCCCTTTGTTGCCGCCTCCTCTCCTTGGATATGGATCCTTCTTGGGCATCCTACTTGCTAGTGTGAGGTATCACATCATCACATCTCATCCCTCGATTGATTGAGTTGCGAAGCCAATTGGATTGAAGTTCATCCTGCTTTCATGTGGCGTCTGACGTGCATGCGAAGTAGAGAGTCTGCATATCCAAGCCTCCATGAAGGTTTATATCAGATAATTTGAGATTTGATCTCTAGTTTTGCTATAATTTAGGTAAAGATTTGATCCATAAATAAGTAGAATATTAAAAAAAAAAATAGATGCAACCTGGATATTCTGGAGGGAAACTGTTCCCTTCCCTTCAACTGGTATCAGAGCAGGTCTAAAATATATAGATATAAAATAAATTTTTTTATGATTATTTATATAATATATAATTAAATTTTTTTATATAATATTAAATCTCATTTAAATTTATTTATATAAAATTTTTTATCTGATTTTGATTGAATTAGAGGTGCCTAATTGATGGTTGATTGAGGTTGTTATAAATCTATTATAACAGAATTCTGTTGTTACTGAATTTTTGATGAAAAATAATATGAATTAAAAATTTATTTTAAATCTATTTTAATAAAATTTTAATTTTTTATTTTTCTTATGAAGTGAGAATTATTTTAGATTTAAATTGGATCTATTTCGATGGATATTTAGATCTGAATCCTATCATAATTCAGCACTGCACGAAAACAGATCTTACCAGAAATTAATTCCTTATGCATTCATATTTGTATCTAATTATTTTACTATTTGATATCAAATCTAAAATTTATATTTTATAATCAGTATAAGATAAGTTTTAGATTTGATATGATGTATATGATACATCAAATCTAATTGGATTAAATGAAGAACATAATTGATGAGATCAAGGATATATTCATGACATAAAATAGTTTTATCAATAATTATATATTAATGTAATTATATATGAAATTAGATTATAGATCTTAGTAGCCTAGTACTCAGATTGATGAGATCATCAAACCATCCAATCATAAGAGATTGAAGAGATTAATCTCTCTTTTGCCTATTCAATGGGCTCTCTTATGACGTGTAGGGGTGTCGTTGTGATCCAGTTTCATGAAAAAAAATGAACAGACTTTTATATATTATTTTAATCATAAATATATTTAGATTAGATCTAAAGTGATTTATAATTCATTATAATAGAATAAAATTTAGATATAAAATTATTTTAGATCTGAATTACATGTTACATATGATGTAATTGGTATTGATCTAAAAGTTATCATGATACATGAGATGTATGAATAAAGGTTAGATCATACCTATGTATGTTTAATTGTTAAATATATTATGAAAATTTATTTTTATATATTAAAATATATGGTATGCTTCACTTGAAATCCTTGTAGAATAGTTCTACAAACTAAATCACACATTTTACATATTTAATTTTGAATTAAGTTTGAATGATCTAGAATTGAGAATTGAAGATCATTAAGATACCACATAATATGATGAGCAAAAGGTTAGCATGAATCAGATCCTTTTAATGGGTTAGACCTAGGGTTAGGAATACATATAAACCAAGTAGAGAAATTGATTAAGTCTAATCAAGTGTTGAATTAGATTAGGTCAGTATTTCTCTAAATCATTCTCAATAGTTAAAGTCTGATCAAGTCCATGTGTTTGACCCTAATAAATGGACCATGATCATGGCTCTATGATTGAGCCTGAATCTTCTGGTGTGCCAAATTGAAACTAATTAACCAGTTGGTGTCTAAGGTAAGTTTGGCAGATTCGATCAAGTGGTTTTTAATTGGGAGCTATTCACCTAGTTGCGTCTACGGTGAATTAAGGACAGATCCCTCCCGCTGATCTCACTTATCTGACCAATATGGTAGATTATGTTTTGATTAGGTCACTAGTCGATTCGTGCAGACCCATACCATTAAGGTGAATCAGTGTGACTAATTTAGGTGTCTTTAGACCAGCTTACGTTTAATCCTTTACATGACTTGGTTCTGTCAATGGAAGGATTTACAGCTTGCAGGTTGACTTCTTCTCTTATTCTCAGGTCAATGAAATCAAATCTTCTAAATTATTAGGTCCATAAAATGATAAAGTTATGAGATAACTTAGTCATTGCCTCCCATTAAGGTGTGTAAAAATAAGTCCAATATTTCAAATAGGTATTGGAGGTGCCACACGCCTGGTGTCTATCATGTATTGGAATTGTCATTCATCATATGACCATCATGATGTACCTTCAGATCAATGCTCAAGTTGGTCGAGCCACACTCGGGCTTGGACATCCATTTGTTGGATGCACTTGATGTGTCATGTTAATGGTTGGACCTAATCAGGATTTTCAGTGGAGGCGCCACACGCCTGCTGAAGGGATATCTGGGGCAAAACCCAATGTTAGAAGTTGTTTGGAGAAATAATTGGTTATGAACCTATCTATGGATACACTAGGGTTAGCCGAGCCACACTCGGATCCGAATACAGTCCGTGTGGATTTTAGTACCCACTATGAAATTAATGTAATTTCTCGAGTTAGAGGTATAGGCTATCAATTCACAAAAAATAGTGGAAGAATCTTTAGACTAAAGTCCATATCTTCATGATTAAATAAATAATTCATATACTAATAGGCTAATATTTTTTTTCTTTCAGTTATGGCCAACACACCATTCCTTTGTTTGTTGTTGGACAGTGACAAACTTACCGGACCCAACTTCGATAGCTGATATCGAAAGTTGAAGATCATGTTGGAGCATGAGAGGATTTTGCATATCCTTACGGATCAAGCACCTAAAGAATCTATAACCAATGCTCCTCATGTTGCGAGAGACACTTACATGAAGTGGCTCAATGATCGCATAATTGTGCGTTGCATGATGAGGGCAGCTATGAATGATGAACTTAGTTGTAAGTTCGAGGATGCACAACCTGAGGAGATGATTCAAATATTGAATGAGTCCTTCGGCATCCCTGAGGATGCGGAGAGACATAAAACATCCTGCACAGTGTTCAATGTCCGTATGCTAGAGGAAGCTTCAGTCACTGATCATGTATTATACATGATTGAGTAGATTGAATGCCTTAGCAAACTTGGCTTCCTATTGCATAAACAGTTAGGCAAGGATGCTATCCTCAATTCGCTACCGAAATCCTATCTATCCTTTTTCAGTCATTATAAAATGATGAAGCCTGTAGTAAACTATCATGGTTTGCTAGGATTACTGCAGACTTTTGAGAAGGATCACCAACTCCAAAAGGAGCTAGTGAATTTAGTGGGAGGTTCATCTGTAGGGCGTCGATCCTCTAGGAGAGAAAAGAAGAAAAAGGTGCAAAAATTCCATACCGTCGATTCCAAGCATAGCAGACCATCAAAAATTGACAACAGCTAGGCAGAGTACTTCTTCTATAAGAAGCTGGGTCATTAAAAAAGGAATTGTCCTGCTTATATAGCCACCCTTGACCCAAATAGGCCTAAGAACAAAAGAAAGAGGCAAGTGGTTGCTTCATAAGGTATTTATATGATAACATCTTGTAATTTCTCTGTTTATGATACTACTACCTGGATATTGGATATCGAAAGTCCTATTAATATATGCAATTCATTGTAGGAACTGCAGGTAAGTAAAAAATTTTGAGAGGGCGAGTGGTTCTTTAACGTTGAAGATAGAAGTCTTGTTCCAGTTCTGGCCTTGAAAACTTTGCAGCTTGTCTTCGAGTCTAGTAGTGTCATGTTAGATGATTGTCATTATTGTCTCTCCTTTATGATGAATGTCATCTCTGTAGGTCTTTTGGCCAAACTTGGTTATATGTTTATAATAAAGGATGATTTTTGTGATATCATTATGAATGATACTACAGTTATGTGTGGACAATTAAAACATGGCATATACATAATATCACAGCCTATTAGTGTAATGTACACACCTAGTAAATGTCCCAAAATAGATAATATCAGTGAATCCTACCTTTGGCATTGTAGGCTTGGTCATGTGAACAAAAATAGGATAGATAGGTTGATCAAAGAATGTATTCTTGAGATAGATGATTGTGAATCATTGCCTACCTGTGAATCTTGTCTACTTGGTAAGATGACTAAGTCACCTTTTAAAGAAAAAGGAGAAAGAGCCAGTGATGTCCTAGGTCTAATACATACTGATGTATGTGGGCCTATGAACATAAGTACTAGAGAAGGATACTACTACTTCATTACATTTACAGATGACCTATCGAGGTATGGGTATGTCTATCTCATGAAGCATAAGTCAAAATCATTGAAAATGTTCAAACAATTTTATACTGAAGTAGAGAAATAAACTGAAAAGAATATTAAGATCCTTCGATCAGACTGAGGAGGTGAATAGCTCACCAGTGAGTTTCTGACATATCTAGAAGAAAATAGGATTCTCTCACAATGGACCCCTCTTGGAACACCACAACATAATGGTGTGTCCGAGAGAAGAAATCGAATCTTGTTAGACATGATCCGATCCACGATGGACTTTTCCAGTTTACTAATATTCTTTTGGGGATATGCTCTAGAGACTGCCTACTATATTTTGAATAAGGTGCCCAGCAAGTCTGTTGATAAAGCTCCATATGAGATATGAACTGGGCGTAAGCCGGTGCTCTCACATCTTAGGGTCTGGGGGTGTCCAGCTTATGTCAAGCATTTAAAGACAGATAAGCTTGGATCGAAGTTTGATAGATGCTTGTTCGTAAGATACCCAAAGGAAACTAAAAGGTACTACTTCTACCTTACTGTAGAACAAAAGGTGTTTATCAGCAGCCGGGCAGTCCTTTTGGAAAAGGAGTTCCTTGGTGAAAGAGCTAATGCCTGTAAAATTAAACTTGATGAAGTTCATGAGGTGGAAGGATCGACACATATAGAATTAGATTTGGTTGGTGAATCGAATTCAAAGTCAGTAGAGGCACCATTAAGGAGATCCGGTAAAGTACCACGTTAGCCAGATAGATACTACGTTTTCTGGTCTGGGACGGTGATCCTATTGAACTTCATGAGAACGATGAGGATCCAATCACTTATATAGAGGCCATGCAAAGACCTGACTCCCAAAATAGCTTAAGGCCATGAAGTCCGAGATGGAGTCCATGGAGATCAATAGTATTTGGATACTAGTTGATCCGCCCGAAGGGATAAAACCCATAGGGTGTAAATGGATTTTCAAGAGAAAAAGAGGAGTGGATGGGAAGGTAGAGACCTATAAAGTCCGTCTAGTTGCTAAGGGTTATCGTCAGCATTATGATATTGATTATGACGAGACGTTCTCTCCTGTGGTAATGCTCAAGTCCATCCGGATTATGCTTGCTGTCGCTGCACACTTAGATTATGAGATCTGACAGATGGATGTCAAAACTACTTTTCTTAATGGAGAACTGGAAGAAGAGATGTATATGATACAACCTGAAGGGTTCACATCCACAGACGAGTCAAAAGTGTGCAAGCTAAAAAGGTCAATTTATGGACTTAAGCAGGCATCGAGGAGTTGGAACATGCATTTTGATAAAGTAATCAAAATGTATGGCTTCGTTAGGAATGGAGAAGAGCCTTGCGTCTACAGATGAGCTTCCAATTCTATGATCATTTTTCTTGTGCTGTATGTGGATGACATACTGTTACTAAGAAATGACATCTCGACTCTGCAGAGTATGAAGCTATGGTTGTCATCATAGTTCTCCATGAAGAACTTGGAAGAAGCATCCTACATCCTAGGGATGAAGATCTATAGGGATAGATCTAGAAGGTTGCTTGGATTGTCCCAATCCATGTACATTGACACATTATTGAAGCGGTTCAACATAGATAATTTCAAGAAAGACTATCTTTCGATAGGCCATGGAATTACTCTTTCCAAGAAGGATTGTCCGACAACTCCTAAGGAGAGAGAGCACATGAGTAGAATACCATATGCTTCGGTAGTGGGATCTATCATGTATGCTATGACATGTACGAGGTCGGATGTGGCCTTTTCACTAGGAGTAATGAGTAGGTACCAGTCAGATCCAGGTGAGAAGCATTGGAAGATTGCAAAAGTAATTTTTAAGTATTTGAAAAATACTAAAGACCAATGGCTTATCTATGGAGACTCTGATCTGAAACTTGTGGGATATACTGATTTCAATTTTCAGTTAGATTGTGATGACAGCAAAAGCATGTCGAGTTCTGTATTTACCTTGAATGGAGGAGCTGTTTGTTGGAAAAGTTCCAAGCAACATACTATGGTCGATTCTGTATGCGAAGTAGAATATATTGCTGCATCGGATGCTGCAAAAGAGATGGTGTGGTTGCGAAAGTTCATTATCGAACTGGGAGTTGTACCTTTCATTGATGGTTCTATCCTGCTGTATTGTGACAGCTCCAGTGCCATAGCTCAAGTGAAAGAACCTAAGTCGCACCATCGCACTAAACATGTTCTGCATCGCTATCACCTAGTGCGAGAGATCATGAATCAAGGTGACGTCGAGCTTCAGAAGATCAATAGAAAAGAGAACCTAGCCGACCCCTTTACTAAAGCTCTTGGGATCAAAGAGTTCGATGACTTCAAATGGAATATGGGTATAAGATACTGCCCCAATTGGCTTTAGTCCAAGTGAGAGTTGTTGAAAATTATATCCTAAAATCAATCATGTGATGATTAAGTTCATCCTTGTATATGAATTATTGATTATTAAATAATAATTATTTTGATATTTTTCATCACAAAGTGACATCTTCCTTGAACTCTTGTACTATGATGAAGTCCCTAGAACTATGCTAGATACGATAAAGAAAGGATTTATCGTATAGTTCTTAAACAAGTTTGCGACCAAATGATACGTCATTACGGAATGATGATGTTTATCAAGTGAAGGTCATTGTGTGCCATATAGGTTGGTTGTCCTCTTAACCAAAGAGTGTGGTGACATTGGTATGGCATACAGATGAGATGTAAGGATACATCGTCACTGAATAAGTGACTCACCTACTGAGCATTCTGCTGTCAAGAGCTGCTCGCAAAATATATGGGTATAAATATCCTTCAGACCTGAGATCACCATAGTAACTTGCAAGCAACTCATTATGCTTTGATGCCGAACTACCTGGATTTTTAATGCAGTGACGGAAGGCTACTGGGTACAGTCAAGTACTTGCGAAGTCTGTGTGTGGATCAAGATAGGATTGATCCCTTCAGATTATTAGAGTTAATGTATCATTGTATTTCAATTTAGTAAAGCCTTGACCAGGGTAATCCATGACATAGATTTGAAAAGTTGAAATACAATATGGATGAAGCAATCTCGGTTGACAGTTAACCTGAGACCATCCTAGAGCATCTAGGGTCAAAAGGATGAATTATGCGGTAACCATGAGTATGGATTCTGAAATATTCTTTTATGATAATTCGATCTATCTGGACGTCAGAAACCATTGCTAGATGGTATCTCGATTAGTACAAGAATTGGTTTCTATGCTACCGGCTTAGTGTTTGAACCTATGGAGTCACACACACAAGTCAGACAAAGTAGGAAGGATTTGACCTATGTTTATATGTCCAATCTGAAAGTACTTGACTTGATTGAATATATAAGCTAACTTGATTGAGAATTGAGTTATGGGTCAAACAGGATTGAAGAGTTGACTATGTCAAGCTAGCACTACAAATGAGGTTCAGGTTCAATCCCGAGGATGAATAATTTCTATCTATGATCCATAGAATATATGAAAGATTGGATTTAAGTATTAATTAATTTTAGATTAGATATGAATTAATTAGACTTAAATAGTCCAAAATCCAAGTTAGACTTGGTACAAAAGTTATAAATAGTTTAGGATTGACAGTCTTTTAAAATTATTTCAAACTGACTTCGAATCAGACTCGAATCAAACTTATTTTGGATGAGATATGAGTATTCCTACTTGCACTGGGAATACCCACTCATGAAGCATGATCAAAAATTAGTTTGGTGCTTATTTGGAAAATCCCAAGTGGGTGTGGGAGTGGGTGCAAAGTGGATTTCATAAGTGATGGCAATTATATGTCAAGTAGGAGTCCTTCTTTCATGAGTATTAGATCAATTCAAATCAGATTTGAATAAAGAGTCCTCCTCTCATTGGGTCATGAGAATCATCTATAAATAGAGAGGGTCTCTACCGATGGATGAGAGAAAAAAATAGAATAGCAAATAAATCAAATTGAGAGAAGAGAGAAAGAAAGAGACAGGCATGTGAAGAAAGAGGTCATTCATCTTCTACATCTCTCCTTTTGTTGCCGCCTCCTCTCCTTGGGTATGGATCCTTCTTGGGCATCTCACCTGTTGGTGTGAGATGTCACATCATCACAGCTCATTTCTTGATTGATTGAGTTGCGAAGCCAATTGGATTGGAGTTCATCATGCTTTCCTGCGGCATCTGATGTGCATGTGAAGTAGAGGGTCTGCATATCTAGACCTCCGTGAAGGTTTATATTAGATAATTTGAGATTTGATCCCTGGTTCCACTATGATTCAGCTAAAGATTTGATCCATAAATAAGTAGAACATTAGAAAAAAAATTTAGATGCAACCTGAGCATTTTGGAGGGAAACTGTTCCCTTCCCTTCAATCCACAAGGGTGGCATTGTCTAAGTATGATCATATGAGATTGAAAGGTCAACTTAACTAGAACACTATAGTTTGTTGTGCTATCCACAAGGCTATATGTGATCTAGAGGTCAGAAAGAAAAATATTAAGAATTATAGAGGTGTAATTGGAAAAGAGTTACCTACTCTTGAACTTATGAATACTTGTTGTGAAAGAAGAGTGCCCTATAAGCCAATCACAAGTGTGTTGTGATAGAATTTTTTTTTGTAATTTTTCAACTCATGTAATGACATTTATTACTTGATAATAAAATAAAATATTGATTCATCATATTAACTGCATCTTATTATGTCTAAGATTATGATGAACCTTAAAGATTAGGACAATGATTTTAAGAGACATGAATAGGTCATGCTAGTGAGACCTAAAATCCTAAAATCTTAATCTTAAATATTTCTGATCGTAGGAACATTGAGTCAGAGATCAATATTTCGGATAGACTGACACATCCTATGTATGCTCGATAGAGAGGGTGGTAGATCTCACTAGCCACTTTGTGGGATATTAATACAAGAATGTTGGTGCTCATTTAGGAAATGAGTCCACTAAATTGACTCGATGAAAGAGAACATCTTATGGAAGCCTTACTTATATGTCAAAGATGATTTTCTAAGTGAGAGTTATGCAAGTAATCCTTGACTTGAGACCACCATGGAATCTTGTGCACATGAACCCATATTTTGGTTCATACTCAGACATGACATTAAGATATGTACGAAATATTCTGGATATGGTGGAGTGTGTATGAAGGTTGTGAGTAGGACAACATAAAATCGATCACTCCTAGTAAAAGGAGATCGCATCTTGTGTATTCTTATTCCTAGATGACTCAAAAAAAATCTTTTGACCAATAGTAGGAAGGAGATTAGAAAGAGTTTCTAATGCTTCTTTATTAGAGTCATCATTGGTTAATTGAGAATCAATATGAATATATATTTGAGTTTGACATGATTCCATACTCATGAACATATTCAGGGTGCAGGGATGATCGAAGGATTGAATTGCACGGTAACTTGCCACTGAAGGATATATTCGATATTTTTATCAAATTTTATATCTTCTGAATAGTTATGATATATTGCTAAATATCAATCTTGACTTGTAGATCTAATCAAATTAAAGAGTTTAATTCGATTGCCAATTAGAAAGAGTTCTAATTGCTGAAATCGGGTTAGCTCGATTGGACCTAAATTGGTTAGATTAAAGTTTAATCAAATTAGGTCAACTTGCACCTAGACCTACTGCTAGCTAGATGTAGAATTTAATGGGTCACACACATATAGAAATTGGCCAAGGATCCTTTTGAAAAAGGTTGATTGAAATTTTGAATTTAATCAGGGTTCCGATAAGCATGCTAGCATGTGTAGAAACCCTAGCTCCTTTGGAGATCAATTTGGTCTCATGCCTTGCTGATTTGCTAGCTCAATTTGATAAAAATTTAGATCAGATCATGAACCACCTAGCACACCATTTAAAGTATAAAAAATCTATCAGATTGTGCATGAAAAAATTCCTGGAACATTGCTGCACGTGCAACAAGTTTTCTAGGTACGCGAAGGGATGCGAAGACTCCTTCTGTTTAAGAAGCCTTAAGTGACTTTTTTATCTGATAATTTTTCTATTAAGGATTAGTTTTAAGTGCTGATCACATGGGAAAAATCTAAAAAATTATCAGATTATGGAAGGTTGCTTTTGATGCCCTTTGCTAGGCATGCGTGCGCAACAGTGAAAAAGTGCTTGCGTGTCTCTTTAGTGAGGAGTCTTTCTCACATATAAACACTTATCGAAATAAGGTGTCACTTGCTGATGGCCTTCCTATTTGAATAAATGATTATGTGGCAATTTTTTCTATTGATCTGAAGTAAGAAGAGATATGAAAAGTATCTCATTCTAGGCATGTGCACGTGAGAGGACTGAAATCGACGTATCACACCTTAAAGAGTCCTTCTGTTTAAAGACTCTCAGATGAGTGATATGTGAACTTGATATGTCTTTCTAGATGAGATGTGCCTTCTCTATTGGTAACTCATTTGGTGCTATAAATAGGGGATGGCAGAAGGGTTGATCATTCAAGTCTTACATCTCCTATCCACTCCCTTTCTCCCCCTCTTACAACTCTAGGGTTTAGGACAAAGGCTTGTTCTTTTAAGACAAGCCTAATCCTAATAGCTCTAAGGGTTTAAGAGGTACAGAAAAAGATGGTCAAATCCAGTGAGTGGTTCTGAGAGGTTCAGACTCAGGTCTAAAGGAAGATCTGATCGATTGGTGGCTAGTCAAGTTCTAGGGGCTAGAACTCTTGAAGCAAGGTGAAAGAGGTGTGTTGTCTTTGGTTCAATTTTCATGTGGATCACCATTGGAGGAAGGACATTTGAACACCTTATAAAAATTAAATTAGCACTATAGGTATTCTTCTGATCCAAATTTATTTTAATTATACTTTGATTGATATAGTCAAGGGTTTCTGGGCATTAGGATTTTCGGTACATCGGATGTTTTGAATAAAAATTTTAAACACCTAACCCTTCTACTGCACCACTGAAATTTAATAGTGATATCAGAGCCTACCTTGATCTATATAATTAAAGGTTAAATTATTGTCTTGATTGTGATCAAGCATGATTTTTTGTTTGGTTCAAGTCGGATCAAGGGTTGAACTCGATTGAATATCCAAATCCTAGTATGCCTTAGAGACATGTTTTAAATATAAAATGCATGATGTATGTATAGATTTTTCTTAGTAGCTTAGTACTCTAATTGAAAATCAACCATCCGATCATAAGAGCAAGCAGGGTTTAAAGACCCTCTCTTCCTATTCCATAGGATACTTTTATGGCATGTAAGGGTGCCACTGTGATGTCCCAAGAAGAAGAATTATGAAAAGAGTATTTTATATTCTTGTAAGTTATTAGAATTTCATGCATATGTGATATGCTTGAGATGCTTAATTATAATCATGTTATATGATTATGTTTTCATATCTTAGAGATATGATTAGATGCTATGATTGGTTGTTATGATTTTTAAGATACAACTATATTAGTGCGTCATTGTGATTGATTGATTTAGGATGTGCTTGAGACCATTAAAGCTCTCATAAAAATCATATTAAGTCATAGTATTATGAACCAGTAGCTGACCTATTTCTTGAATTGATTAATCATTTGATGTCTAAAAAGTATTTCAAGTACGGTGGTTATTTAATTGATTTCTTTGCAGGTCTGGCCAACTTTATTGGTGTCTAAGAAAAGTAATGGGGGGACCCCCACCAATCTTAACACTTTTCTGATCAATTAGATTAGTTCGAATCTTGAATGATAGTAGCTCAATATTTTGAACACTATATTTGCCTTCCTTCATGCCTAGTCAATATCCTAACAAAAACTATAGTAGATTTATTGTGATATCCACAAGACTTGCTATGGAGATCGATATAGATTTGTCTTGATACATATTAAATGCTTTACGATATATTTTAAAAATATTACTTTGTTGTGATATCCATAAGGGTAGTATTTTTCAGATATGACTGTATGGAAATGAAGGATCTGACTTAACTACAAAATACTACAGTTTGATGTGATATCCACAAGGTTATGAGTGTTTTTTGAGGCAAAAATTATATTGAGAGTTGCGTGAGATGTAATTGGATAGATTTTCTTACTTTTGAACTCATTAAGATTTGTTGTGATATCCATAAGACCTCAATGAGGGATTAGAATCTCAACCCTATTAAGAAACCAGATTAGAGTTTCTCGTTTACCATAGAAGAGAGCTATGGTATCCGATAAAATAGTGGGAGACATAACTAGTTTAAAAGTCCTCATCTAGTTATGCATGTCAAACATGAGTAGTCTGCTTATACTGTTGTTCTTTATTTATATAGATTTAAGTTTACATTATGGCTTCTTTATTTTCATTTGTATAACACCGTAGATAAAAATATGTTAACCGATCACCACTATGTGGATTGGTTGAGGAACTTGCAAGTTAGGTTCATATCGAAGAAGAACTCTGATGTTCTGGATATTTCTGACCTTGGGATGGTCAATAATAATGAGAAGGTTAAAGATATCCACGTGGATATTAGCTGTTCATTTTGTGATAAATTTGGACATTGGGAGTATAATTGCAAGAATAATCTTGCAAGTTTGAAGTAGGGTGCAAATGTAGTACCAAAAGGTATGTATATGATACAGACCTATTTTTAATTGAGTAGTTTAGACTCTGATACTTGGGTATTAGATACCATCTATGGGTCACATATTTATATTTCATTACAATGACTACAGAATACCAAAGGTCTGAAAAGAGGTGACCTTGACCTCTGTAGCACAAGTGGAGAGTCCATTAGCAAAGAGGCTGTGGGAACCTGTATACTTGATTTTTCTTCGAATAAAACTTTAGAATTGAAAGACTATTATTACATGTCAAAAGTCATTAGAAATATTATTTCTATACCTTTGTTATTAAAACAAAGTTACAAAATAAGGCTAATGAAAAATGGATACTCCATTTTTTTTTAATGAATTTTATGGTAGTGGTTATATTGATAATAATCTTTTAATTCTTGCACTCAATAATTTTTTTTTTATATTTAAAGAAATATAAAAAAAAAAAGAGAAGATGTGAATATCACATATCTTTGACATTGCCGTCTTGGTTAAATTAGTGAGTCAAGGATAAACAAGTTATACAAAGAAGAATTCTTTGACCCATATGATTATGAATTATTGGGAACTTGTAAATCTTGTCTCATAGGTAAGATGACTAAGACTCCATTCTCTGGACATGGAGAGAGGATAAATGAGTTGTTAGCCCTAGTACATACAGATATATATGGATCGATGATAACTGAGGTCATAAGAGGATACTCCTATTTTATCATCTTTACAGATGATTTATCAAAGTTCGGGTATGTGTATCTTATGAAACATAAATCTGAAGTCTTTGATAAGTTCAAAGAGTATCAATATATGGTCGAGAAATAAACTGAAAAATATATCAAGGTTCTTTGATCTAATCGAGAAGGAGAATATTTATCCAGTGAATTTCTTGATCATTTTAAGAGTAAAGGTATTCTCTCTGAATGGACCCCTCCTTATACACTCCAGTTAAATAGTGTAGCAGAAAGGAGGAATCACACTTTGATGGATATGGTGCAGTCCATGATATGCATCACTGATCTCCCAATATCATTCTGGAGATATGCCCTAGAGACTGCCATATATATTTTAAACAGAGTGCCTTCAAAGTCTATTGCAAGTACACCATATGAGATATGGAAGGAAAGGAAGCCTAATCTTAAACATCTTAAGATTTGGGGCTATCCTACTTATATCAAAAATATTTTTGGACATAAGCTTAGGACTAGATCAGACAAGTGTAGGTTTATAGGGTATCCTAAGAAAATTAATGGGTACTACTTCTACCACCCTACTGAATAAAAGGTATTTATTAGTAGGCATGCCACTTTCTTGGAAAATGAATTTATCCAAGAAGCAGGCAGTAGAAGAAATATTGAACTTATGAAAGTTCAGAATCTACAAACCGATCCAGAAATACCTATGGTTGAACCACAAGAAGATCCTCAATCAGTAGTACCCAAAGATGAGGTACATCCACAATACACAGCTTATCTCCGAAGGTCAGATAAAGTACGTCAAGCATCTCTGAGATATGATTTTATCATTGAGAATGACAATTCGATCAACATCATTCAGAATGATGATCCACTGACCTATTTGGAAGCTGTCATGAGTAGAGACTCAGACAGATGGCTGGAAGCCATGAAATTTGAGATGGATTCGATGTACACCAACCAAGTGTGGATCTTGGTTGATGCACCTGAGGGTGTGACCCCAATAGGATGCAAGTGGATCTTCAAGAACAAGATCAGAGTAGATGGTCAAGTAGAAACCTACAAAGCTAGGTTGGTGGCAAAGGATTTCAGACAAAAGTAAGAAATTGACTATGATGAAACCTTCTTACCAGTGGCTATGCACAAGTCCATCCAGATTTTGCTTGCTATAGCAACATACTACGATTATGAGATCTAATAGATGGATGTCAAGATCGCATTTTTCAATGGTAATCTAGAGGAAAAAGTCTATATGACTTAGCCAGAGAGATTTATCTCAAGTGGGAGGAAAATCAAGGATGCAAGCTTAAGAGATCTATTTATGGATTGAAGCAGGCTTCGAGGAGCTGGAACATCCGAATTGATATGACAGTTAAAGAGTTTGGCTTTGTCAAAAATAAGGATGAACCATGTGTGTATAAGAAGATAAGTGGGAGTGCTGTTGTCTTCTTGATTCTGTATGTCGATGATATACTACTCATTGAAAATGATATCTCAATGATACAATCGATCAAGACTTGACTATCGAATAAGTTTTTCATGAAAGACTTGGGTGAAGCATCTTATACACTGGGTATAAAGATCTATAGAGATAGATCTAAAAGGATGTTAGGTTTATCCCAGTCACGATACATAGATCTCATATTAAAGAGGTTTACGTTGAAAAATGTGTCCCAAAAGCCAATCGTCAAGCTGTTGACGGTTGAGCAACCAAGTATTGTAATTGATTTGTTAATAAATAAAATATATTTTTGATATTTTCATCATAAGTCTTCATCTTCTAATGAACTCTATTGTTATGATGAAGTCCTTAGGGCTATTTAAGTTTGATAAAGAGAGAATTTATCAATTAGTCCTTAAAACAGTTCACGACCAAATGATAAGCTGTTAATAAGGATGACAGCTTCTATCGAGCATAGGTCGCTGTAGGCCATATGGGTTGGTTGTCCTCTTAACCAAGGAGTGTGGAGACACTGGTATGGCATACAGGTGAGATGTAAAGGTATATCATCATTGAACGTGACCAACTCCAGAGTATTCTACCGTCGAGAATGTTTCTGATGGGATATAGGTATAAGTGTCCCATAGACCTGAGATTGCCTCAGTGACTTGCAAGCAACTCACTGTGCTTTAGTACTCGACTAACTGAATTTTCAATTCAGGGACGAAAGGCTTCTGGGCATAGTCAAGTACTTGCGAAGTCAGAGTGTGATCGAGATGGGATTGATCACTCCAAGAGTTGGAGAAGAATGAGTCGCTGTATTTCAATTTAGCAAAATCTTGGCCAGGGTAATCTATCAGATGGATTTGATATTTTGAAATACAATGTGGACAACCTGATCAGAGTTGACAGTTGAACTCTGAGGTGTCCTATGATCATTTTGGTCAAGGGGATGAATTACATGAAAACTATATCTGCATGGGTTCTAAGGATGTTGTTCTACACATTCGACCTATCAGATCATCGGGTACCATTGCTAGATGGTCACTTTGATTGGTACAAAAATTTATTCCTGTGCTATCGGCTTGGTTCGAACCTATGAGATCACACATATTAGAGTTCATGATTCGATCGGATGGTTGATCAACGATTAAGAATCGTTCTAGGGTTAAATGATCAATACGATTGACATTTAACCCAGTGCAAGTGTTGTAGGAGGATTGATTAGCAATTTGATTGCTAATTGGCTTAATTTGATTAAGCCAATGGGTTGAGATTAAGTCTAATTAAATATAATTTAATTAAATTTGATTTGGGTTTGATTGGATCAAGTCCAATTAGTTTATTGGATAAGCCAATTGCAAGGAAAAACTAGTCCTAGTTCAATTAGGATTGGGTCAACCTAATTTTTAATTTGATTAGAAAATTAAATCAGATTTAAATCTAATTTAATCTGATTAAATTAGATTTTTAATTAGGTTAAGACCTATTTTAATTAGATTGATCTAATTTTAGTTTGATTTGGTTTGAGAAACCAAATTAAAACAAGTCATAAGATAGAATCCTAGTAAGACTAGGATTCCACCTTGCGCCACATAACCCCCCCATGCCCTCTCTCTTATTCCATGCCAATCTCCTTTTATTTTGTGTGACAAAAGCCCTCTCCCAGGTCTCTCCCATATCCACAAAAGGTTTCCTCTCTTTTTTCTTACATGGAAGGTGGTTTGGATCAAATCAAAGAGGAATAAGTTTAGATTCGAATTCTATGAGATAGAGTTTCAAAAATCCAAAACTCTTTCAATTTTGCACCGAATTTATCCAAATTTTTTTGGAATTTTTATAACTTGTAGGGTACATATTGTGCACCTTTTTCTGATGGTCCATGCATGAAAATAAGGAGGAGGTGCTCAAGAGTTGGGCGCCCCTTATCTTGCCATGTTTGGATAAGCCTTGACTAGGTATTTGACCTAGACAAGGACTCTATCATATCTCTCTCTATAAAATGAGTTTCTTCATAAAATTTTTGAAGATAATAGAGATTTGAGATAAATTTTGGCCATCCAAAAATTAGAGAGAAAAACCTTTGGGTCGTGGAGATATAATAGACACAAGATAGGATGTTTAGAGAGAGAAATGAGAAGAAGAAGAGGGTCTCTTCTAGGGTTGTTTGTTTTCATCTCTTCCCTTCCTCCATCTTGAGTTTTCTAAGAGCATCTCAGATCTCAAACTCCTTCTCCTACTTCTCATCTTTGGAAGAGCCCAAATCAAGAAGAAGGAGGCACCTGATCAACCATCAAAGAAGGATCAGCACAGTACTAGCATACTGTGCTGATTTCTTGAAGTAGGACTTCTGGTCGAGATTCGTGGGCTCGTGTGGACGACTCCTAGAGGTCGGATGCATGTGCAGCTTGCAACATCATCTTCAAGCCCAGATCAGCAAGATTAGAATGTCTAACTTGCAAGGTAATAGATCTGATCTATTTTTTAATACATACATTAGATGTAGTATAGAAACATGTTGATATGATCAACATGTAGTTCATGCTCTATATATTTTAATTTCTAATTTAATGCTATGTAATAATCATGTAATAAGATCTTAAATTTAAAAATTTTCTAGTTTTAAAAAATAAATTTTGATTTATTTTAGTCTTCCGCTGCATGATCTTGAAAAAGTTTAAAGATCTAACCCTGAAACCCTAGATCTAGTTTCTTCAATTGGTATCAGAGCCTAGGTTCTTCATTACATGATTATTTATACATGCTTAGATTATTTCTTAGATTAGATCTAATTTATAATCTGATTATTAAATCTAAAATTAAAATTTTAGATCAATCATGAACTGCAAGGTTGTCCTGCTGTAAGGTTTACCCTTTACAATGCAAAGGTTGTCCTAGTTCGTGTAGATCTGTCTTTAATCATAAATTTATTAGATATGATCTAAATTAAATTTATAATTTATTAGATTTAAAAAATATTTAAATCTAAAATAAAATCTTTTTGTTAATAATTTTTGTGCAAAGAAATTGTTTAAAGTTGAAATTATTTCAGTTACATGAATCTGTTTAGATTAGATCTAAAGTAGTTTTATGTTTATTTCACTTGCATCTTGATTATGAATCAAACATGCAATATGATTGGTAGAATCATATTGTAAAATTATTTTACAAATATGAAAATTATTTTTTGAAAAGTCGAACCCAACCCTCAGCCCAAAACTTAATTAAGAATTAAGAAGTTGTTTTGATTAGGTTCTAGGATTGTGAATTGAAGAACCTGAGACACAAACCATAACACATTGGGTTAATGGGTTAGTGGGAACTAGGTCCATTAATTGGGTTAGACCTATGGTTAGATTAAAGATGGACTTAATTAGAGAATTGACTAAATCTAATCAATTGTTTCTTAGATTAGGTCAAGGATTTTCTAGATCAATTATAATAGTTGTAGTTGGTCAAGTCCATATCTTTAATGAGAACCAAATGGACTTGATTCTTGGCTATGCGGTCTAGCACGAACTGTTAGGTTGATCTAATTGAAACTAATTAAACCAGTTGGTGTCTAAGGTAAACCAGACCGATGGCTTTTAATTGGGAGCCCACTTACCTGGCCATTTCTGATGGTGTCTAAGGCAAGCTTTGGCCGACCCTCCTACTGATTGAACTTACCTGGCCTCTTGGTAAAATTATGTTTTGATCAGATCACTTGACTATTCGAGCTGACCCATGTCAGCTAGGTAAATCAGTGTGACTGATTTAGGTGCTCCTAGACCAGCCCTTTTAATGATCTCCCTTAAGCTGACTTGGTGAAGCCTGTGGGAGGATCATGATACGCTGGTTCATCTGACCTCATCCTTTAAATCATTTAAATCTTTTAAAATTATTAGGTCCTTAAAATGATAAAGTTATGGAGATAACTGAGTCATAGCCTCCCATTAAGGTGTTTGATAATGAGTCCATTAACTCAATAATCATTACAGACCCAAAGGCCTGATGATTATTGACTAATGGAATTATCACTCATCATATGATGACTTGGAAGGGTCTCTCTAATGGTGGTTAGGTGAGCCAACCAAAGTTGAGCTTAATCATTCGCTGGTTAGATGCACCAAGCATGGTCATGTTAATGGTTGGACCTAACTGGATCCTTACAGTGGAGGCCAAAGCCTACTGATTAGATTTCTGAGGCAAAATTAAAATTACTAGAAATTATTTAGAGAAATAATTGGTATACATGGGTTGGCCAACCAAAGTTGGGCTTGTGTGCAGTCTAAGTGGATTCTAGTACCCACTAAGGAATTAGGGTAATTTTTCGAATTGGAGGTAGAGGCTACCAATTCGAATAAAATAGTGGAAGAAACCTTTTGATTAAAGTTTAAATCTTTAGGTTTAATGAATCAATTACTAATTAGGTTATGGTTTTCTTTTGTGCAGATATGGCCACTTCCCTATCGCTCCGATCATTGTTGAAAAATGATAAGTTGGTGGGACCCAACTTCGATAGCTGGTATCGAAAGTTGAAGATAGTCCTGGAGCATGAACGGATCATATATGTGATAATGGTCCTGCACCTGAGGAGCCAACTGCCAATGCACGTGGAACAGTCAGAGACACTTACCAGAAGTGGCTCAGTGACTGGACTATGATGCGCTGTATCATGCTGGCTGTCATGAGCGAGGAGTTTAGTCGCAGATTCGAGACGGCTCAGCCAAAGGACATACTTCAGGTGTTGGAGGATGCCTTTGGCACACCCGATGACGTGGAGAGGCACAAGACTAGTTGTGCCATCTTCAATGCCAAAATGCAGGATGGTGCCTCGGTCACTGATCATGTATTGTACATGATCAAGCTGATGGAATGATTGAGCAAGCTCGGCTTTCTCTTGCATGAGCAGCTTGGGAAAGATGCAATACTGAACTCACTGTCCAAGTCTTATCTCCCATTCCTCACTCATTATAGAATGACAAAGCCTGAAGTAAACTACCATGGGTTACTTACTGGGGTTGCTTCAGAACTTTGAGAAGGATCACCAACTCCACAAGGAGTCGGTGAACTTAGTGGGACGTTCGTCTTCTGGTTCTCGACCCTTTAACAAAGAGAAGAAGAACAAGAAGAAGAAAGTGAAGAAGGTGCAAGTTCCGGCTGAGACATCTGTGCAGGGCCAGATCAAAAAGATCAAACCCAATAAGAGTCAAGCTGAATGCTTCTTTTGCAAGAAGTGGGGGCACTGGAAGAGGAATTGTCCCCAGTACATTGCCTCCCTGGATTCGAACAGGCAGAGAAAGCAGCAAGTTATTGCTGGGCAAGGTATTTATATGATAACTCCTTGCAATTTTTTTATTTGTGATATAACTGACTGGGTATTGGATACCGGTAGCCCTTACCATATTTGCAATTCGTTGCAGGGGTTGTAGGTCAGTAGGAGATTCGAGCAAGGCGAGAGGTTCCTGAATGTTGGAGATGGAAGACCAGTTCCAGTTCTAGCATTAAAAATCTTGAAACTTGTATTTGAATCCCATATCGTTATTCTTAATGATTGTCATTTCTATCCCGATTTCTTTTTAAATATCATTTCTGTAGGCCTTCTGGCCAAAAATGATTATAAAATTTTAATAAAAAAATAAATTTGTAATGTCATTGAGAATGGTGTTACTATTTTTTATGGATAGTTGAACAATGGTGTGTATATGTTATCACAACTTGTTAATATAGTCTATTCAACTGGCAAGCACCCTAGATTAGATAGTATGTCAGATATCTACTTATGGCACTGTAGGCTAGGTCATATAAACAAGAATAGAATAAACAGGTTAACTCAAGAGGAAATCTTCGAAGTCAGTGATTGTGAATCACTTCCAACCTGTGAGTCCTGTCTTCTTGGTAAAATGACCAAGTCACCTTTTACTGGAAAAGGTGAGAGAGCTACTGAGCTCTTGAGCCTAGTACATACTGATGTATGTAGGCCCATGAGCACAAGTGCTAGAGGTGGATATTTTTACTTCATAACTTTCACGGATGACCTATCCAGATATGGATATGTCTATCTGATGAAACATAAGTCGGATTCATTTGAAATGTTCAAACGATTCTGAAGTGAAGTAAAAAAATAAACTGGGAAGAGTATTAAAACTCTTCGATCTGATCGAGGAGGAGAAAACCTTTCTAGTGAGTTTCTCTCATATCTAGGAGAGAATGGGATTCTCTCCCAATGGACTCCTCTAGGAACACCATAGCATAATGGTGTGTCTGAAAGGAGGAATCAGACTCTGTTAGACATGGTTCGATCCATGATGGATTTTGCTAGCTTGCCGATATCCTTCTGGGGATATGCACTCGAATCGGCCTATTATCTGTTAAATAGGGTTTCAAGTAAGTCTGTAAATAAGACTCCATATGAGATATGGACAGGGCGTAAGCCAGCACTTTCACACCTTAGGGTCTGGAGGTGCCCGGCCTATGTCAAATGATTAGTCACAGATAAACTTGGACCTAGGTCTGACAAATGCACATTCATTGGGTACCCCAAAGAGATGAAAGGATATTTTTTTCTATCATGCTGATGAACAAAAGGTGTTCGTCAGCCTTAAGACAATCTTTTTAGAAAAGGAGTTCCTTGGTGAAAGAACCATTGCCTCTAAAGTTGAACTTGATGAAGTTGAACAGGTAGAAGGACCGACACCAATAGCTGAACCTGAGTCGAATTTGATTGGATCAGATCTAAAGCCCAATGTACCTGCACCATTAAGACGATCCGGTAGAGTACCACATCAGCTGGACAGATACTACGGTTTCTTGATTCGGGACGGTGATCCCATCGAACTCGATGAGAACGATGAGGATCCGATCACCTATATGGATGCAATGCAGAGACCTGATTCCGAAAAATGGCTTGAAGCCATGAAATCTGAAATGGAGTCCATGAAGGTCAATGATGTATGGACATTGGTTGACCCACCTGAAGGGGTTAAACCCATTGGGTGTAAATGGGTCTTCAAAAGGAAGAGGGGTGCAGATGGAAGGTGGAGACCTATAAAGCCCGTCTGGTTGCCAAGGGATATCATCAATATTATGGTATTGACTATGATGAGATATTTTTTTCTGTGGCAATACTCAAATCCATTCAGATAATGCTTGAAATAGCTATCCATCTGGATTATGAGATCTGGCAGATGGATGTAAAGACAGCTTTCCTGAATGGAGAGCTGACCGAAGAGGTGTATATGATACAACCTGAGGGGTTTACATCCACAGATGAGTTTAAGGTGTGCAAGCTTTAGAGATCCATTAATGGATTGAAGCAAGCTTCTCAGAGTTGGAACATGCATTTTAATAAGGTGATCAAAATGTATGGCTTCATTAAGAATGGAGAAAAGCCCTGCATTTATAAATGGGCAAATGATCCAGTTGTGGTATTTCTTGTCTTGTACGTGGATGACATTCTCTTAATCGAGAATGACATCCCTGCACTATAGGGAATAAAAGTTTGGTTGTCATCACAGTTCTCCATGAAGGATTTGGGTGAAGCATCCTACATCCTAGGGATGAAGATCTATAAGGATAGATCTAAAAGGATGCTTGGGTTATCTCAGTCGACGTACATAGACATTGTGCTGAAGAGGTTCAGCATGGAGAATTCCAAGAAGAGCTATCTACCGATAGGCCATGAAATTTCTCTCTCTAAGAAGGATTGTCTGACAAGTTCTGAAGAGAGAGAACGTATGAGTAGAGTCCCATATGCTTCGATCGTGGGATCTATCATGTACGCCATGACATGTACAAGACCAGATGTGGCATACTCACTAGGAGTAGTGAGTAGATACCAATCTGATCCTGAAAAAAATCACTGAAAAGTGGTTAAAGCCATCCTTAAGTATTTGAGAAATACTAAGGAACAATGGTTGGTTTATGGTGAGTCAGATTTGAAACTTGTGGGATTCATAGACTCCAGCTTTCAATCTGACCATGATGACAGCAGAAGCATGTCGGGTTATATCTTTACTCTGAATGGTGGAGCAATCTGCTAGAAGAGTTCCAAGCAGCATACTATGGCAGACTCTGTTTGTGAAGCAGAGTACATCGCAGCATCGGATGCCTTAAAGGAAGTTGTATGGCTGAGGAAATTCATCAATGAGCTTAGAGGAGCACCCTCCCTCGATGGTCCGGTCCTGCTCTACTGTGACAGCACTGGTGCCATAACTCAGGTGAAGGAACCCAAAGCATACCAGCGGACGAAGCACATCTTGCGTCGCTTCCACCTGGTCCGAGAGATCGTGGATCGAGGTGACGTCGATCTTCAAAAGATCGATGGAAAGGAGAACTTGACTGACCCCTTCACTAAACCCTGGCGATAAAGGAGTTCGACAATCAAAAGTCGAAGATGGGTATTAGATACTGTGCCGAATGGCTTTAGGATAAGTGGGAGTTGTTGGAAAATATGTCCCAAAAGCCAATCGTCAAGCTGTTGATGGTTGAGCAACCAAGTATTGTAATTGATTTATTCATAAATAAAATATATTTTTGGCATTTTCATCATAAGTCTTCATCTTCTAATAAACTCCATTGTTATGATGAAGTCCTTAGGGCTATTTAAGTTCGATAAAGAGAGGATTTATCGATTAGTCCTTAAAACTGTTCACGACCAAATGATAAGCTGTTAATAAAGATGACAGCTTCTATCGAGCATAGGTCGCTGTAGGCCATATGGGTTGGTTGTCCTCTTAACCAAGGAGTGTGGAGACACTGGTATGGCATACAGGTGAGATGTAAAGGTACATCATCATTAAACGTGACCAACTCCAGAGCATTCTGCTGTCGAAAATGTCTCTGATGGGATATAGGTATAAGTGTCTCTTAGACCTGAGATCGCCTCAGTGTCTTGCAAGCAACTCACTGTGCTTTGATACTGGACTAACTGAATTTTTAATTCAGGGATGGAAGGCTTCTGGGCATAGTCAAGTACTTGCGAAGTCAGAGTGTGATCGAGATGGGATTGATCACTCCAAGAGTTGGAGAAGAATGAGTCGCTGTATTTCAATTTAGCAAAACCTTGGCCAGGATAATCCATCAGATGGATTGGATAATTTGAAATATAATATGGACAACCTGATCAGAGTTGACAGTTGAACTCTGAGGTATCCTATGATCATTTTGGTCAAGGGGATGAATTATATGGAAACTATATCTACATGGGTTCTAAGGATGTTATTTTACACATTCGACCTATCCGGACGTCGGGTACCATTGCTAGATGGTCACTTCGATTGGTACAAAAATTTATTCTTATACTACCGACTTAGGTTCGAATCTATGAGGTCACACACATTAGAGTTCATGATCCGATCGGATGGTTGATCAACGATTAAGAATTATTCTAGGGTTAAATGATCAATACGATTGACATTTAACCCAGTGCAAGTGTTGCAGGAGGATCGATTAGCAATTTGATTGCTAATTGGCTTAATTTGATTAAGCCAATGAGTTGAGATTAAGTCTAATTAAATATAATTTAATTAGATTTAGTTTGGGTTTGATTGGATCAAGTCCAATTGATTTATTGGATAAGCCAATTGTAAGGAAAAACTAGTCCTAGTTCAATTAGGATTGGGTCAACCTAATTTCTAATTTGATTAGAAAATTAAATCAGATTTAAATCTAATTTAATCTGATTTAATTAGGTTTTTAATTGGGTTAAGATTTATTTTAATTGTGTTGATCTAATTTTGATTTGATTTGATTTGAGAAACCAAATTAAAACAAGTCATAAGATAGAATCCTAGTAATACTAGGATTCCACCTTGCGGCACATAACCCCCGACGCCCTCTCTCTTATTCCATGCCAATCTCCTCTTATTTTGTGTGACAAAAGCCCTCTCCCAGGTCTCTCCCACGTTCACAAAAGGTTTCTTCTCTTTTTTCTTACATGGAAGGTGGTTTGGATCAAATCAAAGAGGAATAAGTTTGGATTTCGAATTCTATGAGATAGAGTTTTAAAAATCCAAAACTCTTTCAATTTTGTACCAAATTTATCCAAATTTTTTTAGAATATTTGTGGCTTTTAGGGTACATTTTGTGCACTCTTTTCTGGTGGTCCATGCATGAAAATATGGAGGAGGTGCTCAAGAGTTGGGTACCCCTTATCTTTCCATGTTTGGATAAGCCTTGACTAGGTATTTGACCTAGACAAGGACTCTATCATATCTCTCTCTATAAAATGAGTTTCTTCATAAAATTTTTGAAGATGACAGAGATTTGAGATAAATTTGGGCCATCCAAAAATCAGAGAGAAAGACCTTTGGGTCGTGGAGATATAATAGACACAAGATAGGATATTTAGAGAGAGAAACGAGAAGAAGAAGAGGGTCTTCTTCTAGGGTTGTTTGTTTTCATCTCTTCCCTTCCTCCATCTTGAGTTTTCTGAGAGCATCTCAGATCTCAAACTCCTCCTCCTACTTTTCATCTTTGGAAAAGTCCAAATCAAGAAGAAGGAGGCACCTGATCAACCATCAAAGAAGGATCAGCGCAGTACTAGCATACTGTGTTGATTTCCTGAAGCAGGACTTCTGGTCGAGATTCGTGGGCTCATGTGGATGACTCCTAGAGGTCGGATGCATGTGTGGCTTGCAACATCATTCTCAAGCCTGGATCAGTGAGGTTAGAATGTCTAACTTGCAAGGTAATAGATCTGATCTATTATTTTTTAATACATACATTAGATGTAGTATAGAAACATGTTGATATGATCAACATGTAGTTCATGCTCTATATATTTTAATTTTTGATTTAATGTTATGTAATAATCATGTAATAGGATCTTAGATCTAGGGATTCTCTGATTTTAAAAAATAAATTTTGATTTATTTTAGTCTTACGCTGCATGATCTTGAAAAAATTTCAAGATCTAACCCTGATACCCTAGATCTGATTTCTTCAGTTTAATATAGAGACAAGTAAGAGAGGTTATCTGCCTACAAGTCATGGTATACTTCTCTCTAAGAAAATATGTCCTAAGACACCAGAAGAGAGGAAGAGAATGAATGAAATCTCTTATGCTTCAGTTGTGGGATCAATTATGTATGCCATGCTATGTGCTAGGCCTGATGTAGCTTATGCATTGGGCATAGCTATCAGATTTCAAGCTGATCCAGGGAAGGATCATTGGAAAGCTATGAAAAATATTCTGAAGTACTTAAAAAGGATTAAAGATATTTTTCTCATATATGGATAGAGTTGAAACTAGAGGGATATATAAATTCTAGTTTTCAATCTGATCCGGATGATAGCAAGTCAATATCAGGGTACGTGTTTACCCCTAATAATGGGGCAATGAGTTGGAAGAGTTTCAAGCAGTAGACAGTAGCTGACTCAACTATCGAGGTAGAGTACATTGTGTAGGAACCAGATCTAGGGTTTCAGGGTTAGATCTTGAAACTTTTTCAAGATCATACAGCGGAAGACTAAAATAAATCAAAATTTATTTTTTAAAACCAGAGAATCCCTAGATCTAATATTCTATTACATGATTATTACATAGCATTAAATCAGAAATTAAAATATATAAATATAGCATGAACTACATGTTGATCATATCAACATGTTTCTATACCACATCTAATGTATGTATTAAACAATAGATCAGATCTATTACCTTGCAAGTTAGACGCTCTAACCTTGCTGATCCGGGCTTAAGGATGATGTTGCAAGCCGCACATGCATCCGACCTCTGGTAGTCATCCACACGAGCCCATGAATCTCGATCAGAAGTCCTGCTTCAGAAAATCAGTACAGTATGCTAGTACTACGCTGATCCTTCTTTGATGGTTGATCAGGTGCCTCCTTCTTGATTTGGACTCTTCCAAAGATGAAAAGTAAAAGGAGGAGTTTCAGATCTGAGACGCTCTCAGAAAACTCAAGATGGAGGGAGGAAAGATATGAAAACAAATAACCCTAGAAGAAGACCCTCTTCTTCTTCTTGTTTCTCTCTCTAGACGCCCTAACTTGTGTCTTTTATATCTCCACGACCCATGCTGAACCTCTTCAGCACAGTATCTATGTACATGGACTGGGATAACCCAAGCATCCTTTTAGATCTATCCCTATAGATCTTCATCCCTAGGATGTAGGATGCTTCACCCAAGTCTTTCATGGAGAACTGTGATGACAACCAAACTTTTATTCCCTGTAGTGCAGGGATGTCATTCCTGATTAAGAGAATGTCATCCACGTACAAGACAAGGAATACCACAACTGGACCATTTGCCCATTTATAGATGCAGGGCTCTTCTCCATTCTTAATGAAGCCATACATTTTGATCACCTTATCAAAATGCATGTTCCAACTCTGAGAAGCTTGCTTCAGTCCATAAATGGATCTCTGAAGCTTGCACACCTTGGACTCATCTGTGGATGTAAACCCCTCAGGTTGTATCATATACACCTCTTCAGTCAGCTCTCCATTCAGGAAAGCTGTCTTTACATCCATCTGCCAGATCTCATAATCCAGATGGGCAGCTATTGCAAGCATTATCCGAATGGATTTGAGCATTGCCACAGGAGAAAATGTCTCGTCATAGTCAATACCATAACGTTGACGATATCCCTTGGCGACCAGACGGGCCTTATAGGTCTCCACCTTTCCGTCTGCACCCCTCTTCCTTTTGAAGACCCATTTACACCTAATGGGTTTAACCCCTTCAGGTGGGTCAACCAATGTCCATACATCGTTGACCTTCATGGACTCCATTTCGGATTTCATGGCTTCAAGCCATTTCTCGGAATCAGGTCTCTGCATTGCATCCATATAGGTGATCGGATCCTCATTATTCTCATCAAGTTCGATGGGATCACCATCTCGGACCAAGAAACCGTAGTATCTGTCCAGCTGATGCGGTACTCTACCGGATCGCCTTAATGGTGCAGGTACATTGGGCTCCAGATATGATCTAATCATATCCGACTCAGGTTCAGCTATTGGTGTCGGTCCTTCTACCTGTTGAACTTCATCAAGCTCAACCTTAGAGGCAATGGTTCCTTCACCAAGGAACTCCTTTTCTAAAAAGATTGCCTTAAGGCTGACGAACACCTTTTGTTCATCAGCATGATAGAAAAAATATCCTTTTGTCTCTTTTAGGTACCCTATAAATGAGCATTTGTCAGACCTAGGTCCAAGTTTGTCTGTGACTAATCGTTTGACATAGGTCGGGCACTCCCAGACCCTAAGGTGTGAAAGTGCTGGCTTACGTCCCGTCCATATCTCATATGGAGTCTTAATTACAGACTTACTTGGAACCCTATTTAACAGATAACAGGCCGATTCGAGTGCATATCCCTAGAAGGATATCGGCAAGCTAGCAAAATCCATCATGGATCGGACCATGTCTAACAGAGTCCGAGTCCTACTTTTAGACACACCATTATGCTGTGGTGTTCTTGGAGGAGTCCATTGGGAGAGAATCCCATTCTCTCTTAGATATGTGAGAAATTCACTAGAAAGGTATTCTCCTCCTCGATCAGATCGAAGAGTTTTAATACTCTTTCCAGTTTGTTTTTCTACTTCACTTCGGAATCGTTTGAACATTTCAAATGAATTCGACTTATGTTTCATCAGATAGATATATCCATATCGAGATAGGTCATCCGTGAAGTTATGAAGTAGAAATATCCACCTCTAGCACTGGTGCTCATGGGCCCGCATACATCAGTATTTATTAGGCCCAAGAGCTCAGTAGCTCTCTCACCTTTTCCAGTAAAAGGTGACTTCGTCATTTTACCAAGAAGACAGGACTCATAGGTTGGAAGTGATTCACAATCACTGACTTCGAGGATTCCCTCTTGAGTCAACCTGTTTATTCTGTTCTTGTTTATATGACCTAGTCTACAGTGCCATAAGTAGATATCTGACACACTATCTAATCTAGGGTGCTTGCCAGTAGAATAGACTCTTATCAGGCTTGATCTTTTTGGTCTGGCTCTGCACTAATGTCCCAGCCTGAACTTGTACCTTCTTCACTTTCTTCTTCTTGTTCTTCTTCCCTTTCTTAAAAGGTCGAGAACCAGAAGACGAACCTCCCACTAAGTTCACCGACTCCTTGTAAAGTTGGTGATCCTTCTCAAAGTTCTAAAGCAATCCCAGTAACCCGTGATAGTTCTCTTCAGGCTTTGTCATTCTATAGTGAGTGAGGAATGGGAGATAAGACTTGGGCAGCGAGTTCAGTATTGCATCTTTCCCAAGCTGCTCATGCAAGGGAAAGCCGAGCTTGCTCAATCTTTCCATCAGCTCGATCATGTACAATACATGATCAGTGACAGAGGCACCATCCCATATTTTGGCGTTGAAGATGGCACAACTAGTCTTGTGCCTCTCTACGTCATCGGGTGTGCCAAAGGTATCCTCCAACACTTGAAGCATGTCCTTTGGCTGAGCCATTTCGAATCTATGACTGAACTCGTCGCTCATGATAGCCAGCATGATACAGCGCACCATGGTCCGATCACTGAGCCACTTTTGGTAAGTATCTCTGACTGTTCCACATGCATTGGCAGTTGGCTCCTCAGGTGCAGGATCCATTATCACATATAGGATCCGTTCATGCTCCAGGACTATCTTCAACTTTCGATACCAGCTATCGAAGTTGGGTCCCACCAACTTATCATTGTCCAACAATGATTGGAGCGATAGGGAAGTGACCATATTTGCCCAAAGGAGAACCATAACCTAATTAGTAATTGATTCATTAAACCTAAAGATTTGGACTTTAATCAAAAGGTTTCTCCCACTATTTTATTCGAATTGGTAGCCTCTACCTCCAATTCAAGGAATTACCCTAATTCCTTAGTGGGTACTAGAATCCACTTAGACTGCACACAAGCCCAACATTGGTTGGCCAACCCATATACATCTAAGGGTAGGTTCATAACCAATTGTTTCTCTAAACAATTTCTAGTAATATTAATTTTGCCCCAGAAACCTAATCAGTAGGCTTTGGCCTCCACTGCAAGGATCCGGTTAGGTCCAACCATTAATATGATCATACATGGTGTATCTAACCAACGAATGATTAAGCCCAACTTTGGTTGGCTCACCTAACCACCATTAGAGAGACACTTCCAAGTCGTCATATGATGAATGATAATTTCATTAGTCAACAAGCACCAGGCCTTTGGGTCTGCAATGATTATTGAGTTAATGGACTCATTATTAAATACCTTAATGGGAGGCTATGACTCAGTTATCTCCATAACTTTATCATTTTAAGGACCTAATAATTTTAGAGGATTTAAATAATATAGAGGATGAGGTCAGATGAACCAGCTTATCATGATCCTCCCACTGGCTTCACCAAGTCAGCTTAAGGGAGACCATTAAAAGGGCTGGTCTAGGAGCACCTAAATCAGTCACACTGATTTACCTAGCTGACATGGGTCAGCTCAAATAGTCAAGTGATCCGATCAAAACATAATTTCACCAAGAGGCCAGATAAATTCGATCAGTGGGAGGGTCTGCCAAAGCTTGCCTTAGACACCATCAAAAATGGCCAGGTAAGCGGGCTCCCAATTAAAAACCATCGGTCTGGTTTACCTTAGACACCAACTGGTTTGATTAGTTTCGATTAGATCAACCTAACAGTTCGTGCTAGACCGCTTAGCCAAGAATTAAGTCCATTTGGTTCTCGTTAAAGACATGGACTTGACCAACTACAACTATTGTAATTGATCTAGAGAATCCTTGACCTAATCTAAGATAACAATTGATTAGATTTAGTCCATTCTCTAATTAAGTCCATCTTTAATCTAACCATAGGTCTAACCCAATTAATGGACCTAATTCCCACTAACCCATTAACCCAATGTGTTATGATTTGTGTCTTAGGTTCTTCAATTCACAATCTTAGAACCTAATCAAACAACTTCTTAATTCTTAATTAAGTTTTGGGCTGAGGGTTGGATTCGACTTTTCAAAAAATAATTTTCATATTTGTAAAATAATTTTACAATATGATTCTACCAACCATATTGCATGTTTGAATCATAATCAAGATGCAAGTGAAATAAACATAAAACTACTTTAGATCTAATCTAAACAGGTCATGTAATTGAAACAATTTCAACTTTAAATAATTTCTTTGCACAAAAATTATTAACAAAGAGATTTTATTTCAGATTTAAATATATTTTAAATCTAATAAATTATAAATTTAATCTAGATCATATCTAATAAATTTATGATTAAAGATAGATCTACACAAACTAGGACAACCTTTGCACTGTAAGGGGTAAACCTTACAGCAGGACAACCTTGCAGTTTGTGATTGATCTAAAATTTTAATTTTAGATTTAATAATCAGATTATAAATTAGATCTAATCTAAGAAATAATCTAAGTATGTATTAATAATCATGTAATAAAGAACCTAGGCTCTGATACCAATTGTAGGAACCAGATCTAGGGTTTCAGGGTTAGATCTTGAAACTTTTTCAAGATCATACAGCGGAAGACTAAAATAAATCAAAATTTATTTTTTAAAATCAAAAAATCCCTAGATCTAAGATTCTATTACATGATTATTATATAGTATTAAATCAAAAATTAAAATATATAAATATAGCATGAACTATATGTTGATCATATCAACATGTTTCTATACCACATCTAATGTATGTATTAAACAATAGATCAGATCTATTACCTTGCAAGTTAGATGCTCTAACCTTGCTGATCCAGGCTTAAGGATGATGTTGCAAGCTGCACATGCGTCCGGCCTCTAGGAGTCATCCACACGAGCCCACGAATCTCGATCAGAAGTCCTGCTTCAGGAAATCAGCACAGTATGCTAGTACAGCGATGATCCTTCTTTGATGGTTGATCAGGTGCCTCCTTCTTGATTTGGACTCTTCCAAAGATGAAAAGTAAAAGGAGGAGTTTCAGATCTGAGACGCTCTCAGGAAACTCAAGATGGAGGGAGGAAAGATATGAAAACAAAAAACCCTAGAAGAAGACCCTCTTCTTCTTCACGTTTTTCTCTCTAGACACCCTAATTTGCATCTTTTATATCTCCATGACCAAAAGGTCTTTTTCTCTGATTTTTGGATGACACAAAGTTATCTCAAATCTCTATCTTCTCATAAAATTTCACAAAGAAACTCATTTTATACAGAGAGATATGATAGAGTCCTTATCCAGATCAAATACCTAGTCAAGGCTTATCCAAACATGGCAAGATAAGGGGCGCCCAACTCTTGAGCACCTCCTCCTTATTTTCATGCATGGATTACCAGAAAATAGTGCACAATATGTACCCTAAAAGCCATAAAAATTTCAAAAAAGATTTGGATAAATTCGGTGCAAAATTGAAAGAGTTTTGGATTTCTAAAACTCTATCTCATAGAATTCGAAATCCAAACTTATTCCTTTTTTATTTGATCCAAACCACCTTCCATGTAAGAAAGAAGAGAGGAAACCTTTTGTAAACGTGGGAGAGAGCTGAGAGAGGGCTTTTGTTGCACAAAATAAGTAGAGATTGGCGTTGAATAAGAGAGAGGGCGTGGGGAAGGCTTATGTGGCGCAAGGTGGAATCCTAGTCTTACTAGGATTCTATCTCATGACTTGTTTTAATTTGGTTTTCCAAACCAAATCAAACCAAAATTAGATCAACCCAATTAAAATAGGTCTTAACCCAATTAAGAACCTAATTTAATCAGATTAAATTAGATTTAAATCTGATTTAATTTTCTAATCAAATTAGAAATTAGATTGACCCAAGTCCTAGTTGAACTAGGACTAGTTTTTCCTTGCACTTGGCTTATCCAATAAACCAATTGAACTTGATCCAATCAATCACAAAATAAATCTAATTAAATCATATTTAATTAGACTTAATCTCAGCCCATTGGCTTAATCAAATTAAGTCAATTAGCAATCGAATTGCTAATCGATCCTCCTGCAATACTTGCACTGGGTTAAATGTCAATCGTATTGATCATTTAACCCTAGAATGATTCTTAATCGTTGATCAACCATCCGATCGGATCATGAACTCTAATGTGTGTGACCTCATAGGTCCGAACCTAAGCTGGTAGCACAGGAACAAATTTCTGTACCAATCGAAGTGACCATCTAGCAATGGTACCCGACGATCGGATAGGTCGAATGTGTAGAACAACATCCTTAGAACCCATACGGATATAGTTTTCATATAATTCATCCCCTTGACCAAAATGATCATAGGACACCCCAGAGTTCAACTGTCAACTCTGATCAGGTTGTCCACATTGTATTTCAAAATATTAAATCCATCTGATGGATTATCCTGGCCAAGGTTTTGCTAAATTGAAATACAGCGACTCATTATTCTCCAACTCTTGGAGTGGTCAATCCCATCTCGATCACACTCTGACTTCGCAAGTACTTGACTGTGCCCAGAAGCCTTCCGTCCCTGAATTAAAAATTCAGTTAGTCCAGTACCAAAGCACAGTGAGTTGCTTGCAAGTCACTGAGGCGATCTCAAGTCTAAGGGACACTTATATCTATATCCCATCAGAGACATTCTCGACAGCAGAATACTCTGGAGTTGGTCACGTTCAATGACGATGTACCCTTACATCTCACCTGTATGCCATACCAGTGTCTCCACCCTCCTTGGTTAAGAGGACAACCAACCCATATGGCCTACAGCGACCTATGCTCGATAGAAGCTGTCATCCTTATTAACAGCTTATCATTTGGTCGTGAACAGTTTTAAGGACTAATCGATAAATCCTCTCTTTATCGAACTTAAATAGTCCTAAGGACTTCATCATAACAACGGAGTTCATTAGAAGATGAAAGCTTATGATGAAGATGCCAAATATATTTTATTTATTAACAAATCAATTACAATACTTGATTGCTCAACCGTCAACAGCTTGACGATTGGCTTTTTGGGACACATTTCCCAACACATCGCTCTAGTGAAGCTGCTAAGGAAGCTATCTAGATAAAGAAATTCATCATGGATTTAGGAGTCATTTCTGAGATTGAAGGTCCGATGCCACTCTATTATGATAACACTAGGGCCATTACTCAAGCTAAAAAATTTAGGTCTCATCAAAGATCCAAACACATCATTAGACGCTTTCATCTCATTCAAAAAATTGTAAAGAGACAAGATATTGTCCTTGAACGATTAGATACAAAAAATAATATAGCAGATCCATTTACTAAGACCATACCACAGCAGCTATTTGATTGCCATCTTGATTGTATGGGATGGAGATACAAAGGTGAATGACTTTAGTACAAGTGGAAGATTGAAAGTGTGGAGAAAATTCAATGCAGGGGTAAAATGGTAATTTTAAAATTTTTCAAAATCATTATATTATAGTGAAAATTATTAATTAATAAAAATTTATCCTATACTAGGATCTAAATATGATATATAGCATGCATGCATTTAAATTTGAAATTCAAATTTGAACAGTAAACACTTTACTGTAATGTGTTCAGAACACAATACCTTTGTGGGGGTAGTAGATCGCCGTAATCTGATCACCGTTGGGATAGTTTGATCATCGTGATGCAGCCACACAGTGTGTCTGGCCTCTACGGATCATCCACACGAAGCTCCCGATCTGATCGACTTCATACGAGTGCTAGCTCATTGTAGAGCCCTTTTGACAGCCGATGCTGATCGAACTCCTTCGATCGATGTCTGTCAATTTTTTGGATACTCCAGATCATCAGCAGACATGCTTGAGAGGATGTTGAAGATCTTCCTAAAATTTGGTGGGCTCACGATACTCGTAGCTCACCTTCTCACTTCCCGAACTCCAGGCTGAAACCTTGAAGAACTCACTGAAACCCTGCGCATATTTTTTCTTTCTTTTCTTTCTTTTTCTCTCGAAAGGATATTGACCTTCATCTTACACACAAGGATTCCTCACACCCAGATTTTCTCTTCAAATTTTTTTTTTTTCACACACCCCACTCTTCTCCTCCTTTTAAAACAATGTCAAACATCTTATCCACGAGAGAGGATAAAGATGAGTAATTGCACATTTGAATTCAAATCAAATTTTAAATTTAAATGGAAATCAATTTATCCCTATCCACTAAGGGTGTGAGAAGAGGAGGGTATGGCTTAATTTGTGCATGAGTGATTTCATGAGAAACATTTTCTCGTGTAATAAATGGGGCGCTACAAGAGGATAAGGTCAAGGCGCTAAGATTGGTTGCTCATTCAAATTCAAAGTTTGTTTTGAATTTGAATAGCCAACCAATCATCCTTATCCACTCATTTGGCACATTAAAGTAGGGTGTGAGGAGGGCTTTATGTGAGAAAAAATTCATGAGAACTTGCTTCTCGTGAATTAAAATGGGCGTAGTTGAAGTGAGGTGGCGCAGGGAGAATGGGTCAAGGTGGTTTCATTATTTAAACCAACCTAATTGAACCAAATAAGTTAGACCCAATTAGACTAATTTAAACCCAACTTAATTAGACTTAATTAGGCTCAATAAAATCCTAATCAAATCAGAAATTGATTAAGTCCAACCCCTGATCAAATCAGGGACCAAACCATCTCGACGATTGGGTCAACTCTTAACCTAATCGGGTCAAACCCAACTGAATCCAATTCAATTGGACTTGATCTAAAAATAATTACTCAATCAAATTGAGTTAATTAGTGATCAAATTACTAATTAAATCTCTCATAAATATTGAGTTCAAATTCGATGGGTAATCGGGCATCAGAATTCATCGATATGTAACTCTGATCGAAGAGTCCCAAACCAGTGGGACTCTTGATCCCGGTACCCAAAATGTGTGGGACTCATGATCAGAGAATCCTAATTCTTGATCACAGAGTCTCAGACACGTAGGACTCATAGTCCACAAGCATTATGACTCTTCATCAACCATCAGATCAGATAGGAATCTCTAATGTGTGTGACCCCGTAGGTTCGAACCTAAGCCGATAGCACAGGAACCAATTCCTGTACTAATCGAAGTGACCATCTAGCAATGGTACCCAACGATCGGATAGGTCGAATAGTCACAATCACAATACTCAGAACCTACGTAAATATGGTTACTGTATAATTCATCCTTTTGACCTCTGTGTTTAGGATGACTCAGGGTTAAACTGTTCACCCTGATTAGATCATCCGAATCGTGCTCAACTCAAACAGTCCTGTGACTCCTCACAAAGACTACCCTGGCCAAAGTTTTACTAAATTGAAACACGACTGTACATAGCTCCTAAATTGGAGTGGTCAATCCCATCTTGACACATGCACTGACAAGTCAAGTACTTGACTACATCCAGCAGCCTTCCGTCACTGAATTAGAAATTCAGGTAGTCCAGTGCCTAAGTGCAGTGAGTTGCTTGCAAGTCACCGTGGCAGTCTCAGGTCGGAGAGATATTTATACCCATATTCCATCGGAGCAAATCTTGACAGCATATATAGCTCCAGAGTCGATCACGTTCAATGCAGATGTACCCTTACATCTCACCTGTATGCCATACCAGTGTCTCCACACTCATTGGTTAAGAGGACAACCAACCTATATGGCACACAACGACCTATGCTTGATAAATGTTGTCGTCCTTGGTAACAATGTATCATTTGGTCGCGAACAAATTTAAGGACTAAACGATAAATCCTCTTTTGTCGAGTCTAAATAGTCTTAAGGACTTCACCACAATATAGGAGTTCATTAGAAGATGAAATATTTTATGATGAAAAATACCAAAATAATTTTTATTAATTCATAATTCATGTACATATACAAAAATGAGCACAACCATCAACAGGCTGATGACTGGCTTTGGAACACTATTCCCAACAATCTCTCACTTGGCCTAAAGCTAATCGGTGCAGTATCTAATACCCATCTTCGACTTGTAGTCGTCGAACTCCTTCACCGTAATGGCTTTAGTGAATGGATCGGCTAGGTTCTCCTTTCCATCGATCTTCTGAAGGTTGACGTCACCTCGATCCATAATTTTTCGGATGAGATGGTAGCGGCGCAGAATATGCTTCGTCCGCTGGTGTGCCTTGGATTCCTTCGCCTGAGCAATGGCTCTAGAGCTGTCACAGTAGAGCAAAACTGGACCAACAAGGGAGGGTGCTACTTCGAGCTCGGTGATGAATTTCTTTAGCCACACCATTTCTTTGACAGCATCTGATGCAGCGACATACTCCGCCTCGCAAACTGAATCAGCCACTGTGTGTTGCATGGAATTCTTCCAGCAGATAGCCCCACCATTAAGGGTAAAAATAAATCCCGACACACTTTTGCTGTCATCGTGATCAGACTGGAAACTAGAGTCTGTAAACCCTATAAGTCTCAAGTTTGATTCACCATAAACAAGCCACTGGTCCTTAGTATTTCTTAAATACTTCAGGATGATTTTAACAACCTCCCAGTGATTCTCCCCTGGATCAGATTGGTATCTACTCACTACCCCTAGTGAGTATGCCACATCTGGTCGTGTACATATCATGGCGTACATGATAGATCCCACTGTCGAAGCATATGGAATCCTATCTATACGCTCTCTCTATTGAGGTATTGTCGGACAATCCCTCTTCGAGAGAGAAATTCCATGGCCTATCAGTAGATAGCCTTTCTTGGAATTCTCCATGCTGAACCTCTTCAGCATAGTATCTATGTACGTAGACTGGGATAAACCAAGCAACCTTTTAGATCTATCCCTATAGATCCTCATCCCTAGGATGTTGGAAGCTTCTCCCAAATCCTTCATGGAGAACTGTGACGACAGCCAAATCTTTATTCCTTGTAATGCAGGGACATCATTCTCGATTAAGAGAATATTATCCACATACAATACAAGAAATACCACTACTGGACCATTAGCCCACTTATAAATGCAGGGCTCTTCTTCGTTCTTAACGAAGCCATACGTCTTGATCGTCCTATCAAAACGTATGTTCCAACTCTGGGATGCCTGCTTAAGTTCATAAATGGACCTCTGTAGTCTGCACACCTTAGACTCATCAGTGGATATGAATCCTTCAGGTTGTATCATATACACCTCTTCATCTAGCTCTTCATTTAGGAAAACTGTCTTCACATCCATCTGCCAGATTTCATAGTCCAGATGGGCAGCTATTGTAAGCATAATCTGAATGGATTTGAGCATTGCCACAGGAGAAAATATCTCGTCATAGTCTATATCATAACGTTGACGATATCCCTTGGCAACCAGTCAGGCTTTATAGGTTTTCACCTTTCCGTCTGCGCCCCTCTTCCTCTTGAAGACCCACTTACACCCTATGGGTTTTACTCCTTCGGGTGGGTCAACCAATGTCCACACATTGTTGACCTTCATGGACTCCATTTCGAATTTCATGGCCTCTAACCATTTCTCAGAGTCGGGTCTCTGCATTGCATCCATGTAGGTGATCAGATCCTCATCATTTTCATCAAGTTCGATAGGATCATCATCCCGGATCAAGAAACTATAGTATCTGTCTGGTTGACGTGGTACTCTACCAGATCACCTTATGGGTGCTTGAACAATGGGCTCCGGATCTAATCTAATCAAATTTGATTCAGGTTCAGCAACTTGTGTCGGTTTTTTTACCTGTTGAACTTCGTCAAGTTCGACCTTAGAGGCAACAGTCCCTTCACCAAGGAACTCTTTTTCCAAAAAGATTGCCTTAAGGCTGATAAACACCTTTTGCTCATCAGCCAGGTAGAAATAATACCCTTTGGTCTCTTTTCGGTATCCTATAAAATTACACTTGTCAGACCTAGGTCCTAGCTTGTCCGTAATTAAATATTTAACATAAGCCGGACACCCCCAAATCCTAAGGTGCAAGAGTACTGGCTTACATCCCATCCATATCTCATATGGCATTTTGGTTACAGACTTACTCGAAACTCTATTTAGAAGGTAACAAGCCGATTCGAGCGCATATCTCCAGAAGGAGATCGGCAGACCAGCAAACCCCATCATGGATCGAACCATGTCCAACAAGGTCCGATTCCTCCTTTCAGATACACCATTATGCTGTGGTGTTCCAAGAGGAGTCCATTGAGAGAGAATCACATTCTCCCTAAGATATGTCAGAAAATCATTGGAAAGGTATTCACCTCCTTGATCAGATCGAAGAGTTTTAATACACTTTTCAGTTTGTTTTTCTACCTCATTTTGGAATAGTTTGAACATTTCAAATGACTCCGACTTATGCTTCATTAAATAGACATACCCATACCTCGATAAGTCATCTGTGAAGGTTATGAAGTAGAAATATCCACCTCTTGCACTTTAGCTCATGGGTCCACGTACATCAGAATGTACTAGAGCCAAGAGTTCACTGGCTCGCTCACCTTTTTCAATAAAAGGTGACTTGGTCATTTTACCAAGAAGACAGGACTCACAGGTTGGAAGTGATTCATAATCACCTACTTCAAGAATTCCTTCTTGAGCCAACTTGTTTATCCTATTCTTATTGATATGACCTAGCCTACAGTGCCAAAGGTAGACATCTGACACATTATCTATTCTAGGGCATTTACCGGAGGTTTGAACCACATTAACAGGTTGTGATAGAAAGTAAATTCCATTATTAAGTTGTCCAACAAACATTGTAACACCATTCAAAATGATATTGCAAATGTTTCCTTTTATTAAAAATTGATAACCGTTCATGGTCAAAAGGCCTACAAAAATAATATTTAATAAAAAGCTTGGACAATAGTGACATTCACTCAGAATTATATTTCGAGAATTGATTACAAGGTTCATAATTCCTAATGCTAGAACTGGAACTTTGCTTCCATCTCCAACGTTCAGGAACCTCTCGCCTTCATCAAATCTCCTACGACCTGCAGACCTTGCATCGAATTGCAAATATGATAAGAGCTTTCGGTATCCAATACCCAGGCAGTAGTATCAAAAATGAAAAAGTTGCAAGGTGTTATCATATAAGTACTTTGCTTCTTCTTTGGCCTGTTCGGGTCCAGTGAGGCAATATATAGAGGACAGTTCCTCTTCCAGTGCCCCTGCTTCTTGCAAAAGAAGCACTCCACCTGGCTCTGGTCGGGCTTGCGCTTCTTGGTCTGACCCTGTGCAGACGTCCCAGCATGCAGCTGCACCTTCTTATTCTTCTTCTTCTTGTTCTTCTTCCCTTTCTTAAAGGATCGATGACCAGAAGAAGACCCTCCCACAACATTCACCGACTCCTTATGGAGCTGGTGATCCTTCTCAAAGTTTTGCAGCAACCCCAACAAGCCATGGTAGTTCACTGCAGGCTTTGTCATTCGAAAATGAGTAAGGAAGGGAAGGAAGGACTTGGGTAGAGAATTAAGGATTGCATCCTTACCGAGCTGCTCGTGCCGGAAAAAACCCAGTTTACTTAGGCGCTCAATCATTTCCATCATGTACAGTACATGATCAGTGACTGAGGCTCCATCCCTCATCCGAGCATTGAAAATGGCACAACAAGTTTTGTGCCTTTCAATATTGTCAGGCGTGCCAAAAGAGTCATTCAACATTTGAAGCATCTCCTGTGGCTGGGCGTTCTCGAACCTGTGACTGAACTCATCATTCATTATCGCCAGCATTATGCATCGGACGTTGGTGCGGTCGTTGAGCTACTTTTGGTAAGTGTCTCGGACCGTCCCTCTAGCGTTCAAGGCTGGCTCCTCAGGTGTCGGATCCGTTACTACATAAAGAATCCGCTCATGCTCAAGGATGATTTTTAATTTTTGATACCAGCTATCGAAATTAGGTCCCATGAGCTTATCATTATCTAATAATGATCGGAGTGATAGGGTAGTGGCCATAGCTGCATAAAAGAAAATCAGACCTATATTAGTACATAAATTATTAATACTAAAAACTTGGACTTTAGTCTAAAGTTTCTTCCAGTATTTTTATGAATTGGTAGCCTCAACCTCCAACTCGAGGAATTACTTTAATTCCTTAGTGGGTACTAGAATCCACACAGACTACACATGAGCCCAACTTTGGTTGGTCAACCCATGTGCATCATGGGTAGGTTCATAACCAGTTGTTTCTCTAAACAACTTCTAATAATTAATTTTTCCCCAGAACCTAATCAGTAGGCTTTGGCCTCCACTGAAAAAAAATTGGTTAGGTCCAACCATTAACATGATTTGATTTGATGAATCGAACCAATAAATGATCAAGCCTGACTTTGGTCGACCAACCTAACCACCATCAGAAAGACTCAAACCAAATTATCATACTATGAATGATAATTCCATTAGTCAATAAGCACCAGGCCTTTGGGCCTCCAATGATTATTAAACTAATGGACTCATTATCACTCACTTAATGGGAGGCTATGATTTAGTTATCAATATAACTTAATCATTTTTAGGATCTAATAATTTTTGAAGATTTTATTAAAGAATAGATGAGAAGATAAATTACCAGCCAATTTCAATCCTCCCACTGACTTCACCAAGTCAAATTAAAAAAGATTTAATTAAGCCAGCATTAGGAGCACCTAAATCAGTCAAACTGATTTACCTAATGACATGGGTGAGCCTTAATCACCAAGTGATCTAATCAAAACCTAATTCACCAGGTTGGCCAGGTAAGTGAGATTAGTGGTGGGGATAAGCCATTAACTCGTCAGAGATCGAATCACTGCGAGTAGCTCCCGCTTAAAAATCACTGGTCAAACTGCCAAACTTATCTTAGACACCAACCGATTTATTAGTTTTAATTTGATCAACTTAGTAAATAGGGTTCCACCGCATAGCCATGAATTAAGTCCATCTTGGTCTAGTTAAAGACATGGACCCATTCAACTACAACTATTGGAGTTGAGTCTAGAGTATCCTTGACCTAATCTAATTCAACTTTTGATTAGATTTGACTAATTACTCTAATTTAGTCCATTTCTTTAAGCTAACCTTAGGTCTAACCCAATTATGGATCTAATCCATCTAACCCATTGACCCATAAGTTTATGCAATTATCTTAGGTCTTAATTCACAATTCTAGACCTACTAGACAACACTTAATTCTTTTAATTAATTATTTGGGTTGATGGGTCAGGGTTTGATATTTCAAAAATAATTTTTAAATTTGAAAGATTTTATTTTCTGTTCACCAAATATGTTGACTCATTACACAAATAGATTAGTACATTTCATAAATAGCAATCTTATTGCTAATTACATAACAGAAAATAACTCAATCAAAATAAATTATGAATATTCTTTTCGCTACTTCATCTGCATGAGATATAATTGCATCAGCACCCCTACCGCCATAGGAGACCCCATCGAATGGGAAGAGAGGGCCTTTAAACCCTACTTTTCTCCTATGACCGGACAGCCATGGCAACCAACCCAATTCAATTACTTGCTACTTGGATCAAGTATATCTAAATATACCAATTCCAAAATTTAAATTTCAAATTTCAAATTTTAAATTTTGAATTTCAAATTTCGAATAAATTTCAAATTTTAAATTTCAAACTTTTGAATTTCAAACTTTGAATTTCAAATTTTGAATTTTAAATTTTGAATTTTAAATTTAAAATTTCAACCAAATTTCAAATTTTAAATTTCAATTTTTTGAATTTCAAATTTTTAAATTTTGAATTTTGAATTTCAAATTTCAAAATTCAAATCTCAAATTTTGAATTTCAAATTTATGAATTTTGAATTTCGAACAACTTTCAAAATTCAAATTTTAAATTTTAAATTTTAAATTTCAAATTTAAACTTTTAGATTACAGCTTAATCTACACATGTAAATATATATATCATATCTAAGAACTTGCTCTGATACCATTTGTGGAGAAAATTCAGTGCAGGGGTAAAATGGTAATTTTAAAACTTTTTTAAAATCATTATTTTACAGTAGAAATTATTAATTAATCTAATTAATTAATAAAAATTTACCCTACACTAGGATCTAAATATGATATATAGCATGCATGCATTTAAATTTGAAATTCAAATTTGAACAGAAAATAATTTACTGTAATGTGTTCAGAACACAATACCTTTGTGCGGGTAGTAGATCGCCGCAATCTGATCACCGTCGGAAGTCTGATCATCACGATGCAGTCACACAGTGTGTCTGACCTCTGCGGATCGTCCACATGAAGCTCCTGATCTAATCGACTTCACATGAGTGCTAGCTCGTTGTAGAGCCCTTTCGATGGTCGATGCTTGTTGGGTATAAAATACTCCCCAGTCGAAGTTCATGACGGGGGTGACCCTCCGGGGATCCAGCTGACGAGCCTTGTTAGGGACAGGAGGAGAACCTCTCCCTAACATGAGCAAAGTCAAAGGCCCGGTTCTTTTAGACCGGATGGGGGGAGAGGCCCTTGCAACGACCCTTATGTACCCCCACAGCCCCGTTGGGAACAGGATGAGAACCTCATCCTAACCTAAGCTGAGATCGACTACGTCAAGAACAGAAGGAGAACCTCATCCCGATGATGATAAAAACTCGGCCGCCCAACAAAATTGGACAAAGAGAAAAGTTCCCTCAATGGCACCTCTACACTTCTACGCGACCCCTCAAAAAGCAAGGGGAGGATCCTCACTCGAAGAGAGGAGAAAAATTAAAAAGGAAAGCGACGAATTACGTCGGCAACAGACGAAAAACAAACCACACCAAAGACCTAAGGAGCCTCGTCTCAACAAAGACGGGAAGTTCCTACCAAACATCCCCGACCTCTAAGAAGGCTCTCGACACAGGTCAAAAAAACAGCGACACCTTCGAGATAATGTGGAGTTCAGACCACCAAGCTCGAGCCTACGGCCATGGACGACAAGAAAAGCGAGTCAGCGTAGCGACGGCTGACACCTCCAAACGATGTCAACGTCAGACAAGTCAAAAGACAAAAGAAGTTCGGCGGGCAACGATTCAATACAATATATGGACGAGGTAACACGAAATCTCCTTTTCATTCCATTTGTGAAATATACACCACGAAGCCCAGAAGGCCAAGGGAAGAAAAGCAAAACGATGAGAGCAAGACAAAACAACAAAAGAGAAAATGTATGCATGGAAAGACGGAAGGCCAAAAAGAGCCCTAGGGAAGCTCTGCTCCTTCCGATCTCGAATTATCTGCTTCGCTCCTTATCCAGGACTGCCTCAGATTTTCAACTTCTTCTTCTAGCTCTCTCTTTTTCAGCAGCGCATCCTGGAGCGCCCGACGGAGTCGCTGGCTTTCGTTCTCCGCCTCTCGATGCCTCTTTCTCAGGACCTCGTATTCTGCCTCAGCGTCCTTGACGGCCTGCTGCTCACATGCCAGCTGGATCTTCAATTGTTGCAGCTCAGCCGTCCTCTCCCCAAGGGTGACAGAAAGCCCTTCTGCAGTTCTTCTTAGGAATTAGAGTTCATTGGAATCCCGAGAGGAAGCGAGCTGAGCCCTGTCTGCCAGCTGCCCTTGAAGACGGGCGACTTCATCGGTCGCCACCCTGAGTCTCCCTTTATATTCATCCACCTGCCTGCGCCAGCCGGCCTGATGCACGTCGTCGCTCACCTCGGCATCTTGAAGCTGCTGCTGAAGGTCGGAGACCTTCTTCGATCACTCCCGATCATCGTCGGCCCGGGCCAAGAGCCGGGACGAACTTCCCTCCAGCTGGCCAATCCTCTCCTACGCAGCTGACAATTCCACCCTAAGAGAACTGATCTTGGCAGCTTGAGCCCAAATTCGATCGCTGGCGCTCTTCTTGTGTTCCTCAAGCTCCTTCACGAAGTCCGCCTTCCTTCGGCTGTACTCCATGATCCCCTTCACGTGGAGATTTCGAAAGTGGGTGGCCTCCGAGGTGGCTTCAGAGTAACCCTCCCTCAACCTGCGAAGCTCGCCTTCCATCTTCTTCGACCTTTTTATCAAATGAAGAACTTCCTTCTTCAGCCGCTGGATCATCGACTTTAGTGGAATCCCCAGGGGCAGGGAAAGTGCTTCGGCAGGACACTGCCATCGGGAGACAAAAGCGTCAAGGCGCGTCTCATCATAGAAAGAAAAATAGAAAGGGGGAAGGAAGAAAGGAGAAGCCATCCACGATAAGAAATTCAACTTTATTGATTGAATGTTTCTTAAAGACAAAAAGAAAAAGAAAAATTACAGTAAAAGAAAAATACAAGGTCGGAGGTCTCAGACCTCTGTGGTAGGGGTGGGGGAGCTCGGTGTCCCTGGAAGGGGGGCTGCGGCAGCAGTGGCTGCAGGAGAGGGACCGGCCTCATCTTCAGACTCCTCACCCAAGAAGCTGAGGTCGAGCTTCGAAAATTTTTTGGGCACCTTCTCCTGGCAGAGCTCGAACCCCTTGATGAATGCTTCCTGGCCGAATCGGACGTTCAGATCCCTCATCTCTGCGGAGGCCTTGAACTCTCCTACCGCAAGAGCCCTAGCCTCCGAGACCAGCACTGGAATCTGCTCCACCAAATTGGTGACCTCCGCCTCTGCCTTTCTCACCACCTCCACTGAGGTCTGCTTCTCTTCCTCTCGGGCCTGCTTTTCTTTCTCCAGGGCCTCTTGGAGCGTGACTACTTCGACAGCCTTTTTTGTAAGCCGGGCGACTTCGGCCTGGCGACGCTCCTCCGCTTGGATGGCGTTCCTCCTCACCCGGTTCATCTCCTCGATGTTGGCAAGGAGCTGGTGCCCAATCTACAAGGGTGGCAAGGGGGTCAGAATGAGGGTCGAAAAGCCAACTAAATGAAGATTTGTTTACCTCGAGAAAGGACCCTAGGGAGTCCCAAACCCGCTGCTCAGGATCGGTGCGGTCGATCCTCTCGACGACTTTAGGTAGAATGCAGCCGTCGATCAGCCGCTTGATCAAGTCCCTGTCATTGAAGGGGTTCTCCAGCTCTTCTTCGGAACCAATGGACTCTTCAACGGTGGCTCGGTGGCTACTCCCCCTACGGGCCACTGACTTCCTTCTCATCCCCCTCTCGACTCCGGGCACCTCCGTGGAACGGACCCCCAAAATGGGAGCCCCAGTCGGCGGACTCCTTGAAGAGGCCTGGGGGGCTGGTGGTTCGGCGTCCGAAGGAACGTCGATCGTGGGAGCCACCTGGACAGGCGCAGTCGAGCTCGTCTCCTCCACTCTGGCCTTCTTTGCTAATCCGAAGGCCACGGCACCTTTTCTTTTGTGGGCCTTGAGGCCTCTGGCGAGCATCCGTGCTGCTTCGGCGTCCATTCCTAAAAAAAAAAAATCAAAAATCAGTAATGGGGTAAAAAAGAAAGAAGTGGCACGTAAAAAAAAAAAAAAGAAGAAAAGAAAAGAGAGAAGAAAAGAAGAGAGAAAGAAGAAGGACGGAAGAAAAGAAGAAAAGAGAAAAGATGGAATACTCGCAGGATCCTGGGGGCTCAAGCCGATGTTGAACAAAAATTGCTCCCTCAGAAGGTTGGAAAGGGAAGGAGCGGAATAGTCAAGAAGCTTCTGGGCGGCCTGAAGGTCGTCCTCCCCCAGGCTGGGAGCCCGACGAACAGAATCCCTCAGAGAGCCCCAAGGGGGCAAGCCCGACCTCAGGGTCGGGCAGTGGACGAAGAGGTATTTCTCCTTTCAGTTGTGGATTGAAGAGGGAGCACCTTTCAGCAACCCCTTCTTACCAAACTGGGGGGAGAAATACCACCAGTCCTTCACCGAAGGGTGACACTTGAAAGTGTAGAAATGCCTAAACAAAGAAAGGGATGGCTGAACTTCGACTACGTGGCAAAGGAAAAGAAACCCTATCAAAAACCTAAAGAAATTCGGAGCAACTAAAGCCAAAGAGATATCTAAGAAGCAGAAAAGGGCGACAACAAAGGATGGAAGCGGAAGCCGGAGTCCGGCACGGAACGCCTCCTGATACAGGCAAAAATGACCGGGTGGGGGAGTGCTAGCCCGGTCGGAGGGGCCAGGAAGCTCCAGGTCATACTCCAGAGGAACTCCGTACTGAACCCTTATCAGTAGGAGTTCATCCGGAGTCAGAGAGCAGGGAATGGCACTCGGTGCAAAAACTGGGTGAAGCCCGATCCAAGATGTGGATTCGTCTACAGAATGGGGGTCCTGGGGGGCTGAGGCGGAAGAACTCCCGGAACCGCTAGAGGCGGAGGTGCCGGAGGACATTTCGAATGACTTCAAATGAAAGCCCTAAAGATCCCAGAGAAATCGGACGAGACAAAGGACGAGAGGTTGCGGGAGACCAAATCGGGAGAATACGACAGAAGAAAATGGAGGAGAAAAGGCCCCTAGGTGGCAAGAAGAAAAATGAAGGTTCTGGGACTAACCTAGATCACTCTGGAGGATGCAGAAGGGCGAGGACAGGGATGACTCGAAAGATGCCTAGGGCCAAGGAAGATGCCAAGGGGGGTCAGGGCTCTCGAAGAAAAGATGGATACCGGTAGAACTTTTAGGCGGAAAGGCAGGTTTAAATAGACTCTGGGATCCGGTGCCATAATGATCGCGAATCCCCCCAGGCCGACCCTCGCTCGACACGTGTCCCACTCGCCTCGACAAGCGGCTAAAAGTGACTGACAGCTGACGGAGCCATTATTACGCCGTATCTGGGCCAACAGGCCAGCGATGATTCTGAAGGGTCCCTTCGAACCGCCCCAATTCGAAAAGACTCCAGCACGTGCATATTTAATGCCAAAATATCTGGGGGCGGTCGTGCACAGGATTCAAGGGGATAACTTCGGCTGCGAAAATTTCCCTGTACTTCCTTCATTTCAAAATTCAAACTCGGAAGTAGGGGGACTGGTGTTGGATATAAAATACCCCCCAGCTGAAGTTCGTGACGGGGGTGACCCTCCGGGGATCCAGCTGACGAGCCTCGACCGGACTCCTATGGGAGCCAGATCTCGTCTCCGACTCCAGCTACAGGCAGACTTAGTCCGGACTCCTACGGGAGCCGGACTTCGTCCCCAACCTCAACTGCGGGAAAGCTTCGTCCGAACTCCCACAGGAGTCAAGCTTCGCCCATGACTTCACTTATAGGTAAACTCCGTCTGGACTCCTACGGGAGCCGGACTTCGTCCCTGGCCTTGATTGCAGGTGGACTCCGTCCGGACTCCTACGGGAGCCAGATCTTGTCTCCGACTCCAGCTACAGGCAGACTTAGTCCAGACTCCTACGGGAGCCGGACTTCATCCCCAACCTCAACTGCGGGAAAGCTTCGCCCGGACTCCCACGGGAGCTGATCTTCGCCCATGACTTCACTTACAGATAAACTCCGTCCGGACTCCTACCAGAGCTGGACTTCGTCCCTGGCCTTGATTGTCGGTGGACTCCGTCCAGACTCCTACGGGAGCCAGATCTCGTCTCCGACTCCAGCTACAGGCAGACTTAGTCTGGACTCCTACGGGAGCCGGACTTCGTCCCCAACCTCAACTGCGGGAAAGCTTCGCCCAGACTCCCACGGGAGCCAAGCTTCGCCCACGACTTCACTTACAGGTAAACTCCGTCGGACTCCTATGGGAGCCGGACTTCGTCCCTGGCCTTGATTACAGGTGGACTCCGTCCGGACTCCTACGGGAGCCAGATCTCATCTCCGACTCCAGCTACAGGCAGACTTAGTCCGGACTCCTACGGGAGCCGGACTTCATTTCCAACCTCAACTGCGGGAAAGCTTCGCCCGGACTCCCACGGGAGCCGAGCCTCGCCCACGACTTCACTTACAGGTAAACTCTGTCCGAACTCCTATGGGAGCCGGACTTCATCCCTGACCTTGATTGCAGGTGGGCCTCGACCGGACTCTTACGGGAGCCAGATCTTGTCTCCGACTCCAGCTACAGGCAGACTTAGTCCGGACTCCTACGGGAGCCGGACTTCGTCCCCAACCTCAACTGCGGGAAAGCTTCGCCCGGACTCCCACGGGAGCCGAGCTTCACCCATGACTTCACTTACAGGTAAACTCCGTCCGGACTCCTACGGGAGCCGGACTTCATCCCTGGCCTTGATTGCAGGTGGACTTCGACTGGACTCCTACGGGAGACGGACTCCACCCGCGATCCCAATTGCAGGTGAACTTCGTCTGGACTCCTACGGGAGCCGGGCTTCGCCCTCAACTGCAATTGCAGGTAGACTCCATCCGGACTCCTACGGGAGCCGGACTTCGCACCTGACTTAAATTGCAGGAAGACTCTGCCCGGACTCCTACGAAAATCGAGCCTCATCCCCGACTCCGGCTACAAGTAGACCCCATCCGGACTCCTACGGGAGCCGGACTCTGAGCTCCTCTCAAATGAGTGGCTAGCCACCTCTCCCCGCCAGACACTCTAGTCGAACTTCGACCGACAGGCCTAGGCCCCCTGGCAGGCCGCAGTGACGGCCACGACACTGCTCCACCTCCTGCGATGGATTTTGCGCGGCTCCATCACTCCCTGGCAGATCACCATAATGACCACGATTCTGCTCCACTCCCTGCGATGGATACCGCACGATTCCTCCCACCTCCTAGCAAGTCGTGACAACGGGCGCCGTTCCACTACCCGCAATAGACTCCACATGGCACATCCCGACGGTGGCCACGATCTCATTCCACTACTCTTCGCAACAAACTCCGCCTGACTCTGGACAGCCCACCGCCAGACGGTTACAGATATCACTATCAGTCTACTGCCCCCTTTTCACCTATAAAAGGGGCCCCAGATACGTTATTCTCTAAGCTCTCATTTTTACCTAGAAACTCTGCTAAAATTTTTGTTCGAGCACTCCATTCTTGTTGAGGTAGAGAACTGACTTGAGCGTTGGAGGGTCTTGCCGGAGCAACCCCACCTCTGGTTTAGACTTCTTTTGTAGGTCCCGACGGCGACCGCGACTCCCTCGACTCTAGCTTCTCCGACGCAAGTGGATTTTTGCACCAACAATGCTAATTGAACTCCTTCAATCGATGTCTGTCGATTCTTCAGATACTTCGGATCATCAGCAGACGTGCTTGAGAGGATGTTGAAGATCTTCCTAAAATTTGGTGGGCTCACAACACTCGTAGCTCACCTTCTCACTTCTCGAACTTTAGGCTGAAACCCTAAAGAACTTATTGAAACCCTGCGCACATTTTTTCTTTCTTTTCTTTCTTTTTCTCTCGAAAAGATATTGACCTTCACCTTGCACACAAGGATTCCTCATGCCTAGATTTTCTCTCCAAAATTTTTCTTTTTCACACGCCCCACTCTTCTCCTCCTTTTAAAATTGTTGGGTATAAAATATCCATAGCCGAAACCCCCAGCGGAATCGACGACGGAACAGAACAGCTCCGCCCGGGCTCCTACGGGAGCCGGGCTCCACCACCGGCATCGACAACGGCTCAGCTCCGCCCAGACTCCTACGGGAGCCGGGCTCCGCCTTCGACTTCGAGCAGCTCGGCTCCGCCCGGACTCCTACAGGAGCCGAGCTCCATCTTCGACTTCGAGCAGCTCGGCTCCGCCCGGACTCCTACGGGAGCCGGGCTCTGCCTTCGACATCAACAGCAGCTCAGCTCCGCCCAGACTCCTACGGGAGCCGGGCTCCGCCTTCGACTTCGAGCAGCTCGGCTCCGCCCGGACTCCTACGGGAGCCGGGCTCCGTCTTCGACTTCGAGCAGCTCGGCTCCGCCCAGACTCCTACGGGAGTCGGGCTCTGCCTTCGACATCAACAGCAGCTCAGCTCCGCCCAGACTCCTACGGGAGCCGGGCTCCGCCTTCGACTTCGAGCAGCTCGGCTCCGCCCGGACTCCTACGGGAGCCGGGCTCCGTCTTTGACTTCGAGCAGCTCGGCTCTGCCCGGACTCCTACGGGAGCCAGGCTCCGCCTTCGACATCAACAGCAGCTCAGCTCCGCCCAGACTCCTACGGGAGCCGGGCTCCGCCTTCGACTTCGAGCAGCTCGGCTCCGCTCGGACTCCTACGGGAGCCGGGCTCCGCCTTCGATATCGACAGCAGCTCGGCTCCGCCCGGACTCCTACGGGAGCCGGGCTCCACCTTCGACTTCGAGCAGCTCGGCTCCGCCCGGACCCCTAAGGGAGTCGGGCTCCACCTTCGACTTCGAGCAGCTCGGCTCCATCCGGACTCCTACGGAAGCCGGGCTCCGCCTTCGACTTCGAGCAGCTCGGCTCCGCCCGGACTCCTACGGGAGCCGGGCTCCGCCTTCGACATCAACAGCAGCTCAGCTCCGCCCAGACTCCTATGGGAGTCGGGCTCCACCCTCGACATCAACAGCAGCTCAGCTCCGCCCAGACTCCTATGGGAGCCAGGCTCCACCTTCGATATCGACAGCAGCTCGGCTCCGCCCGGACTCCTACGGGAGCTGGGCTCCGCCTTCAGTATCAGCTGCTGGTAAGCTCCGTCCGGACTCCTATGGGAGCCGGACTTCATCTTTAACTTTGATTGCAGAGTGCTCCGCCCGGGCTGCTACAGGAGCCGGGTTCCGCTTTCAGTATCCACTGCAGGTAAGCTACATCCGGACTCCTACGGGAGCCGGACTCCACCTACGACCCCAACCGAAAGGAGGACCCTTCCCGGACTTCTACAGAGGCCGGACTCCGACCGCTGCCGAGCCTCGATCAACAGATCCGCGCCCCTTGGCGGATCACAATAACAACCATGATCCTGTTCCACTTCCTGTAGCGGATTTCGCACGGCTCCATCACCCCCTGCGGCGGACCCATTACTCTCTGACAGGCTGTGTCAACGGCCACGATTCTGCTCCACTCCCTGCGGCAGGTGCTGCACGATCCCACTACTCGCCGACAACTAGCGGCAACGGACGCCGCCCCACTACCTGCAACAGGCCCTACGTGGCAGGCTATGACAATAGCCACGGGTCTACCCCACTACCCTTCGCAATAAATTCCCCTGACCATAGGCGGCCCACTACCAGACGGTTACAAATGTCGCCATCAATCCGTTGCCTCCTCCGCCTATAAAAGGGGGACCCAGATACGTTATTCTCTAAGCTCATTTCTTATCTCAAAACTCTACAAAATTCTCCGTTCGAGCACTCCATTCTTGTTGAGACAGAGAACTGACTTGAGCGTCGGAGGGTCTTGCCGGAGCAACCCCACCTCCGATTTAGACTTCCCTTGCAGGTCCCGGCGGCGACCGCGGCTTCCCCGACTCCAGCTTCTCCGGCGCAAGCAGATTTTTGCACCAACATGATTGGCGCTAGAAGAAGGGCTGTGTGCCTTCGCAGCACCCTTGTTCTTGAAGGAGCGCTCAACGGAGCCGCTTCCGGCCATCCTTTCCGACGCCCAATCTTCCTTCCCCCATATGATGCCCTCTCGCGAGGTCTCTGCACAACTGCCTCCGGCTATGGTCACCGATAAAGGGTGGCCGGATGACCGGTCTCCGTCGGATTCCGTCAACATCATCTCGGGGGAATCCCGATGGGAGGCAGTCATCACACCAGCCGCGTCCCTCAAGCGGCAAAAAGTTGAAGAGCCCATAGCCTTCACTGAAGAAGACGCCCAGGGAGTCCAATTCCCTCATAACGACGCGGTCGTGGTTTCCTTGAACATAGCAGATTACGACATCCGTCGCATTCTCGTCGACAATGGAAGTTCGGCCGACATCTTGTTCTACAACGCCTTTTCAAGAATGGCCACTCTTGGCATCATCTAAGGCCGATTTGCTCCCCCTTAATAGGGTTTACCGGTGACGCCGTTCCGACGGAAGGAATGATAGCTCTAACTGTGACCGCAGGTCAGCATCCAAAGCAGTCCAGAGCTCTAGTAAATTTCCTGGTGGTAAAGGCGCCATCTGCCTACAATGCAATTCTTGGCCGACCCAACCTCAATGCCCTCAGAGCTGTTGTTTCAACTTACCATTTGAAATTGAAGTTCCCCACCAGTCAGGGGATCGGAGAAGTCCGGAAAGACCAAGCACTGGCCAGACATTGCTACAACGTTGCCTTGCAAAGAAGTGATCAAGCGGACCCCTGCCCGGTCGATGGATTGGATACCCACGATGACCTCGCTGAAGAGAGGGGCGGTCCAATTGAAGACCTAATACCAATCCCTCTGAATGATGGGAACCCGGAGCATGTGGTGTTAATTGGTTCCAACCTGGGGGAGGAGGTGCGGACGCGTCTGGTGGATTTCCTCCGAAAAAATGCGGACGTTTTCGCATGGGTCCCGACGGATATGCCGGGGATCGACACAGAAGTCATGGAACATCATCTGGCGGTCGACCCTAAACATCGGCCGACGAAAGAAAAAATCTGGAGTCATGCCCCGGAGAGGCAGAAAGCAATAGCTGAGGAAGTGGATAAGCTTCTCAAGGCCGGATTTATCAAAGAAGTCAATTATCCTGAGTGGATCTCCAATGTTGTTCTGGTCAAAAAAGCAAACGGCAAGTGGAGGATGTGTATCGACTTCAAAAAGCTGAATAAGGCTTGCCCAAAAGACAGCTACCCCCTTCCCAGGATCGACCAACTGGTGGACGCCACCTCGGGCCATGAGCTCCTCACTTTTATGGACGCGTTCTCCTGCTATAACCAGATTAGAATGGCATCGAAAGATGAAGAAAAGACAACTTTCATCACTAATCGCGGCCTTTACTGCTACAGGGTCATGCCGTTCGGCCTCAAGAACGTGGGCGCCACCTATCAACGACTGGTGAACAAAATCTTCAAAGAGCAGATCGGCCGAAACATGGAGGTTTACGTAGACGACATGCTTGTAAAAAGTAGGTCTTCCGGAGATCATGTCGCCGACCTTGAGGAAACTTTTGGCGCTCTTCAAAAGTACAGAATGAAGCTGAACCCGACCAAATGCGCCTTTGGGGTAACCTCAGGAAAGTTTCTGGGCTTCATGGTATCGGGGCGCGGGATTGAGGCCAATCTAGAGAAAATTCGTGCCATCCAAGAGATGACCGCCCCAAGGTCGATCAAGGAGGTTCAGTGCCTCACGGGAAGGATTGCAGCTCTTAATCGCTTTGTCGCGAGGTCGGCCGAATGATGTTTGCCCTTCTTCCAAACCCTCAAGCAGCCGAAGAACTTCTGTTGGACCCCTGAATGCCAACAGGCATTCGAAGAATTAAAAGGCTACCTTAGCTCACCTCCACTGCTGGCGAAGCCCGAACCTGGGGAGGAATTATTTTTGTACCTGGCAGTCTCTCCCACAGCCCTCGCAGCGGTCCTTGTCAAAGAAGAAATGAAAGTCCAGTGGCCGGTCTACTACATTAGCCGTGCGCTGAGGGACGCCGAGACCAGGTATACTAAATTAGAAAAACTGACCTACGCCTTATTGATTGCAGCTCGGAGACTCCGACCTTACTTTCAAGGGCACACGGTGACACTACTCACCGATCAACCGATCAAAGCGATTTTGCACCGAGCTGATACCTCTGGGAGAATGGCAAAATGGGCAATCGAGCTCACAGAATTCGACATCAACTACAAACCTAGACCAGCAATAAAGGACCAAATATTGGCAGATTTCATAGTAGAGTGCACCATCCCCGAGGAGGCCGAACCTGAGTGAAGCAAAGTTGACGACCTGAAGGCTCGACCGAACTCCCCCAACGAAGAAGCCAGCCCCTCTGATTGCTTTTGGACCCTCTATGTGGACAGATCTTCCAACATGGCAGGCGCAGGTGCAGGACTAATCTTGGTTAGTCCGGAGGGAGTCATCGCGGAGTACGGTCTGCGTTTCGAGTTCCCCGTGACAAGCAATGGAGCGGAATATGAAGCTCTGATTACAGGATTAAGGGTCGCCAAAGAGCTTGGAATAGGTCGACTCCGGGTGCACAGCGACTCCCAACTTGTGGTGGGGCAAGTCAGCGGAAGCTATGAAGCACGGGAGGACAGTATGGCCAAATATCTTGAGAAAGTGAAGGAGTTCACCCCCGCCTTTAGCAGTTTCGACATCAGGCAAATTCCAAGGTCGGAGAATACCAGAGCCGATCTTCTCTCCAAACTGGCGACATCAGCTCCGGCCGAATTGCCCAAAAGCATCCTCTTTGAAGTTTTAAAACATTCGAGTATGGAAGAACCACAGTCCGTAATGGAGATCGACCACGAGCCCAGCTGGGTCGACCCACTGACAATCTATCTTAAAGATGGGGTTCTCCCCCAGGACACGAAAGAGGCCCGAAAGCTCCGAAATCAAGCCTCCCGGTACATCCTTTATGAGGGCAAATTGTACAGAAGATCATACTCCTTGCCCCTCTTAAGGTGTCTCCGGCCCTCAGAAGCTGACTACGCTTTATGAGAAGTACACGAAGGAGCTTGCGGAAACCATCTAGGAGCCAGATCTTTATCCCACAAGTTACTCCGCCAAGGATACTACTGGCCAACGATGCATCGTGATTCGATCGAATATGTCAAGAAATGTGATCGATGCCAGAGATACGCCAACGTCCAGAGACAACCCGCTACCGAGCTCACGCCCTTGAGTGCCCCATGGCCTTTTGCACAGTGGGGGATGGACATTCTAGGCCCCTTTCCCATGGCGTCCGGTCAAAGGAAGTTTCTCCTTGTAGCGATCGACTACTTCACCAAATGGGTCGAGGCCGAGCCACTAGCAAAAATCACAGAAGCGAAAGTGCAGGATTTCATCTGGAAATCAATCGTATGCAGGTTCGGTTTGCCTAGAACCCTAATCACTGATAATGGACAGCAATTCGCAGGAGCCAGATTCGCTGAATTCTGTGAAGATCTAAACATCTCCCACAACTTCACATCAGTGGCCCATCCTCAGGCAAACAGCGAAGCTGAGGTAACTAACAGAACCCTTTTGCAGGGAATTAAGACAAGGCTTGAAAGAGCGAAAGGAACTTGGGTGGACGAGCTTTATCATGTGCTATGGGCATACCGAACTACCCAGAGGTTGCCTACAGGGGAGACTCCCTTTGCTTTAGCCTTTGGTACGGAAGCCGTCATCCCGATCGAGCTTAAACTCCCGTCGGCACGAGTCGTGGCATTCGACGAACCCCAAAACGCACAAAGTCTCAGAGCCAACCTCGACCTGCTGGAAGAAAGGCGGGAGATTGCTCAGGTTCGAATGGCAGCCTACAAACAAAAAGTTGCCCGATATTACAACGCCCGGGTCAAGAACAAGGCATTTAAAGCAGGAGATCTAGTGCTCCGACGAGCTGCTGTCTCGCAACCACAGGGCCAGGGGAAACTTGCCCCAAACTAGGATGGACCTTACGAGGTCAAGGAAGTAGTCCGGCCTGGAACTTATTATCTTAAGGAGCTCGGAGGAGCCGACCTCCCGCGACCATGGAACTCAGAAAACTTACGGATGTACTACCAGTGATTTTGCCCTAATCAAAAAATGCGTGCCCATATGTCTTGGGACAATTCAAGCAAATTGTATCAAAAACAAGAGGGCAACCTCTTAAAGTCGAAGGCCCGGTTCTTTTAGATCGGATGGGGGGAGAGGCCTCGCAATGCCCATATGTGCCCCCACAGCCCTGTTAGGGACAGGAGGAGAACCTCGCCCTAACTTGAGCAAAGTCGAAGGCCCGGTTCTTTTAGACCGGATGGGGGGAGAGGCCTCGCACTGCCCATATGTACCCTCACAGCCCTGTTAGGGACAGGAGGAGAACCTCGCCCTAACTTGAGCAAAGTCGAAGGCCCGGTTCTTTTAGACCGGATGGGGGGAGAGGCCTCACAACACCCATATGTGCCCCCACAGCCCTGTTAGGGACAGGAAGAGAACCTCGCCCTAACTTGAGCAAAGTCGAAGGCCCAGTTCTTTTAGACCGGATGGGGGAGAGGCCTTACAATGCCCTAATGTGCCCCCAAAGCCCTGTTAGGGACAGGAGGAGAACCTCGCCCTAACTTGAGCAAACTCGGAGACCCGATTCTTCTAGACCAGATGGGGGAGAGACCCCACAGCGCCCTAAAGCGCCCCCGCAAGCCAGGCTGATAACGCGAGGAGGACCTCATGCCGGCCCGAGCAAAATGAAAGGTCCGGACTCCTACGGGAGCCGGGTCCCAACGACAAAGAAGACTTCACCCGGACTCCTACGGGAGCCGGGGTCCGCTCTCAGTATCAGCCGCTGGTAAGCTCCGTCCGGACTCCTACGGGAGCCGGACTTCATCTTTAACTTTGATCGCAGAGGACCCCACCCAGACTCCTATGGGAGCCGGGTCCCAGCGACAAAGAAGGCTCCACCCGGACTCCTACGAGAGCCGGGTTCCAGCGACAAAGAAGGCTCCACCCGGACTCCTACGAGAGCCGGGTTCCAGCGACAAAGAAAACTTCACCCGGGCTCCTATGGGAGCCGGGTTCCAACGACAAAAAAGATTTCACCCGGACTCCTACAGGAGCCAGGCTCCATCACCGACATCAGCTACAGGACAACCCCGCCCGGACTTCTACGGAAGCCGGACTTTGCCTAGGACTTTGATTGCAGGAAAATGAAAGCTTTGCCCTGGCCCCTACGAGAACCAAGCTACTCCAACTTCAGGAGGACTTCTCCGCTCGGACTCCCAAGGGAGCCAGACTCAGCTCCGACTTCAACAGAGAAAAAACCCAAGCAAAAAGGAAAGCAAACAGTGCCCGAAGGCAACGGAAGCCTGGACCCCCAAATTCAAGCCCTAGGGGGAACTTCGGGCCCGAAGGGCCCCAAGCGAGCCTGCAGCCGTCGACGGAATCACAATTGGGTATCTTCGAACGGCGTGAGAACTGAAAAAGTAGCTCGGCAAACGACAACCCCACATGAACTGAAGAGGTCGCCGACGACCTTGGGACGACGTTATACAGACGAAGAGAAGGAAAGGAAAATGAAGAAATTCGACAGACAACTACTTAATGCGAGATGCAGACGAGGTAACAAAATATCTTTTTCATTTAACAAGAGTATACGTTACAGGACCCGGTGGGTCAGAAAAAAAAAAAGAGAAAAAGAAGATACACGTGATTACAAGTCTCGCAAGCATGGTTCGGGCAGGACGAACCGGAGGCCGCTACGAACTCCTCTCTCCGTCTCTATCCTTCTCTGTCGCATTCTCCAGTACGTGTAACAGCTCTCGCCCCATCTCGCCTCATTCTGTTTCCGAAGTCCCAACCCTAGTGGGAAAGGGGTGGGATAGATCTCCGGAGGTGGTAAGGGCAACGGCGGCAGTAGCGAAGACCTGTTTCAAGAAGAACCGGAGTCACCTCGGAAGCGGTAGCGACGCCAGAGATGTGCCTCATCTCCGAACGCCCCACAACAGCCGCCACCCAAATTGCTCCGGCAAGGTCGGCATGCGCTACTTCCACCGTCCCCGCAATAAGTTCCACTGCCTCGCCATCGATGCTGACCGCCTCCGGTCCCTCGGCCCCGACGGCGTCAAGGATCCCGTCATGGCTTATGACGGCAGCTTTGCCCTCTTGACCGGTATCACCCCGCCTTGCTACTCCGAAAATCATGGGCAGAATAACTTCACCGACAGCCCCCGTTACTAAACCCCCGTTGTTGAAGGAATTCTTCCTCGAGCCCCCTTTAAAATGACGGAGAGTCTCACCGGCCGCCGTTCTCCTCCTCACCTTCCTCCAAGCCCTAAAAATCCCCTCAAGGATGGCTTCCGGGGTAGAGGACATGGTGTAAGGACCCTCAGAGAGGAATTGGGGGGCTGAAGGAGGCAAGGACTGGTGCGAGGGAAGCAAGACTCTCAGGGGAAAGAAAAGCGCCAAGATGAGGCCATGAAAGGACTGAGGGGTTTAAATAGCCGACGGATCCTGACGCAGTTATGGCGGCGAGTATTCCTGGGCCAGCTGGTGTGTGCCACGTGTCGCGCTTATCCGCTTCATTGCTATCGAGGGTTGACCGCTCGCAAATTCCCGTGGCACGGCGCTTGGGATCGCGGTTCAACAGGGGTTCCGAAAAGACTCTTCAGGTCACCTTCACCGAAAAGCGGGCTCTGACGTACGCACATTAAATGCCAAAATATCTGGAGGCGGCAGTGCGCAGGATTCGAAGGGACGGTTTCGGCTATACCCATCTCTCTCTCTGTACTTCCTTCATTTGAAACTCAAACTCGGAAGTAGGGGGACTAGTGTTGGGTATAAAATACCCATAGCCGAAACCCCCAACGGAATCGATGACGGAACAGAACAGCTCCGCCCGGGCTCCTACGGGAGTCGGGCTCCACCACCGGCATCGACAACGGCTCAGCTCCGCCCAGACTCCTACGGGAGTCGGGCTCCGCCTTCGACTTCGAGCAGCTCGGCTCCGCCCAGACTCCTACGGGAGCCGGGCTCCGTCTTCGACTTCGAGCAGCTCGGCTCCGCCCGGACTCCTACGGGAGTCGGGCTCCGCCTTCGACATCAACAGCAGCTCAGCTCCACCCAGACTCCTACGGGAGTCGGGCTCCACCTTCGACATCGAGCAGCTCGGCTCTGCCCGGACTCCTACGGGAGCCGAGCTCCGTCTTCGACTTCGAGCAGCTCGGCTCCGCCCGGACTCCTACGGGAGCCGGGCTCCGCCTTCGACATCAACAGCAGCTTAGCTCCGCCCAAACTCCTACGGGAGCCGGGCTCCGCCTTCGACTTTGAGCAGCTCGGCTCCGCCCGGACTCCTACGGGAGCCGGGCTCCGTCTTCGACTTCGAGCAGCTCGGCTCTGCCCGGACTCCTACGGGAGTCGGGCTCCGCCTTCGACATCAACAGCAGCTCAGCTCCACCCAGACTCCTACGGGAGTCGGGCTCCGCCTTCGACTTCGAGCAGCTCGACTCCGCCCAGACTCCTACGGGAGCCGGGCTCCGCCTTCGACTTCGAGCAGCTCGACTCCGCCCGGACCCCTAAGGGAGCCGGGCTCCACCTTCGACTTCGAGCAGCTCGGCTCCGCCCGAACTCCTACGGAAGCTGGGCTCCGCCTTCGACTTCGAGCAGCTCGGCTCCGCTCGGACTCCTACGGGAGCCAGACTCCACCCTCGACATCAACAGCAGCTCAGCTCCGCCCAGACTCCTACGGGAGTCGGGCTCCACCTTCGATATCGACAGCAGCTCGGCTCCACCCGGACTCCTACGGGAGCCGGGCTCCGCCTTCAGTATCAGCTACTGGTAAGCTCCGTCCGGACTCCTATGGGAGCCGGACTTCATCTTTAACTTTGATTGCAGAGTGCTCCGCTCGGGCTGCTACGGGAGCCGGGTTTCGCTTTCAGTATCCACTGCAGGTAAGCTCCGTCCGGACTCCTACGGGAGCCGGACTCCACCTACGACCCCAACCGAAAGGAGGACCATTCCCGGACTTCTACAGAGGCCGGACTCCGACCGCTGTCGAGCCTCGATCAACAGATCCGCGCCCCTTGGCGGATCACAATAACAACCATGATCCTGTTCCACTTCCTGTAGCGGATTCCGTGCGGCTCCATCACCCCCTACGGCGGACCCATTACTCTCTGATAGGCTGTATCAACGGCCATGATTCTGCTCTGCTCCCTGCGGCAGGTGCTGCACGATCCCACTACTCATCGACAACTAGCGGCAACGGACGCCGCCCCACTACCTGCAACCGGCCCTACGTGGCAGGCTATGACAATAGCCATGGGTCTACCCCACTACCCTTCGCAATAAATTCCCCTGACCATAGGCGGCCCACTACCAGACGGTTACAAATATCGCCATCAATCCGTTGCCTCCTCCGCCTATAAAAGGGGGACCCAGATACGTTATTCTCTAAGCTCATTTCTTATCTCAAAACTCTGCAAAATTCTCCATTCGAGCACTCCATTCTTGTTGAGGCAAAGAACTGACTTGAGCGTCAGAGGGTCTTGCCGGAACAACCCCACCTCCGGTTTAGACTTTCCTTGCAGGTCCCGGTGGCGACCGCGGCTTCCCCGACTCCAGCTTCTCCGGCGCAAGCAGATTTTTGCACCAACAAAAACAATGTCAAATGTCTTATCCATGTGAGAGGATAAAGATGAGTAATTGCACATTTGAATTCAAATCAAATTTTGAATTCAAATGGAAACCAATTTATCCCTATCCACTAAGGGAATGAGAAGAGGAGGATGTGGCATAATTTGTGCATGAGTGATTTCATGAGAAACATTTTCTCGTGTAATAAATGGGGCACTAAAAGAGGATAAGGTCAAGGCGCTAAGATTGGTTGCTCATTCAAATTCAAACTTTGTTTTGAATTTGAATGGCCAACCAATCATCCTTATCCACTCATTTGGCACATTAAAGTAGGGCGTGAGGAGGGCTTTGCATGAGGAAAAATTTATGAGAACTTCCTTCTCGTGAATTCAAATGGATGCAGTGGAAGTGAGGTGGCACAGGGAGAATGGGTCCAGGTGGTTTCATTATTTAAACCAACCTAATTGAACCAAATAAGTTAGGCCCAATTAGACTAATTTAAATCCAACTTAATTAGATTTAATTAGGCTCAATAAAATCTTAATCAAATCAAAAATTGATTAAGCCCAATCCCTGATCAAATCAGGGACCAAACCATCTCGACGATTAGGTCAACTCTTAACCTAATCGGGTCAAACCCAATTGAATCCAATTCAATTGGACTTGATCCAAAAATAATTACTTAATCAAATTGAGTTAATTAGCGATCAAATCACTAATTAAATCTCTCATAAATATTGAGTCTAAATTTGATGGATAATCAGGCATCAGAATTCATCGATATGTAACCCTGATCGAAGAGTCCCAAACCAGTGGGACTCTTGACCCCGGTACCCAAAATGTGTGGGACTCATGATCAGAGAATCTTGATTCTCGATCATAAAGTCCCAGACATGTAGGACTCATAGTCCACGAGTATTAGGACTCTTCATCAACCATCAGATCAGATAGAAACTTCTAATGTGTGTGACCCCGCAAGTTCGAACCTAAGCCGGTAGCACAGGAACTAATTTCTGTACTAATCGAAGTGACCATCTAGCAATGGTACTCGATGACTGGATAGGTCGAATAGTCACAATCGCAACACTCAGAACCTACATGAATATGGTTACTGTATAATTCATTCTTTTGACCTCTGTGTTTAGGATGACTCAGGGTTAAACTGTCCACCCTGATTAGATCATCTGAATCGTGCTCAACTCAAACAGTCCTGTGACTCCTCACAAAGACTACCCTGGCCAAGATTTTATTAAATTGAAATATGACTGTACACAGCTCCTAAACTGGAGTGGTCAATTCCATCTTGACACATGCACCAATAAGTCAAGTACTTGACTACACCCAGCAGCCTTCCGTCACTGAATTAGAAATTCAGATAGTCCAGTGCCTAAATGCAGTGAGTTGCTTGCAAGTCACCATGGTGGTCTCAGGTTGGAGGGACATTTATACCCATATTCCATCAGAGCAAATCTTGACAGTAAAAATAGCTCCGGAGTTGGTCACGTTCAGTGCAGATGTACCCTTACATCTCACCTGTATGCCATACCAATGTCTCCACACTCATTGGTTAAGAGGATAACCAACCTATATGGCACACAACGACCTATGCTTGATAAACATTGTCGTCCTTGGTAACAATATATCATTTGGTCGCGAACAGATTTAAGGACTAAACGATAAATTTTTCTTTGTCGAGTCTAAATAGTCCTAAGGACTTCACCACAACATAGGAGTTCATTGGAAGATGAAACATTTTATGATAAAAAATACTAAAATAATTTTTATTAATTCATAATTCATGTACATATACAAAAATGAGCACAACCGTCAACAGGCTGACGATTGGCTTTGGGACACTATTCCCAACAGGAAGAAGAGTGCCCTATAAGCCAATCACAAGTGTGTTGCAATGAGACTTTTTTTTATAATTTTTCAACTGATGTAATGATATTTATTATTTGATAATAAAATAAGATATTGATTCATCATATTAGCTGCATCTTATTATGTCTAAGATTATGATGAACCCCAAAGATTAGGATAATGATTTTAGGAGACATGAATGGGTCATGCTGGTAAGACCTAAAATCTTAAAATCTTAATCTTAAATATTCTTGATCGGAATATTGAGTCAGAGATCAATATTCTGGATAGACTAGCACATCCTATGTATACTCGATAGAGAGGGTGGCAGATCTTACTAACCACTTATGCTAGTCTTATGCACATGAATTCATATTTTCTTTCAAACTCAGGCATGGCATTAAGATATGTACGAGGTGTTCTGGATATGATGGAGTATATATGAAGGTTGTGAGTAGGTCAATATGGAATCGATCACTCCTAGTAAGAAGAGATCGCATCCTGTGTATTCTCATTCCTAGATGGCTCGAAAAAAATCTTTTGGCTAAAAGTAAGAAGGAGATTAGAAAAAGTTTCTAATACTTCTTCATTGAAGTCATCATTAGTTAATTGATAATTGATATGAATATATATTTGAGTTTGATATGATTCCATACTCATGAACATATTCAGGATGCAGGGATGATCGAAGGATTGAATTACACGGTAACTTACCACTAAAGGATATATTTAATATCATCAAATTTTATATCTTCTAGATAGTTATAATATATTGCTAGACATCAATCTTGACTTGTAGATTTGATCGAATTAAAGAGTTTAATTCGATTGCCAATTAAAAAGTATTCTAATTGCTAAAATTGGGTTAGCTTGATTGGATCTAAATCGATTAGATTAAAGTCTAATCAAATTAGGTCAACTTGTACTCAAATCTACTACTAGCTAGATGTGGAACCTAATAGGTCATACACATATAGAAATTAACCAAAGATCCTTTTGAAAAAGATTGATTGGAATTTTGGATTTAATCAGGGTTTCGATAAGCAAGCTAGCATGTATGGAAACCCTAGCTCCTTTAGAGATCAATTTGGCCTCATGCCTTATTGATTTACTAGCCCAATTTGGTAGATATTTAGATCAGATCATGAACCACCTAGCACACTATTTAAAGTGTGACTCCATCATATTATGCATAAAAAAATTTTTGGAACATTGCTGCGCACACGATAGGTTTTTGGATGCACGAAGGGATGCGAAGACTCCTTCTATTTAAGGAGTCTTAAGTGATTTTTTTATTTGATAATTTTCTTAATAAAGATTAATTTTAAGTGCTGATCACATGGTAAAAATCTAAAAAATTATCAGATTATGGAAGGTTGCTTTTGATGCCCTTTTTTGGGCGTGCACGTGCGTGACAGTGAGAAGGTGCTCTCACGTCTCTTCAATGAAGAGTCCTTCTCACGTATAAACACTTATCCAAATGAGGTGTCACTTGTTGATAGCCTTTCTATTTGAATAAAGGGTTATGTGATAATTTTTTACACTGATCTGAAGTAAGAAGAGATGCAACAAGCATCTCATTCTAGGCATGCACGTGTGAGAGGGCTGAAATCGACATATCACACCCTGAAGAGTCCTTCTGTTTAAAGACTCTCAGATAAGCGATACATGAACTTGATATATCTCTCCAGATGAGGCATGCCTTCTCTATTGGTAACACATTTGGTGCTATAAATAGGGGATGGCAGAAGGGTTGATCATTTAATTCTTACATCCCTTATCCACTCCCTCTCTTACAACTCTAGGGTTTAGGATAAAGGCTTGTTCTTTTAAGACAAGTCTAATCCTAATAGCTCTAAGGGTTTAAGAGGTCCAAAAAAAGGTGGTCAGGTCCAATGGATAGTTTTGAGAGGTTTAGACTTAGGTCTGAAAGAAGATCTGATCGATTGGTGGCTAGTCGAGTTCTAGGGGCTAGAACTCTTGAAGCAAGATGAAAGAGGTGCGCTATCCTTGGTTCAATTTTTATATGGATCACCATTGGAGGGCAGACAATTGGATACCTTATAAAAATTAGATTAGTGCTACAGATATTCTTCTGATCCAAATTTATTTTAATTATACTTTGATTGATATAGTCAAGAGTTTCTAGGCATTAGGGTTTTCAGTGCATCGGATGTTTTGAATGAAAATTTTAAACACCTGATCTTTCTGCTGCACCATCAAAACCCAACAGTGATACCAGAGCCTACCTTGATCTATATAATCAAAGATTAAATTATTATCTTGGTTGTGATCAAGTATAATTTTTTAGTTTGGTTCAAGTTGGATCAATGGTTGAACCCGATTGAACATCCAAACCCTAGTATGTCTTAGAGACATGTTTTAAATATAAAATGCATGATGTATCTATAAAATTTTTTTAGTAGCTTAGTACTCTAATTGAAGTTCATCACCAAACCATCCAGTTATAAGAGCAAATAGGGTTTAAAGACCCTCTCTTCCTATTCCATAGGGTACTCTTTGGTGTGTAGAGGCGCCACTGTGATGTCCCAAGAAGAAGAACTGTGAAAAGAGTATTTTGTAGTCTTACATGTTATTAAAATTTTATGCATATGTGATATGCTTGAAATGCTTAATTATAATCATGTTATATGATTATATTTTCATATCTTAAAGATACGATTGGATGCTATGGTTGTTGTTATGATTTTTAAGATACAACTATATTAGTGTATCATTGTGATTGATTGATTTAGGATGTGCTTGAGATCAATAAAAATCTCATAAAAATTATATTAAGTCATAGTATTATGAACTAGTAGCTGACCTATTTTTTGAATTGATTAATCATTTGGTGTCTAAGGAGTATTTCAAGTGTAGTGGTTATTTAATTATTTTCGTTGCTAGCCTGGCCAATTTTATTGGTGTCTAAGAAAAGCAGCGGGGGGACCCCCACCAATCTTAATACTTTTCTAGCCAATTGGATTAGTTTGATACTTGAATGATGGTAGCTCAGTATTTTGAACACTACATTTGCCTTCCTTCATGCCTAGTCAATATCCTAACAAAAATCATAGTAGGTTTGTTGTCATATCCACAAGACTTGCTATGGGGATTGATGTGGATTTGTCTTGGTGCATATTAGATACTTTACGGCATATTTTGGATATATTGCTTTGTTGTGATATCCACAAGGGCAGCATTTTTGAGATATAACTGTATGCAAATGAAGGGTCTGACTTAACTATAAAATACTATAGTTTATTGTGATATCCACTAGGCTATGAGTATTTTTGGAGGTAAGGATTATGTTGAGAGTTGCATGAGATGTAATTGGATAGGTTTTTCTACCTTTAAACTCATTGAGGTTTGTTGTGATATTCACAAGACCTCAATGAGGGATTAGGGTCTCAACCCCATTAAGAAATTAGATTAGGATTTTTTATTTACTACAAGAGAGGGCTATAGTATCCAATAAAATAGTGGGAGATATAACTAGTTTAAAAGTCCTCATCTAGTTATGTATGTCAAACATGGGTGGTCAACTTATACTATTATTCTTTATTTATGTAGATTTAAGTCTGTATTATAGCTTCTTTATTTTCACTGCATAACACCGTAGATAAAAATATGTTGACCAATCTTCACTATGTGGATTGGTTGAGGAACTTGCACATTAGGTTCATATCGGAGAAGAACTTTGATGTTCTAGATATTTCTGACCTTGGGATGGTCAATAATAATGAGAAGACAAAAGATGTCCACATGGATATTAGCTATTCATTTTGTGGCAAATTTAAACATTGGAAGTATAATTGCAAGAATAATCTTGCAAGTTTGAAGTAGGGTGCAAGTGTAGTACCAAAAGGTGTGCATATGATACAGACCTATTTTTTATTGAGTGGTTCAGACTCTGATACTTGGGTATTAGATACTGCCTATGGGTCACATATTTGTAATTCATTACAGCGACTACAAAATATCAATAGTCTAAAAAGAGGTGACCTCGACCTCTATGGCACAAGTGAAGAGTCCATGAGCGTAGAGGCTGTGAGAACCTGTATACTTGATTTGTCTTCAGATAAAATTTTAGAATTAAAAGACTGTTATTATATGCCAAAGGTCATTAGAAATATTATTTCTATACCTCTGTTATTAAAATAAGGTTATGAAATAAGGTTAATAGGAAATGGATGCTCTATTTTTTTCTAATAAATTTTATGGTAGTGGTTATATTGATAACAATCTTTTAATTCTTACACTCAATAAAAAAAAATTTCATATTGAAAGAAATATGAAAAGAAAGAGAGAAGATGTGAATATTACATATCTCTGGCATTGTCGTCTTGGTCATATTAGTGAGTCAAGGATAAACAAGTTATACAAAGAAAAATTCTTTGACCCATATGATTATGAATTATTGGGAACTTGTGAATCTTATCTCATGGGTAAGATGACCAAGACTCCATTTTCTGGATGTAAAGAGAGGGCAAATAAGTTGTTAACTCTAGTATATACAGATGTATGTGGATTGATGACAACTCAAGCCAGAAGAGGATACTCTTATTTTATCACCTTTACAGATGATTTATCAAGGTTCGGGTATGTGATCTTATGAAACATAAATCCGAATCCTTTGATAAGTTCAAGGAGTATCAATATATGATCGAGAAATAAACTAAAAAAAGTATCAAGGTTCTTCAATTTGATCGAGGAGGAGAATACTTATCCAGTGAATTTCTTGATCATTTTAAGAGTAAAGATATTCTCTCTGAATGGATCCCTCCTTATACACTCCAGTTAAATGGTATAGCAGAAAGAAGGAATCATACTTTGATGGATATGGTGCGGTCCATGATATGCATCACTGATCTCCCAATATCATTCTGGGGATATGCCCTAGAGGCTGCCACATATATTTTAAACAGAGTGCCTTCAAAGTCTATTGCAAGCATACCATATGAGATATGGAAGGAAAGAAAACCTAATCTTAAATATCTTAAGATTTAGAGCTATCCTACTTATGTCAAAAATATTTTTGGACATAAGTTTAGTGCTAGATCAAACAAATATAGGTTTGTAGGGTATCCTAAGGAAACTAATGGATACTACTTCTACCACCCTACTGAGCAAAAGATATTTATTAGCAGGCATGCCACTTTCTTGAAAAATGAATTCATCTGAGAAAAAGGCAGTGGGAGAAATATTAAACTTATGAAAGTTCAGAATCTACAAATCGATCTAAAAATACCTATGGTTGAACCATAAGAAGATCCTCAATCAGTAGTATCCAAGGATGAGATACATCCACAGCACACACCTCCTCTTTGAAGGTTAGATAGAGTGCATCAAGCACCTCTGAGATATGATTTTATCATTGAGAATTATAATTCAATCAACATCATTTAGGATGATGATCCACTGACCTATTCGAAAGCTGTCATGAGTAGAGACTCAGATAGATGGCTGGAAGCCATGAAATCTGAGATTTTCTTGATGTACACCAATCAAGTGTGGACCTTGGTTGATGTACCTGAGGGTGTGATCCCAATAGGGTACAAGTGGATCTTCAAGAAGAAGATCAGAGCAGATGACCAAGTAGAAACCTACAAAGCTAGGTTGGTGGTGAAGGATTTCAGATAAAGGCTAGAAATTGACTATGTTGAAACCTTCTCACCAATGGCTATGCACAAGTCCATCCAAATTTTACTTGCTATAGTAGCATACTATGATTATGAGATCTGACAGATGGATGTCAAGACCGCACTCCTCAATGGTAATCTAGAGGAAGAGATCTATATGACTCAGCCATAGGGATTTATCTCAAGTGAGAGGGCAAATCAAGTATGCAAGCTTAAGAGATCCATTTATGAATTGAAGCAAGCTTCGAGGAGCTGGAATATCTGATTTGATATGATAGTTAAAGAGTTTGGCTTTATCAAAAATAAGAATGAACCATGTGTGTATAAGAAGACAAGTGAGAGTACTATTGTCTTCTTGATTCTATATGTCGATGACATACTGCTCATTGGGAATGATATCCCAATGATGCAATTGATCAAGACTTGACTATCGAATAAGTTTTTTATGAAAGACTTGAGTAAAGCATCCTATATACTGAGTATAAAGATCTATAGAGGTAGATCTAAAAGGATGTTAGGCTTATTCCAATCGCGGTACATAGATCTCATATTAAAGAGATTTAATATGGAGGCAAGTAAGAGAGGTTACTTGCCTGTAAGTCATGGTATACGTCTCTCTAAGAAAATATATCCTAAGACACCAGAAGAGAGGAAGAGGATGAATAAAATCTCTTATACTTCGGTTGTGGGATTAATTTTGTATGCCATGCTATGTACTAGACCTGATGTAGCCTATGCTTTGGACATAGCTAGTAGATTTCAAACTGGTCAAGGAGAGGATCATTGAAAAGCTGTGAAAAATATTTTGAAGTACTTAAGAATGACTAAAGATATTTTTCTCATATATGGAGGAGGATCAGAGTTGAAACTAGAGGGATATACAAATTCTAATTTTCAATCTGATCTGGATGATAGCAAGTCAATATCAGGATATGTGTTTACCCTTAATGGTGGGGTAGTCAGTTAGAAGAGTTTCAAGCAGCAGACAGTAGCTGACTCACTGCTAGTAAAGCTGCTAAGAAAGCTGTCTGGATAAAAATATTCATCATAGATTTAGGAGTCATTCCTGAGATTAAAAGATCGGTGCCACTCTATTGTGATAACACTGAGGCCGTTATTCAAGCTAAAGAACCTAGATCTTATCAAAGATCCAAGCACATCCTTAGATGCTTCCACCTCATTTGAGAAATTATAGAGAGACAAGATGTTATCCTTGACAAGTAAATACAAAGAACAATATAGCAGACCCATTCACTAAGGTCATACCACAGCAGCTATTTGATCACCATCTTGATTGTATGGGATTAAGATACAAAGGTGATTGACTTTAGTGCAAGTGGTAGATTGAAAGAAGAGTGTCCTATAAGCCAATCGCAAGTGTGCTGTGATGGAACTTTTTTTTATAATTATCCAACTCATATAACGATATTTATTATTTGATAACAAAATAAGACATTGATTCATCATATTAGCTACGTCTTATTATATCTAAAATTATGATGAACTCCAAAGATTAAGATAATGGTTTTACGAGACATGAATGGGTCATACTCGTGAGATCTAAAATTCTAAAATACTAATCTTAAATATTTCTGATCGTAGGAATATTGAGTCAGAGATCAATATTTCGAATAGACTGGCACATCCTATGTATGCTTGATAGAGAGGGTGACAGATCTCACTAGCCACTTGTGTGGGACATTAATATAAGGATGTGGGTGCTCATTTGAAAAATGAGTCCACTGAATTGACTTGATGAAAGAGAATATTTTATAGAAGCCTTATTTGCATGTCAAAGATGATTTTCTAAGTGGAAGTTATGCAAGTAATCCTTAAACCTGAGACCACTATAGAATCTTATGCATATGAACCTATATTTTGGTTTATACTTAGACATGGTATTAAGATATGTACGGGATGTTCTAGATATGGTAGAGTATGTATGAAGGTTGTGAGTAGATTAACATGAAATTGATCACTCCTAGTAAGAGGAGTTGCATCTTGTGTATTCTCATTCCTAAATGACTCGAAAAAAATCTTTTGGTCAAAAATAAGAAGGAGATTAGAAAGAGTTTCTAATGCTTCTTCATTGAAGTCATCATTAGTTAATTGAGAATCGATATGAATATATATTTGAGTTTGACATGATTCCATACTCATGAACATATTCAGGGTGCAGGGATGATTGAAGGATTGAATTGCACCGTAACTTATCGCTGAAGGATATATTTAGTATTTTTATCAAATTTTATATCTTCTAGATAGTCATGATACATTGCTAGACATTAATCTTGATTTGTAGATCTGATCGAATTAAAGAGTTTAATTCGATTGCCAATTAGAAAGAGTTCTAATTGCTGGATTAGGCTTCCTTTCCTTCCATATCTCATATGGAGTACTTGCAACAGACTTTGAAAGTACTCTATTTAATATATATGTGGCAATCTCTAGGGCATATCTCCAGAAAGATATTGAAAGATCAGCGAAGCACATCATGGACCGTACCATATCCATCAAAGTATGATTCTTCCTTTTTGCTATACCATTTAACTGGGGTGTATAAGGAGGGATCCATTCAGAGAGAATATCTTTACTTTTAAGATGATCAAAAAACTCATTGGATAAGTATTCTCCTCCTCGATCAGATTGAAGAACTTTGATACTTTTTCTAATTTATTTTACCATACATTGATACTCCTTAAACTTATCGAAGATTTCGGATTTATGTTTCATAAGATACACATATCCGAATCTTGATAGATCATCTATAAAAATAATAAAATAGGAGTATCCTTCTCTGGTCTGAGTTGTCATCGATCCACATACATCTATATGTACTAGGGCTAACAACTCATTTGTCCTTTCTCTATGTCTAGAAATAAGAATCTTGATCATCTTAACCATGAGACAAGATTCATAAGTTTTCAATGATTCATAATCATACAGATCAAAGAATTCTTCTTTGTATAATTTGTTTATCCTTGACTCACTAATATGACCAAGACGATAATGTCAGAAATATGTGATATTCACATCTTCTCTCTTTTTTTCATATTTCTTTCAATATATAAAATATTTTTATTGAGTGCAAGAATTAAAAGATTGTTATCAATATAACCACTACCATAAAATTTATTAGAAAAAAAATAGAGCATTTATTTCCCATTAGCCTTATTTCATAACCTTATTTTAATAACAAAGGTATAGAGTAATATTTCTAATAATTTTTGATATGTAATAACAGTCTTTTAATTCTAAAATTTTGTCCGAAGGTAAATCAAGCATATAGGTTTCTACAGTCTCTGTGCTAATGAACTCTCCACTTGCACCATAAAGCTCAAGATCACCTCTTTCAGTCCTTTGATATTCTGTAGTCACTATAATAAATTACAAATATATGATCTATAGATAGTATCCAATACCCAAGTATCAAAGTCTGAGCCACTCAATGAAAAATAGGTTTGTATCATATACACACCTTTTGGTGCGGTACTTGCACCCTGCTTCAATCTTGCAAGATAATTCTTGCAATTATTTTTTCAATATCTAAATTTACCATAAAATGAATAAATAATATCCAAAGAGATATCTTTTGCCTTCTCATTATTATTGACTGATCTAGGGTCAAAAATATCCAGAACATCAGAGTTTTTCTCTGATATGAACTTAATTTGCAAGTTCCTCAACGAATCCACATAGTTAGGATCGATCAACATGGTTTCATGCAATGATAATAAAGAAGCCATAATGTAGAATAATAATATAAGCAGACTACTCATGTTTGACATGCATAACTAGATGATGTCTTTTAACTAATTATGTCTCTCACTATTTTATCAGATATCATAACTCTGTCCTATGATAAATGAGAAATCCTAATCTGATTTCTTAATGGGGTTGAGATCCTAATTCCTCAATGAAGCCTTATGGATATCACAACAAATCTTAATGAGTTCAAAGATAAAAAAATCTATCCAATTGTATCTCATGCAATTTTCAACATAATTCTTGCCTTTAAAAATACTCATAGCCTTGTGGATATCACAACAAACTGTAATATTTTGTAGTTAAGTCAGATCTTTCATTTTCATACAGTTATATCTGAAAAATACTGCTCTTGTGGATATCACAACAAAGCAACATATCTAAATATACCATAAATCATATAATATGCATCAAGACAAACCTACATCAATCTCCATAGTAAGCCTTATGGATATCACAACAAACCTACTATGATTTTTGACAGGATATTGACTAGGCATGAAGGAAGGCATATGTAGTGTTCAAAATATTGAGCAATCTTTATTCAAGATTTGAACTAATCCAATTGGTCAGAAAAGTGTTAAGATTGGTGGGGGTCTCCCTGTTGCTTTTTTTAGACATCAATAAAATTGGTCAGGCCAGCAAATGAAACCAATTAAATAACCACCGTATTTGAAATACTCCTTAGACACCAATTGATTAATCAAATCAAGAAATAGGTCAGCTACTGGTTCACAACACTATGACTTAATATGATTTTTATGAGGGTTTTAATGGTCTCATGTACATCCTACTTCAATCAATCATAATGATGCTCTATTATAGTTGTATCTTAACAATCATCACAATTAATCATAGCATCTAATCATATCTCTAAGATATGAAATCATAATCATACAATATGATTATAATATAGTATCTTATGCATATGAAGTATTTAATAATATGCATGAATATAAAAGATACTTTTCGCTATTGTTCTTCTTGAGATATCACAGTGGCACCTCTACACACCATAAGAGTACCCCATGGAATAGGAAGAGAGGATTTTTGAACCCTACTTGCTCTTATGATCGGACGGCTTAGTGATGAACCCCAATTAGAGTGCTAAATTACTAAGAAAGATTCTATACATACATCATGTATTTTATATTTAAAATATATCTCTAAGACATGCTAGGGTTTGGATGTTCAATTGGGTTCAACCTTTGACCCAACTTGAACCAAACCAAAACCCATGCTTGATCACAATCAAGATAATAATTTAACCTTTGATTATATAGATTAAGGTAGGTTCTGATATCACTGTTGGGTTTCAGAGGTACAGCGAAAGGATTAGGTGTTTAAAATTTTTATTCGAAACACCTGATGCATTAAAAACCCTAATGCCCAGAAACCCTTGACTATATCAATCAAAGTATAATTAATATAAAATTGGATAAGAAGAATACTTGTAGTGCTAATCTAATTTTTATAAGGTATCCAAATATCCACCCTCTAATGGTGATCCACATAGAAATTGAACTAAAGACAGCGCTTCTCCTTCATCTTGCTTCAAGAGTTCTAGCCTCTAGAACTCGACTAGCCTTATACTGGTCAGATTTCTTCAAGAACCTAACTCAATCCTCTTAGAGCTTTCTCTTAAAATCTTTCCAATCCTTGTTAGGATCAGATAAGGTTTTGTCTTAAATCCCAAAGCCTTGTCCTAAAAGTAAGATGAGTTGTAAGAAAGAAGGGAGAGCTACAGAGAAGAAAATGGAAACTCGATCTAAATGCATAGAACATCCAATGCCCAGGCCTTTTTATAGCCACCAGAGGGATACTAAAAGGCAGGGACATTCCCCATTAAAAAAGTTTTATCTGATCTAATTATCAGAGATTAGAGTTCCTTCAAGTAGAAGGACTCTTATCAATGATACGTCGATCAGCACCCTCACCTGTGCGCATGACTAGAGAAAGGATATTTTTGCATCCCTTCTCAAATAAAAAAAATCTACAAAAATCCATGTGGATATGAGACTCATTTTTAATTCCAAAAAACTTGATAAGGTGATAAAAATTTCATGGAAGGATGTTATTCTCATACCTCTTCATGTGAGTTTTGATCACCACATACGCACACATATGAGGAGTCTTCTGGCATCTATTTGGCCATCTGATAAATCTAAAAAAATTCCAAATAAATCACCAAAAATATCTAATCAAATGTGAAACATTATTAAAAAAAATCATTCCAATTTGAATGAGTTTGATTAGGAGAAGGACTCTCTAAAATGAGAGAAAATGTGATGCTTCAATGCACGTGCACGAGAGACCTTCACTTTTCCAATTTTTTCCCCTCAAAATAATCTAAAAAAAAATTATCTCATATTTTGAGATATGCACTAGAGGATGGAGGGTGATGTAGACTACCATACATGTCTTAATCCCATTCCAGAAGGATTCTTCCTTCTACTCATGCCAACATGCGCATGCAAAATCTGTTTTGCACCAAGAGTCCTTTACAACTTAGACTCTTCAAATATGGTGTTAATTTGAGATGTGGCACCCCATTTTGGGATGCTTTTAGGTGACATGATCTGACCCAAATGCTCACCAAATTAGGCTAGCTAATTAGCAAGGGATGAGATCAAATTGATCTCCCAAGGAGCTAGGGTTTCCACACGTGCTAGCATACTTATCGGGAACCCTGTTTGAATCCAAAATTTCAATCAATTTTATTAAAAGGGTCCTTGGCCAATTTTTATATGTGTGTGACCCATTGAGTTTCACATCTAGTTGATAGTAGGTCCAGGTGTAAGTTGATCAAATTTGATTAAACTTTAATCTAACCAATTTAGGTCCAATCGAGCTAACCCGAGCTCAACAATTAGAATCCTTTCTAATTAGCGATCGAATTAAATTCTTTAATTTGATCAAACTTATAACTCAAGATTAGTATCTAGTAATATATTATTACTACCTAAAAGATATAGAATTTGATAAAAATATCAAATATACCCTTTAGTGGCAAGTTACCGTGTAATTCAATCCTTCGATCATCCCTGCACCCTGAATATGTTCATGAGTATGAAATTATGTCAAACTTAAATACATATTCATATCCTTCGATCATTAAAAACTCTTTCTAATCTCCTTCTTACTTTTGGCCAAAAGACTTTTTTTGAATCATCTAGAGATAAGAAAACACAAGATGCGATCTTCTCTTACTAGGAGTGATCGATTCTAGTTGACCTACTCACAACCTTCATATACACTCCACCATATCCAGAACATCCTGTATATGTCTTAATACCATGTCTGGGTATGAACCAAAATATAGGTTCATGTGCACAAGGTTCCATGATGATCTCAGGTCTCAAGATCACTTGCACAACTTCCACTTAGAGAACCATCTTTGACATGCAAGTAAGGCTTCCATAAGATGTTCTCTTTCATCGAGTCAAATCAGTGGACTCATTTTCAAATAAGCATCCATATCCATATATTAGTATCCCACATACGTGGCTAGTGAGATCTGCCACCCTCTCCATCGAACATACATAGGATGTGCCAGTCTATTTGGAATATTGATCTCTGACTCAATGCTCCTACGATCGAAAATATTTAAGATTTGGATTTTAGAATTTTAGATCTCACTAGCATGACCCATTCATGTCTTCTAAAATTATTACCCTAATCTTTGGGGTTCATCATTATCTTAGACATAATAAGATGTAACTAAAATGATGAATCAATGCCTCAAATAATAAATGTCATTATATGAGTTGAAAAATTACAAAGAAAAATTCCATCACAACATACTTACGATTGGCTTATAGGACACTCTTCTTTAGTGAGTGGTCAACAAGGAATCGATCACTCTTTATAAGGAGAGTAAACATCCTATGTGATCTTATAGGTTGATGATTCAAGAAGTCTTTAGCTAAAGTAGGATGATAATTAGAAAAAACTTCTAATATATCATCAACTGAATCATTATCTTCTGATTGAGATATATATAGATAAGTATTTAAATTTGAGATGATTCCATATCCATAGCTCATCTGGATTGTTGTTTGATCGAAGAATTGAATTACATGATAACTTATCACTGAAGGATATTTTTGATATTTTCATCAAATTCTATGTCTTTTGGGTAGTCATGATATGTTGTTAGACATCAATGTTAACTTGTGGACTCGCAAGAATTAAAAGTATTTAATTAAAAAATTAATTAAAAAGAGTTCTGATTAATTAATGTATTTGGGTTACCCTAATCTAATTGGATTGATTTAAATCATGAGCCTGAGTCTACTACTGGATAGATTTGGAACCCAATGAGTCACACACTTTGGGATTTGATCTTGATCTAATCTAATTGAATTTATTATAAATCCTATTGATTAAATTAACTTGCTAGCACATGAATTAATCCAAGTTTCCAATTCAATTTAGTCCAAAGATGTTTGAGCTAACCCTAAGCTTGATGCCTTGATCTAATGGAATTAGGTTTGATCTTTAAGACATTAGATAGCTTAACTTTATTAACATGAAAGTGTTTCATATTAATCCTGTTGGAATTCGAGGCTTGGGACATGCATGTGTATTTCAAAATTTTATTTTCTAATACTACAGTAGAATATAAGATTAAAATACTTTTAATCTGAATCATGCTTGCATAAAAACATAAAACCATAAGATCTAGTTCATGTGCTGAAATTAACATATGCTAAAATTTAGATTGTGATCAAATCACATATCTGTTTTGCAATCTTTTTTTTTTCAAATTTGGATCTGAAAAAAAAAAAAAAATTTCTAGCTGCATAAGTGTCTGACCTCTATGGGTATCCACTCAGGATCAACCTAGAGCAGCCCTCTTCAAATTGAATTTTTTTCTCTAAGAAAATTCAGCCTGCTGAATCTGAATGAAGTCTGGATCATGATCAATACTTGATCTCTTTCTTTGATCTTCTTCTTCTCTTCTTCTCTTGCTTTTCTCCCTTACTTGTGCTACTACCAAACATCAAGAATCAGCAAGGAGGGGATGCCCAACAGGTTGGGCATAAGGGAGAAGTGGGACTCCCCAAAGGGTGGGGTGTGTGGGATGCCAAGGGAGAAGAAGAAGGGAGAGGAAGAGAGGGCATGGGGGGATCTCTTTATGGCATGGGGGCTGCTGGTTGGATGCTCTAGGAATCTTAGGGAAGATCCCTTTAAATAGACATGAGGATTGAATCATATTCAATCTCATAATATAAGTCCTACTTGCATTGGATTTCTTAATAACTTAAGTTATTTAACTTATATTAGAAATTCTATTAGGTGCCAACTCTTGGAGCCATTGTATCTAATTAAACACATCCTCTTTTGCACTTAAGGGATGCCCCATATAAAATCAAAAGGCTCTCTAATCATAGGACACACCCAACTTGATCCAATCAAGGTGGCACCCATAATAATTATCAAGGAATATTAATTAGGGACTTGTATCCTAATTTATTTTGTCCAAAATCTTAGACACCCAACAATTGGAGTCTAATGAATCTAATTCATTTAAGTTATTAGCAGATAATTAAGTTTGAATTATCTTATCAAATAAAAAAATCCAAACAGAAAGAAGAATTGGGTCCAACCATGTGTTAGCAAGGTTACTTTGAATCCAATCAGATGTTTCTAAATTCAATTAACACTTCATAAGCTCAATTGCTAATTCTAGATCTAATCTCTTTGTTGTGTGACCCCATAGGTTCAATTCTACCTGATAGTGAGATATACAATGATTTCTATCAAAGTATCATTAAAATTTTTTTCAATGGGTCAGAATAATTTCACTCTAACTCATCAAGGATTGTCGATTTAAAACAATCCTAGTGAGCTCTCACAATCCACTAATGATACCTAACAGTATGTAGTGGCAATTCAGTAGAACTGAAATGAACCTTTGGATGTAGTTAACATGTGATTTAATCCCTCTATCGTGAGTCCCGACTAGATGGCAGATTATGAATAAATCATCAAACCTCAATATCAGTTATATAATAGATTCGATCAGCTCAAGTCCAAATATGATTCCTATGAAAACTCTTTTCCATCAATCACACTACTGTGACCACAAATTTTCAAACTTAGCCTCTCAAATTTCATAGGACTACTCCTTTCTACCAAGATTGATAGATCCCATCTTGATGCATACCCTACTCCTATAGTTGACCAACTATCACCAATATCCACTACAAGGGCTCATTGAGACTTATGTTTATGTGTCAATCAAATTTCAGCAGTCTCACAGCAAGCAGCAGTTATCTCAAGTCAAAGAATCAGTCACACAACTGCAGCATCGAGATGATCACTGATGATCGAGTAAAAATCTAAATGATCTCTCATATGGTCACACTCAGTACTAGTTCTCCAACAACTATCTGCACTCGTCGTTCAGTATCTCTACACTGTAGACTAAAGATCCATCTATTTCACAGGAAGCGATCTGTGCGTCGGTCTATCTGGATCGATCACCATCCTTATGATAATCTTATGACCGAAAGTATTTAGGAATTAAATACATGTCTCTAATTCTCAACACCTTGAGAATATGATTGAAATTTAATTTCACGGATGATTCAAGGACACATCATACTTGAATGAAAAATAAATTTATCCTTTTATTAATCATATCAATATATTAAGTATAAAATTATATTCTAGAATTATTACAATATGTCAGCCATATTGGCTTCTAAGACATACAACTAACAATCTTCCACTTGGACTAAAGCTAATTGGTCACAAATGTAAGTCCCATCTTCTCAAAGTGGACTTCCATTTTTGATTGGCTCAACTGCTTAGTTAGCAGGTCTGCCATGTTGTCCGTGGAGTCTACTCTTCGTACCTCGATATATTTTTTTTCGAGGTAGTCGTGTATGACATGATATCATCGCTCGATGTGCTTTGATTTTTGATAAGACCTTGGCTCCTTAGCGAATGCTATGGCTCCATTGTTATCGTAGTAAAATGGTATAGCATCCGATATCATAACCTCAAGTTCTACGATGAACTTCATAAATCAGAAGCCTTCCTTTGCAGCATCTGAAGCAGCGACATACTCAGCCTTTGTGGTCGAATCTGCTCTGATGGGTTGCTTGAAACTCTTCCAGCTGACTACGTCACCATTACAAATGAATGCATATCCTGATATAGACTTTCTATCATCAGAATCAGACATGAAGTTTGAGTCAATATACCCTTCGACTCGCAACTCAGAATCTTCTCTAAAGATCAAGAACAAATCCTTAGTCCTTCTTAAGTACTTAAGGATGTTCTTCATAGCTATTCAGTGCTTCTCATCTGGATTTCACTGATACCTGCTCGTGATACTCACAGCAAGGGCAATATCAGGTCCAGTACATAGCATGGTATACATGAGGCTCCTTATGGCCGAGGCATAAGGAATCCTACTTATATACTGCACTTCCTCAGATATAGTCAGACACATCATCTTGAAAAGATTAATACCATACCTAAGAGGTAAAAGTCCTCTTTTGGAGTTTTCCATGCACCTCTTCAGCACTTTCTCTATATACAGCTTTTGTGACAGGCTTAGCATCTATTTAGGTCTATCTCTATAGACCTTTATTTTGAAAATATAGGATGCTTCCTCTAAGTCTTTCATAGAGAATTTCTTGGATAACCATCTTTTGACCATGGTCAGTATGGGAATATCATTTCCAATAAGGAGAATATCATCCACGTACAATACGAGGAATATTATCGCACTCCCACTGACCCTTTTATATACACATGATTCCTCTTCATTTTTTATGAAATCAAATGATTTGATTGCCTTATCAAAATGATGGTTCCAACTTCGAAAAGCTTGCTTTAATCCATATATGAACCTTTGCAGCTTGCAGACTCTGTGATAGCCATCACCAGATGTGAAACCCATTGGCCGCTCCATATAGATATCTTCTTCAAGATATCCATTCAGGAAAGCAGTTTTCACATCCATTTGTCAGATTTCATAATCATAGTAAGCTGCAATAGCAAGCAAAGTATGGATGGATTTCAGCATGATTATGGATGAGAAGGTTTCTCGATAGTCAATGCCCTCATGCTGACTATAACCTTTAGCCACAAGTCTAGCTTTATAGGTCTTTGCCTTACCATCGATACTTTTTTTTTGTAGATCTATTTACACCCAATGGATACAATACCCTTAGTTGGATCCACTAAGGTTCAGACTTGGTTCAAGTGTATCAAGTCAATTCTGACTTCATCACATCTAACCATTTCTCGAAATCGATGTCAGACATCGTATCGTCAAAGGTATTAGGATTATCACTATGACCCCTATCTCTCATAAAGAATATTTTCTTTACTTCCTCTGTAAGCATACCCATGTATCTTTTAGGAGGTCAGGAGACCTTGCTAGATCTACGAGGTGGTTGAGGAACGTCTACTACTAGCTCATGAATAATGGATTCCTGAGGATCTATAGCTCTTGGCTCTTCAGAGACCTTCTCTTCGAGTTCAACTAGCCTCCCACTACCACCATCCTGGATAAACTATTTTTCTAGGAATATGACGTTTCGACTCACATCACATTGTGATCTTGTGGAAAGTTGAAGTAGTATCTCATAGATTCTTTTGGATACCTAAAGAAATGAGCTATTACAGATCTATCCTCTAGTTTATCAGTTATCTATCTCTTGACATAGACCGGACATCTTCAAGTCTTAAGATAACCTAGACTCGACTTCTTACCGAACTATATCTCATATGGTGTGGTAGGAACAGGCTTTGATGAAATCCTATTCAACAGGTGAATGATGGTCAATAAGGCATATCCTCAAAGATATAAGGGTAGATCAGTGAAGCTCATCATGGACCTGACCATATCTAATAGGGTCCTGTTTTTCCTCTCGGATACCCCATTGAGCTGAGGTGTTCCAGGAGGAGTCTATTGAAAGACTATACCATTGTCCGTAAGATATCTCAAAAATTTTTGACTAAGGTATTCATCTCCTCAATTAGATCGAAGAACATTAACAGGCTTACCTGTTTGTTTTTCTACTTCATGTCTGAATTTTTTGAACTTCAAACTTATGTTTCATCATATACACATATCCATACCTAGATAAATCATCGATAAAAGTAATGAAGTAGGCATAACCATCCCTGACCTGTACATCAAATAGCCCATACACATAGATGTGCACTAGGACAAGTAACTCAGTGGCCCTTTTTTTATGTCCTACAAATGGTAACTTGGTTATTTTTTCTCGAAGGTAGGATTCACAAGCTAGATACGACTCTCGATTAAGAGAGCCAAGGATCTCATTCTTTTTCAGTCTATTTATCCTGTCCTCTCCAATATGGCCAGTCTATGATGCCACAAGTACTTTTGGTTAATTTCATCTCTAGATCTCTTTTGGCCTATGGCACTCACTATTTGCTCATTTAAGTTCACATTCATATCAACATGTAAGTGATAAAGACTGTCAATTAAAAGATCTCATGCAATCAATTTATTTCATAAATAAATGAAACAAAAATTTTTATTGAAACTATTTTCAAAATCTTTCTATGCTAGCACAAACACGAAAATTAAATTCCGACTAGCTACAGGAACATAATAACAGTCTTTTACATCTAATCTGAAATTAGACGGTAATCGAAGAGGATAAGTGCCAATGACCTCTGCAGTAATTTTTTCTCCATTATCGATCCGAAGGATCATGTCACCTTCCCTCAACCTTCTACTTTCTATTAGACCCTGCATTGATGTACATATATGAGCTTTCGAGCTAGAGTCTAATACCTAACTAGAAGTAGAAAAAATCATAAGGTTAGACCATAAGGTTAGATTCAATTACGGTATATCTTCAAAAGGTTTATCATCTTTTTTGGTCTTATAGTAGACAGTTCCTCCTCTAGTAGTCTTCAGCATCATAGTGGAAATACTTTCCCTTTGCTTTGGCCTTCTTAGAAACTTCCTTCCTTAGCTTGTTCTCTTTCTTCTGCCTCTTAGCAGATTTAATCTTCTTCTTCCTAGTAGACTTTCTCTTGAAAAAAGTCTACTCTATAATGAGAACAGTATCCCTTGAACTCTTCAAGGTTCCCTCCGTAGTGACCAACATATTGACCAGTTCAAAAATAGTGCAATCGAGTTTGTTCATATGAAAATTTACAATAAATTGACTATATGAACTTGTAAGGGATTGAAGGATTAGATCCATCTGTAATTCTTTTTGCATGTTCAGCCCTTTGCTCAGTAGTAGGACGGTTTGGTAACACTATAGGTTTTTGATCGAGTACATGACCTAGGTTTTTCGAGATCAAGACAATCTTGAGATTTCTGAGTTAGTCTTTGTAATTGGTACCGATCAAATGATTGGTTTCAAGGATGCAGGCAAGAGGGTTTGAGGCTGACATTATTTAATTACGAGAGCAGAGATTCAAGTTAGACTTTTGTACTTAATGTTATATTTACTTTTAGAAACTTTAAGTTGCAAACAATGACTCTCACTAATTTTTTGGATCCCCCCACTTTCCGAAAAGAAAACAAAAATCCTAATGCAACAAAAGATTCCTAATGGATTTGCGGTCCCATCGATGTCATGCACGTCACCTAACAGTTATTGGTAACATGCACATTGATGCGTAGGCAACTCTTTGCCCAGATGCTTCTCTACGCATGTTGCAGCGACTTGATCTCTAAGTCATGTGGGCTCACCTAAAAGTTATTGCCCACACTCCTTAGTTATGCCCGACCCACCGTTCACAAGCAGGTGCAAGGCCGTCATTGGGTCCCTCACCTAATAGTTATTGGGCCCAACCCCATCCTTATCCTGGAGCAACTCTTTGCTAATAGAGTGGTTGCATGTTTTCGATGCAACTGAACCACTGTGACCAGTCGAGAACAATCAACGTCGGTAGCATGCCCGCACATCTATAATGGTGGAAGACCTATAGACTTAATATTTGTGAGGAGGTTTAAGTTTATGTCTCATCTAATCAATCATTATATGATCAATCTAATTGATATGGGCTAAACTAAACTGCTAAGTAACCTTATTTAAAATCCAATCTTCCAAATTGGCCAGATAAGTCAAGATCAGTGGAGGTCCCCCCATTGCTTTCCTTAGACATCAATAAATTGGTCAGGTAAGTGAATGGAACCAATTAAATAACCACATCTCAATTACTTGTCTTAGATATCAATAGATCAATTGGTCCAAATAGATTAGCTCAAGTGAATCAGGCTCAAACCATCGAGCCAAATTAGGTCCTTAGGTTAATCGATTTTATATATAAGACTCAATCGATTTGATCAATAATAATTGTATGATCATTTAATTTAATTGATCTAATCCTAATCAATACTTGACTCGATTTAATCAATTACTTAATCAAATTAAACCCATATGATTCAAATCAAAAAACTTAGATGCAATCTTATTACATGACCTAATTTTTAATTTTTTCATGACCAAAACCCTCATGCACAAATATAAATTTCAAATTCTAAAATTAAATTTCAAATCTAAATTTTTTATATGAAAGTAGTTTTTAAGTCATGAAAATAATTTTCAGATTTAACATACAAACATATATCTCATATACGCATGTAAAATTTAGATCTAAATAAAATTTAGATCTATAATATAATATCATATATCTCATATACTAATCATGGATTATATTGAAAGTAATTTTATGACCTAAACATGTAATCATATATCTCATACATAAATTATGAATCAAGTTATATAAAATTTTAGATTTATGCATGCATCTACATATCATGCGAACATGAACTAGAAACCGTTCTAAATCAAAATTCAGATCTATGCATGCTTTCACATATCAATTATATATTCTAAAATAAAATCCAAAATTAAATTTAGATTCAAAAATTTATCTATACATCTTATATATCAAGAAAAAAATTAGATTTTGAAATTTTTTTCAAAACATATATGATAATTTCAGCAATATGAAACCCGTGGCTCTGATACCACTGTTAGAATTTGAGGTTGGGACAGGCATGTGTATTTTAAAACTTTATTTTTTAAAAATTATAGTAGAATACAAGATTAAAATATTTTTAATCTAAATTATGCATGCATAAAAATATAAAACCACAAGAATCTAATTCATATGTTCAAATTGACATATGCTAAAATTCAGATTGTGATCAAATTGAATCTGGATCTGAAATAGAAGAGATTTTCTTCTAGCCGCACAAATATCTGACCTCTATGGGTATCCACTCAGGATCAACCTGAAACAGCTCTCTTTAAATTAATTTTTTTTCTCTAAGAAAATTCAGCCTACTAAATTTGAACGAAGCTTGAATTGCGATCAACATTTAATCTCTTTCCTTGATCTTCTTCTTCTCTTCTTCTCTTACTTTTCATCCTTGCTTTTCTTCCTTGCTTGTGTTGCTACCACATACTAGGAACCAGCAAGGAGGAGATGCCCAATAGCTTGGGCATGAGGGAAAAGTAGGACGCCCCAAAGGGTGGGGCGTGTGGGACACCAAGGGAGAAGGAGAAGGGAGATGAAGAGAGGGCATGGGGAGTTCTCTTTGTAGTGTGGGGGCTGCTGATTGGATACTCTAGAAACCTTAGGGGAGGTCCTTCTAAATAGACATGAGAATTGAATCCTATTCAATCTCATAATATAAGTCCTACTTGTATTGGGTTTCCTAATAACTTAAGTTATTTAACTTACATTAGGAATCCTATTATGCGCCAACTCTTGGAGCTCTTGCACCTAATTAAATACACCCTTTTTTTACACCCAAGGGATGCCCCATATGAATCAAAAGGTCTTCTAATCATGAGACACACCCAACTTGATCCAATCAAGGTGGCGCCCCATAATAACTATCAAGGAATATTAATTAGGGACTTGCACCCTAATTCATTTGATCCAAAATCTTAGACACCCAATAATTGGAGTCCAATGAATCTAATTCATTTAGGTTATTAGTAAGTAATTAAGTTTGAATTATTTTATCAAATAAGAAATCTAAATGAAAAGAAAAATTGGGTCCAACCATGTGCTAGCAAGGTTACCTCAAATCTAATTAGATTTTTCTAAATCCAATTGACACTTCATAAGCTCAGTTGCTAATTTCAGGCCTAATCCTTTTGTTGTGTGACCCCACAGGTTCAATCTACCTGATAGTGAGATATACAATAATTTCTATCAAAGTATCAATAAAATTTTTTTCAATGGATCGGAATAATTTCACTTAAACTCATCAAAGATTCTCGATCCAGAACAATCCTAGTGAGCTCTCACAATCCACCAGTGACACCTAGCAGTATAACTAAAAAGAACTTCTAGGTATAGTTAATGTATGATTCAATCCCTCTATCGTGAGTCCCGATTAGATGATAGGTTATGGATAAATCATCAAACCTTAACATCAGTCATATGATAGAATCGATCAGCTCAAGTCCAAATATAATTTCTATAAAAAAAATTTTTCATCAATCACACTACTGTGGCCATAGATTCTCAGACATAGCCTCTCAAATCCCATAGGACTATTTCTTTCTACCAAAATTGATAGATCCCATCTTGATGTACATCCTACTCCTACAATGGACCAACTGTCGCTAATATCCACTACAAGGGCTCATTGAGATCCATATTTATGTGTCAATCAAATTCTAGCAATTTCACTACGAGCAGTAGTGCCATCTTAGGTCAAAAGATCAATCACACAACTACAGCATCAAGACGATCACTGACGATCGAGTAAAAATCTAAGTGATCTCTCGTATGATCACACTCAGTACTAGTTGTTCTCTAACAACTACCCGTACTCGTCGTCCAGAGTCTCTACACTGTAGACTAGAGATCTATCTATCCCGAAAGAAGTGATCTGTATGTCGGTCTATCCAAATCGATCACCACTCTCATGATAATCTTATGATCGGGAGCATTTAAGAATTAAATACATGTTTCTAATTCTTAACACCTTAAAAATATATATCGAAAGTTAATTCTATGAATGATTCAAGGACACATCACACTTGAATGAAAAATAAATTTATCTTTTTATTGATCATATCAATGTATTAAGCACAAAATTATATCCTAGAATTATTACAATGTGTCAGTCATATTGGCTTCTAGGACATACAACTAAAAATCTCTCACTTGGACTAAAGCTAATTGGCCACAAATCTAAGTCCCATCTTCTCAAGGTGGATTTTTATTTTCGGTTGGCTCAACTGCTTAGTCAGTGGGTCGCCATGTTATCTGCAGAGTCTATTCTTCGCACCTCGATATGTTTCTTTTCAAGATAGTCGCATATGGCATGATATCATCACTGTTAGGATTTGATGCCTCAAGATTCAGCCTACATTGAGCCCACAGTGAGGTTCGTGGCAAAAAATAGAGTCCAACGAGACCAAGATCACCTGAAACGAAGCTCGGATGGAGGAGATACGAGCTTTTTAAAGTTGGCACGAGATTCGAGGTGGTGGAGGACCGCCGGCGACCGGCGGTGGGCGGGACACGTGACCCAGGCTCGTGCGGGATGCGCGACCCACACGGGTAGGCAGCCCAGGCGGGCGTGCAGCCCAGCCTGGCGCATGGCCCAGGCACGCGCGGGCCCGCGTGCGGGAGCGGGCCGGCCCAGGCGGCCTGCTGACCCTGTTGCCCTGATCCACCGTGGATCGGGCGGTCTACGGCTAGGCCTGTGGACCGCGTGGGTATTTCCCACACGTTTCTCGTGGTTCACAGCACTATTTCATGGACCAGAGCACGATCTGAGGATGTGGGTGGCTCCCGGTCTTAATCCGACGGTCCAGGGGTTATCTGGCTTTGTTTAGGACTCCTAATCCTTCTCTAATCAAGTTTTTTAACCCTTTAAAAGGGCCTGTGCATGAAACAGAGGGGGAGGTGGTTCGGTTTTTTCTGCTGAGGCCGTGCGAAACCCGAGAAGATGAAGAAGGGAGAGGCGAAAGTGCTGAGAGAGAAGGAGCAGGAGGCTCCTGGACAGCGGTCGCTAGTCACTTCAGGAGTTCATAGGGGTCTTCCAAGAGAGAGAGAGCTTTTGTGAAAGAAACTTCTAGTGAGAGAGAATTGGGTGTACAAGGGTTGAGGGTGAGGTCTCCTCTTGTAAATTTTTTTTTCATAGTAAAGTTTGCATGCCCCATGGAGGCGAGCCCTTTTATGGCTGATTCACGTATTTTGATTGTTTTTCTTTTGTTTTATTTTTTCTTTCTTCCTGCTGCATCGCGTGGTACTGAAAAGATCTTGGGAGGTGGTGTCCTGGCCAGACATCCACCCAACAAGTGGTATCAGAGCAAGGTGGTATAAAGATGCAGATTGCAGTGGTGGTGAGCAAGACTGAAGATGGAGAAGACAGGAACAATCAAGATGGAGATCAATAAGTTCGATGGTAAGAGCAATTTCTCTTTGTGGCAGGCAAGGGTGAAGGACGTGCTCATCCAACAGGGGTTGATCGATGCTCTCTTGTGCGATGAGAAACCAACCACCATGGAGGTGCGGGATTTGAAATGGCTACAGATGCGGGTAGTGAGTACCATCCGTATGTACCTGATGGATGAGGTGGTGATCCATGTGCTGAGCGAGACTTCTCCGACGGTGCTGTGGTCGAAGCTCGAGGAGTTATACATGACGAAGTCTCTCACCAATACATTTTTCCTCTAGAGGTAGTTTTACCAACTACGGATGACTGAGGGACAGAGCGTGCAGGAGCATTTGAGCCACTTCCAAAAGATCCTCACCGACCTCCTCAGCATTGGCGAGAACGTTGAGGAGAAGACCAGGGCGCTGGTTTTGCTGGCGTCGCTTCCCCCTTCGTACGAGTCCTTGGTGACTGCTCTTCTAGTGGGGAAGAGCACTATCAAGATGGACGAGGTCACCGCGGTGATACTCCAGAATGAGGTTCTCAGGAGGGAGAACCCAGCTTCGAGCTCAGGTGGCGGTAGCTCAGCTTTGGTGGCTTCTGAAAGAGCAGGAGGTGCTAGACGGAGCGACAGGAGATCGCAATGAGGACGGTCTAAGTCCAAGAGGGACTTGAGCAAAATTAGGTGTTATCAGTGTGAGGAGTTGGGGCATCTAGCCAGAGATTGCCCTCAACTGAAAAATCGAACGGTGGCTACTGTAGCGACGGTCGGCAGCGATGTAGATGGAGATGTCCTGGAGATATCTTACGAGGTATCTACTTCTTCCCAGTAGTGGATATTAGATTCTGCATGCCCCTATCATGTGTGTTGCAGAGAGGAGTAGTTTGACTCCCTGGAGAACAGTGAGGGCATTGTATATCTGTCGGATAGATCAAACTGTGCGATCAGAGGCATTGGGATGGTCAGCTGGAGGATACATGACGGTGTAGTGAGGAGATTGAGGGAGGTCCGATACATACCCGATTTCAAGCAAAATCTTATCTCACTTAGTAGACTGGATTCGAGAGGCTACAGGATGGTAGCTAGTGGAGGAATCCTGAGGGTGCTATGCGGCAATAGGATTGTGCTGGAGGAGAAGAAGGGGAGCAGAGGACATTATTACTTGGCAGGGAGCCCAGTGCGAGGTGGAGCTTCGGGAGCCAGGTGCAGCCCAGAGTGAGGTGGAGCTCCAGGAGGTGGATCGGGCACGAGACAGGAGACTCAGGAGGACAAGAGGCGACGTCGCAAGGTGAGATTCCTATTGCCGCAGGATGATGCCCCGAGCAGGTCTCAAGTCAGGAGGAGCATAGCATACGACAAAGATGGGATCGAGCAACCTGTCTCGACTCCCATGTTTGCCCATCCATGATCAGCAGGCAATTGCCCCAGGGCATGGGGGCGAGAAGATCCAGAAGCTCTCGGAGTTTGGAGGAAGTCGAATATCGAGTCGAGGTGAAGATTGTTAGGATTTGATGCCTCAAGATTTAGCCCACATTAAGCCCATAGCGAGGTTCGCGATGAAAAATGGAGTCCAACGAGACCAAGATCACCCAAAACGGAGCTCGGATGGAAGAGATACGAGCTTTTTGAAGTCGGCATGAGATTCGAGGTGGTGGAGGACCGCCGGCGATCGGTAGCGGGCAACAGCGGTGCGGCCGCAGGTGGTGGCACGCGGGATGCGCGACCCAGGCCCGTGCAGGACGCACGACCCACGTGGGTGAGCGGCCCAGGCGGGCGCGCGGCCCAGCTGGGTGCACGGCCCAGGCGTGCGCGGGCCAACGCGCGGGAGCAGGCCAGCCCAGCGGCCTACTGGCCCTGTTGCCCCGATCCACCGTGGACCGAGCGGTCCATGGCTGGGCCTGTGGACAGCATGGGCGTTTCCCACACATTTCTCATGATCCACGGCACTATTTCGTGGATCGGAGCACGATCTAAGGGCGTGGGTGGCTCCCGGTCTTGATCCGACGGTCCAGGGGTTATCTGGCTTTGTTTAGGACTCCTAATCCTTCTCTAATCAAATTTTTTAACCCTTTAAAAGGGCCTGTGCGTGAAACAGAGGGGGAGGTGGTTCAGTTTTTTCTGCTGAGGCCGCACGAAACCCGAGAAGATGAAGAAGGGAGAGGCGGAAGCGCTGAGAGAGAAGGAGCAGGAGGCTCCTGGACAGCGGTCGCCAGGCACTTCAGAGGTTCAGGGGGGTCTTCCAAGAGAGAGAGAGCTTTTGTGAGGGAAACTTCTAGTGAGAGAGAATTGGGTGTACAAGGGTTGAGGGTGAGGTCTCCTCTTGTAAAATTTTCTTTTTCATAGTGAAGTTTGCATGCCCTGTGGAGGCGAGCCCTTTTGTGACTGATCCACGTATTTTGATTGTTTTTCTTTTATTTTGTTTCTTCTTTCTTCCTGCTGCATCGCGTGGTACTAAAAAGATCTTGGGAGGTGGTGTCCTGGCTAGACATCCACCCAACAGTCACTCGATATATTTTGATTTCTGATGAGACTTTGGCTCCTTAGAGAGTCCTATGGCTCCATTGTTGTCGTAGTAAAATGGTATGGCATCCGATGTCATAACCTTAAGTTTTGTGATGAATTTTTTGAACCAGAAGCCTTCCTTTGCAGCATCTAAAGTAGCGACATACTCAGTCTCTGTGGTCGAATCCGCTATGATGGGTTGCTTGAAACTCTTCCAGTTGATTGCACCACCATTGCAAACGAACACATATCCTGACGTAGACTTTCTATCATCAGGATCAGACATGAAGTCTGAGTTAGTATATCCTTCGACTCACAACTCAAAGACCAAGAACAAATCTTTAGTCCTTCTTAAGTACTTAAGGATATTCTTCACAGCTATCTAGTGTTCCTCGTTTGGATTCGACTGATACCTACTCGTAACACTTACAGCAAGAGTAATATCAAGTCGAGTATATAGCATGGCATATATGAGGCTCTCTATGGCTGAGGCATAAAGAATCCTACTCATGTGCTGCACTTTCTTAGATGTGGTCGGACACATCGTCTTGGAAAGATTAATATCATACCTAAGAGGTAAAAATCTTCTTTTGGAGTTTTTCATGCTGAACCTCTTAGCACTTTCTCTATGTACAGCTTTTATGATAGGCCTAGCATCCATTTAGATTTATTCTTATAGACCTTTATTTCGAGAATATAAGATACTTCTCTTAGGTCTTTCATAGAGAATTTCTTAGACAACCATCTTTTGATCGTGGTCAGCATGAGAATATCATTTTCAATATGGAGAATATCATCCACGTACAATACAAGAAATGTTATTGTGCTCTCACTGACCCTTTTATGTACATATGGTTCTTCTTCATTTTTGATGAAATCAAACGATTTAATTATCTCATCAAAATGATGGTTCCAACTCTGAAAAGCTTACTTTAATCTATATATGAACCTTTGTAGCTTGCAGACTCTGTGATCGCCATCACCAGATGTAAAACTAATAGGCTGCTCTATATAGATATTTTCTTCAAGATATCCATTCAGGAAAGTAATTTTCACATCCATCTGCCAGATTTTATAATCATAGTAAGTTGCAATAGCAAGCAGAGTGCAGATGGATTTCAACATGACTATGGATGAGAAGGTTTTTTGATAGTCAATGCCCTCGTGCTGACTATAACCTTTAGCCACAAGCCTAGCTTTATAAGTAAAGCCTTACCATCGATATTTATTTTTTTTTATAGATTCATTTACACCCAATGGGTACAATACCTTCAGAGAGATCCACTAAGGTCCAGACTTGGTTTGAGTGCATCGAGTCAATTTCTGACTTCATCATATCTAACCATTTTTCAGAATTGATGTCAGACATTGCCTCGTTAAAGATATTAGGATAATCACCATGATCCCTATCTCCCATAAGGAATATTTTTTTTACTTCCTCCATAAGCATACACATATACCTCATGCAACCAATTTATTTCATAAATAAATGAAATAAAATTTTTTATTAAAAGTAATTTTAAAACCTTCCTATACTAGCACAAACATGAAAATCAAATTTTGATTAGCTACAGGATCATAATAACAGTCTTTTAAATCTAATTTAAAATCAGATGGTAATCGAAGAGGATAAGTACCAACGATCTCTACGGCAACTTTTGCTTCATTACCAACTCGAAGGATTATATCACCTTCCCTCAACCTTCTACTTTCTATTAGATCCTGCATTGAGGTATATATACAAGCACTCGAGCCAGAGTCTAATACTCAACTAGAAGTAGAAGAAACTGTAAGGTTAGATTTAATTATGAGCATACCTTCGGAAGGTTTATCATCTATTTTAGTCTTAAGGCTCTCCTGATATAGTGGACAGTTCTTCCTTCTGTGGCCTTCAGCATCATAGTGAAAACACTTTTTCTTTGCTTCAACCTTTTTAAGAACTTCTTTCCTTGGCTTATTCTCTTTCTTTTGCTTCTTAGTGGATTTAACCTTCTTCTTCTTCCCAATAGACTTTCTTTTGAAAGAAGTCTGCTCCACAGCGAGAACAGTGCCCCTTGAACTCTTCAAGGTTCCCTCCATAGTGACCAATATGTTGACCAATTCGAAAATAGTGTAATTGAGTTTGTTCATATGAAAATTTATAATAAATTGACTATATGAACTCATAGGAGATTGAATGATTAGATCCATCTATAATTTCTTTGCATATCCAGCCCTTTGCTCAGTAGTAGGATGGTTTGGTAACACTATGAGTTCCTGATCGAGTACATGATCTAATTTTTCTGAGGTCAAGATAATTTTGAGATTTTTGAGCCAGTCTTTATAATTAGTACTAGTCAAATGATTGGTTTCAAAAAATATGGGCTAGAGGGTTTGAGGCTGACATTGTTTAACTGCGAGAGTAGAGATTCAAGTTAGACTTTTGTACTTAATGTTATATTTACTTCTAAAGATTTTAAGATGCAAACAATGACTCTCACTATTTTTCTAGATCCCTCCATTTTTTGAAAAAGAAACAAAAATCCTAATGCGATAAAGAATTCTGAGTGGGTGCTGCGGTCCTACTGATGTCATGTACCTCACCTAACAGTTATTGATAACATGCACACTGATGCGTAGGTAACTCTTTACCCAGATGCTTCTCTAAGCATGTTGCAGCGACTTGATCTCTAAGTTATATGGGCTCACCTAACAGTTATTGCCCACACTCCTTAGTTAAGCCCGACCCACCATTCACGAGCAGGTGCAAGGCCGTCATTGGGTCCCTCACCTAATAGTTATTGGGCCCAACCCCATCCTTATCCTGGAGCAACTCTTTGTTAATAGAGTAGTTGCATGTTCTCGATGCAACTGAACCACTATAACCAGCTGAGAACAATCAACGTCGGTAGAACGCCCGCACATCTACAATGATGGAAGACCTATGGACTTAATATTTGTGAAAAGATTTAGGTTTAGGTCTCATCTAATCAGTCATCATATGACTGATCTAATTAGCATGGGCTAAACCAAATCGCTAAGCAACTTTATTCAAGACCCAATCTTCTAAATTGGCAAGATAAGTCGAGATCGGTGGGGGTCCTCCTGTTGCTTTTCTTAAACATCAATAAATTGGCCAGATAAACGAATAGAACCAATTAAATAACCACATCTCAATTACTTACTAGAGATACCAATAGGTCAATTGATCCAAACAGGTTAGCTCAAGCAAATCAGGCTCAAACCATCGAGCCAAATTAGGTCCTTAGGTTAATCGATTCTACATATGGGACTCAATCAATTTGATCAATAATAATTACATGATCATTTAATTTAATTGATCTAATCTTAATCAATATTTGACTCAATTTAATCAATTACTTAATCGAATTAGATCCATATGATTCAAATCAAAAATCTTAGATGCAATCATATTACATAACCTAATTTTTGATTTTTTTATGACCAAAATCCTCATGCACAAACATAAATTTTAGATTTCAAAATCAAATTTTAGATCTAAATTCTTTGCATGAAAGTAAGTATTTAAATCATAAAAAAAAAAAATTAAATTTAACATACAAACATATATCTCATATACGCATGTAAAATTTAGATCTAAATAAAATTCAGATCTACAATATGATATCATATATCTCATATATTAATCATGGATTATATTGAAAGAAATTTTATAACCTAAATATGAAATTATATATCTCATACATAAATCATGAATCAGGTCATATAAAATTTTAGGTTTATGCATGCATCTACATATCATGTGAACATGAGGTAGAAATCATTTTAGATCAAAATTTAGATCTATGCATGCTTTCACATATCAATTATATATTCTAAAATCAAATCTAAAATTAAATCTATATTTAAAAATTTATCTATACATCTCATGTGTCAAGAAAAAATCAGATTTTAAAATCTTTTTCAAAATATATATGACAATTTCAGTAATATGAAACCCATGGCTTTGACATCATTATTAAAATTTGAGATTTGGGACATGCATGTGTATTTCAAAATTTTATTTTCTAAACACCATAGTAGAATACAAGATTAAAATACTTTTAATCTGAATCATGCATGCATAAAAATATAAAACCATAAGGATCTAGTTCATATGTTGAAATTGACATATGCTGAAATTCAGATTGTGATCAAATCGTATATCTGTTTCACAATCTTTTTCTTCAAATCTGGATCTGAAAGAGATAAATTTTTTTTCTAGCCATACAAGTATCCAACCTCTATGGGTATCCATTCGATATTAGCCTAGAACAGCCCTCTTCAAATTGAATTTTTTTCTCTAAGAAAATTCAACCTACTGAATCTGAACGAAGCCTGAATTGCGATCAACACTTGATCTCTTTTCTTGATCTTCTTCTTCTCTTCTTCTCTTACTTTTCTCCCTTGCTTGTGCTACTATCATACACCAGGAACCAGCAAGGAGGGGATGCCCAACAGCTTGGGCGTGAGGGAGAAGTAAGATGCCCCAAAGGGTGGGGCGTGTGGGATGCCAAAGGAGAAGGAGAAGGGAGAGGAAGAGAGGGTGTGGGGGGATCTCTTTGTGGCATGGGGGCTGCTGGTTGAAATGTTTTAAAAATCTTAGGGGAGGTCCCTTTAAATAGGCATGAGGATTGAATCCTATTCAATCTCATAATACAAGTCCTACTTACATTGAGTTTCCTAATAACTTAAGTTATGTAACTTACATTAGGAATCTTTTTAGGTGCCAACTCTTGGAGCTCTTGCACCCAATTAAACACACTCTCTTTTGCACCCAAGGGATGCCCCATATAAAATCAAAAGGCCCTCTAATCATAGGCCACACCCAACTTGATCCAATCAAGATGATGCCCCATAATAACTATCAAGGAATATTAATTAGGGACTTGCACCCTAATTAATTTGATCCAAAACTTTAGACACCCAATAATTAGAGTCCAATGAATCTAATTCATTCAGATTATTAGTAGGTAATTAAGTTTGAATTATCTTATTAAATAAAAAATCCAAACAGAAAGAGGAATTGGGTTCAATCATGTGCTAGCAATGTTACCTTGAACCTAATCGGATTTCTCTAAACCCAATTGACACTTCATAAGCTCAATTATTAATTCTAGACCTAATCTCTTTGTTGTGTGACCATATATGTTCAATTCTATCTGGTAGTAAGATATACAATGATCTCTATCAAAGTATCATTGAAACTCTTTTCAATGGATCGAAACAATTTCACTATAACTCATCAAAGATTGTCAATCCAGAATAACCCTAGTGAGCTCTCACAATCCACCAGTGATACCTAGCAGTATGTAGTGGTAACTTAGTAAAATTAAAATAAATATCTAGATATAGTTAACATGTGATTCAGTCCCTCTATCGTGAGTCTTGACTAGATGACAGGTTATAGATAAATCGTCAAATCTCAACATCAGTCATATGATGATTCGATCAACTCAAGTCCAAATGTAATTCTTATGGAAACTCTTTTCCATCAATCACATTACTGTGGTCACAGATTGTCAGACTTAGCCTCTCAAATATCATAGGACTATTTCTTTCTACCAAGATTGATATATCCTATCTTGATGCACACCCTACTCCTACAGTGGATCAACTATCGTCAATATCCACTACAAGGACTCATTGAGAACCATGTTTATATGTCAATCAAACTCCAACAGCCTCACTGCGAGTAGTTGTGCCATCTCAGATCAAAAGATCAGTCACACAACTACAGCATCAAGACGATCACTGACGATCGAGTAGAAATCCAAGTGATCTCTCGTATGGTCATGCTCAGTACTAGTTGTTCTCTAGCAACTATCTGCACTCATCGTCATGTGTCTCTATATTATAAACTAAAGACCTGCCTATCCCGAAGGAAGCAATCTATGCCCAGTCTATTTGAATCAATCACCATTTTCATGATAATTCTATGATCGAGAGTATTTAGGAATTAAATATATGTCTCTAATTCTCAACACTTTGAGAATATGTATCAAAAGTTAATTCTATGGATGATTCAAGGACACATCATACTTGAATGAAAAATAAACTTATCATTTTATTGATCATATAAATGTATTAAGTACAAAATTATATCCTAAAATTATTACAATGTGTCAGCCATATTGGATTTTAAGATATACATCTAACAATCTCCCACTTGAACTAAAGTCAATTGGTGACAAATCTAAGTCCTATCTTCTCAAGATGGACTTTCATTTTCGATTGGCTCAATTGCTTAGTTAGCGAGTCTGCCACATTGTCCGTGGAGTCTACTCTTCGCATCTCGACATGTTTCTTTTCAGGTAATCGCATATAATATGATATCGCTGCTCGATATGCTTTGATTTCTGATAAGACCTTGGCTCTTTAGCGAGTGCTCTGGCTCCATTATTGCCACAGTAAAGTGGTATGGCATCCGATGTGATAACCTTAAATTTTGAGATAAACTTTTTGAATCAGAAGTCTTCCTTTGCAACATCCAAAGCAGTGACATACTCAGCCTCTGTTGTTGAATCCGCTTTGATGGATTGCTTGAAACTCTTCCAGCTGACTGTGCCACCATTGCAAACAAATATATATCCTAACATAGACTTTCTATCATCAGGATCAGATATGAAGTTTGAGTCAGTATACCCGTCGACTCATAATTTAGAATCTTTTCCAAAGATCAAGAATAAATCATTAGTCCTTCTTAGGTACATAAGAATATTCTTCACAGCTATCCAGTACTCCTTGTCAAGATTCAATTGATACCTACTCGTGATACTCACAGCAAGGGCAATATCAGTTCGAGTACATAGCATGGCATATATGAGTCTCCCTATGGTTGAGGCATAAGGAATCTTACTCATGTGCTGCACTTCCTCAAATATGGTCGGGCATATCATCTTGAAAAGATTAATACCATGCCTAAGAGGTAAAAATCTTCTTTTGGAGTTTTTCATGCTGAACCTCTTCAGTATTTTCTCTATGTACAGCTTTTGTGACAAACCTAGCATCTGTTTAGGTCTATCTCTATAGACCTTTATTCTGAAAATATAGGATGCTTCCCTTAGGTCTTTCATGGAGAATTCTTTGGACAACCATTTTTTGACCGTGGTCAGTATGGGAAGATCATTCCCAACAAAAAAAATATCATCCATGTATAATATGAGGATTGTTATCGCACTCCCACTGACCCTTTTATATATACATGGTTCCTCTTCATTTTTGATGAAATCAAAAGATTTGATTGCCTCATCAAAATGATAGTTTCAACTCTAAGAAGCTTGCTTTAATTCATATATGAACTTTTGTAGCTTGTAGACTCTGTGATTGCCATCACCAGATGTGAAACCCATAGGCTGCTCCATATAGATATCTTCTTCGAGATATCCATTCAGGAAAGCAGTTTTTACATCTATCTGTCAGATTTCATAATCATAGTAAGTTGTAATAGCAAGTAAAGTGTGGATGGATTTTAGCATGGCTACGGACAAGAAGATTTTTTGATAGTCAATGCCCTCATGCTGACTATAACCTTTAGCCACAAGCCTAGTTTTATAGGTCTCTATCTTACCATCGGTACCTATTTTCCTTTTGTAGATCTATTTACACCCAATGGGTACAATACCCTCAGATGAATCCACTAAGATCTAGACTTAGTTCGAGTGCATCGAGTCAATTTCTGACTTCATCGTATCTAACCATTTTTCGAAATTGATATCAGACATCACCTCGTCAAAGGTCTTAGGAACATAACCATGACCTCTATCTCCCGTAAGAAATATTTTCTTTACTTTCTTCGTAAGCATACCCATGTACCTTTCAAAAGGTCGAGAGATCCTGCTAGATCTACGAGGTGGTTGAGGAACGTCTACTACTGGCTCATGAATAACGGATTCCTGAGGATCTATAGCTCTTGGCTCTTCAGAGACCTTCTCTTCGAGCTCAACTAGCCTCCCACTACCACCATCCTAGATAAACTATTTTTCTAGAAATATGATATTTCAACTCATAATCACATTGTGATCTTGTGAAAAGTAGTAGTATCCCATGGATCTTTTGGATACCCAATGAAACGAGCTATTTCAGATCATCCTCTAGTTTATCAGCCATCTATCTCTTGACATAGGCCGGACATCTCCAAGTCTTAAGATAACCTAGACTCAACTTCTTACCAAATCATATCTCATACGGTGTGGTAGGAACGGACTTTGATGGAATCCTATTCAATAGGTGAATGACGGTTAACAAGGCATGTCCCCAAAGATATAAGGGTAGATCAGTGAAGCTCATCATGGACCTGACCATATTTAATAGGATCCTGTTCCTCCTTTCGGATACACCATTGAGCTAAGGTGTTCCTCCTTTCGGATATACCATTATCCTTAAGATATCTCAAAATTTTTTGACTAAGATATTCACCTCCATAATCAGATCGAAGAACCTTAATAGGCTTGTCTGTATGCTTTTCTACTTCATGTCTAAATTTTTTAAACTTTTCAAAGGCTTCAGACTTGTATTTCATCAAATACACATACCCATACCTAGATAGATCATCTATAAAGGTAGTGAAGTAGGCATAACCACCCCTGACCTGCACATCAAATGGCCTACACACATCGATGTGTACCAGGGTAAGTAACTCAGTGGCCCTTTCTCCATGTCCTACAAATGGTAACTTGGCCATTTTTCTTTGAAGGCATGATTCACAAGCTAGATACGACTTTGGGTTAAGAGAGCCAAGGATCCCATCTTTTTTCAGTTTATTTATCCTGTCCTCTCTTATATGGCCTAGTCTATAGTGCCACAAGTACTTTTGATTAATTTCATCTCTGAATCTTTTTTGGCCTACCGCACTCACTATTTGCTCGTTTAAGTTCACATTCACATCAACATGCAAGTGATAAAGATTGTCAATTAAAAAATCTCGTACAATCAATTTATTTCATAAAAAATAGAGCAAAAGTCCTTATTGAAATTAATTTCAAAATCTTGTTATGCTAGCACAGACACGAAAATCAAATTCTGACTAGCTACAGGAACATAATAACAGTCTTTCAAATCTAATCTAAAATCAGACAGTAATTGAAGAGGATAAGTACCAATGGCCTCTGCAACAACTTTTGCTCCATTACTGATCCGAAGGATTATGTTATCTTCCCTCAACCTTCTACTTTCTATTAGACCCTATATTGAGGTACATATATGAGCACTTGAGTCAGAGTCTAATACCCAACTAGAAATAGAAGAAACCATAAGGTTAGATTCAATTACGAGCATACATTTAGAAAGTTTATCACCCTTTTTGGTCTTAAGGCTCTCCAAGTATAGTAGATAGTTCCTCCTCCAGAGGCCTTCAACATCATAGTGAAAACACTTTCTCTTTGCTTCGACCTTCTTAAGAACTTCCTTCCTTGGCTTATTTTCTTTCTTCTGCTTCTTAGCGGATTTAACCTTCTTCTTCCTTGTAGACTTTTTTTTGAAAGAAGTCCACTCTACAGCGAGAACAGTACCTCTTGAACTCTTCAAGGTTCCCTCCATAGTGACCAACATGTTGACCAGTTCGAGAATAGTGCAATCAAGTTTATTCATATGAAAATTTATAATAAATTGACTATATGAACTCATAAGGGATTGAAGGATTAGATCCATCTGCAATTCCTTTTGCATATCCAGCCTTTTGCTCAGTAGTAGGATGGTTTGGTAACACTATGGGTTCCTGATCGAGTATATGACTTTGTTTTTCTGAGATCAATACAATCCTGAGATTTCTCAGTCAGTCTTTATAATTGGTATCGGTCAAACAATTGATTTTAAAGATGCAGGCCAAAGGGTTTGAGGCTGACATTATTTAACTGTGAGAGTAGAGATTCAAGTTAGACTTTTGTACTTAATGTTATATTTACTTCTAGAGACTTTAAGATACAAACAATGACTCCCATTAATTTTTCGGATCCCTCCACTTCTCGAAAAGGAAATAAAAATCCTAACGCGACAAAGGATTTCTAGTGGGTATTGCGGTCCCATCGATACCATGTACCTCACCTAATAGTTATTGATAACATGCACAACGATGCGTAGGCAACTCTTTGCCCAGATGCTTCTCTAAGCATGTTGTAGCGACTTGATCTCTAAGTCATGTAGGCTCACCTAACAGTTATTGCCCACACTCTTTAGTTAAGTCCGACCCACTATTCACAAGTAGGTGCAAGGCCATCATTGGGTCCCTCACCTAACAGTTATTGGGCCCAACCCCATCTTTACCTTGGAGCAACTCTTTGCTAATGGAGTAGTTGTGTGTTCCCAATGCAACTGAACCACTGTGACCAGCCGAGAACAATCATTGCCGGTAGCACGTCCGCACATCTACAACGATGGAAGATCTATGGACTTAATATTTATGAAGAAGTTTAGGTTTAGATCTTATCTAATCAGTCATCATATGACTGATCTAATTGGCATGGGCTAAATCAAACTGCTAAGCAACCTTATTCAAGATCTAATCTTCCACATTGGTCAGGTAAGTCGAGATCGATGGGGGTCTCCCGTTGCTTTTCTTAGACACCAATAAATTGACTAGGTAAGCAAATGGAACCAATTAAATAATTACATCTTAATTACTTGCCTTAGACATCAATAGGTCAATTGGTCCAAACAGGTTAGCTCAAGTGAATCAGGCTCAAACCATCGAGCCAAAATAAGTTCTTAGGTTAATCGATTTCACATATGAGACTCAATTAATTTGATCAACAATAATTACATGATCATTTAATTTAATTAATCTAATATTAATCAATATTTGACTCGATTCGATCAATTACTTAATCGAATTAGACCCATATGATTCAAATAAAAAATCTTAGATGTAATCTTATTATATGACCTAATTTTTTATTTTTCCATGATCAAAATCCTCATGCACAAATATAAATTTTAGATTCCAAAATCAAATTTTATATCTAAATTCTTTGCATGAAAGTAAACTTTTAAATCATGAAAATAATTTTTAGGTTTAACATACAAATATATATCTCATATATGCATATAAAATTCAGTTCTAAATAAAATTCAGATCTATAATATGATATCATATATCTCATATACTAATCATGGATCATATTGAAAGTAATTTTATGACCTAAATATGCAATCATATATCTCATACATGAATTATGAATCAGGTCATATAAAATTTCATATTTATGCATGCATCTACATATCATATGAATATGAACTAGAAACCATTCTAGAATAAAATTCAGATCTATGCATACTTTCACATATCAATTATATATTTTAAAATCAAATATAAAATTAAATCCAGATTAAAAGATTCATCTATACATCTTATGTATCAAAAAAAAATCAGATTTTAAAATTTTTTTCAAAACATATAAGATAATTTTAGCAATATAAAACCCATGATTCTGATATCACTGTTGGAATTCATGGTTTTGGGTATGCATGTGTCATGCCCCTGGCCTAAAATCGCGAGCAGGAGGTCACGACAATTGCCGCATACTTATGAAGAGCTCTCTCCATAAGTATGCAAGACATCTTATCATGATATCAATGCATCACAGTAGAATAAATTCAAATAATTATTATTCACTTTAATTCAAGTAATTAAATCAAATATTTTACGTCCAATAAAATTTCACTAAAAATAAAATAATAGATCTAAGTTTAATGAAGTTGACAATGCTAAATCTCGCCTCTAAAAACTCTGTCCCAATATTATTTTTCATGCTCGTTGTTGGTGCAAAAATCTGCCTGCACCGGAGAAGCTGGAGTTGGGGAAGCCGCGGTCGCCACCGGGACCTGCAAAGGAAGTCTAAACCGGAGGTGGGGTTGCTCCGGCAAGACCCTCCGACGCTCAAGTCAGTTCTCTGCCTCAACAAGAATGGAGTGCTCGAACGGAGAATTTAGCAGAGTTTTGGGATAAGGCAAAAGAGCTTAAAGAATAACGTATCTGGGTCCCCTTTTATAGGCGGGGGAGGCAACAGACTGATAGCGACGTTTGTAACCGCCTGGCAGTGAGCCGCCCATAGTCAGGGGAATTGATTGCGAAAGATAATGGAGCAGACACGTGGCCATCATCATAGCCCACCACATAGGGCCTGTTGCAGGTAGTGGAGAGGCGTCCATTGCCGCTAGTTGTCAGCGAGTAGTGGGATCGTGCAGCACCTGCCGCAGGGAGCGGAGCAGCATCATAGCTGTTGACACAGCCTGTCAGAGAGTAGTGGGATCGTGCAGCACCTGTCGCAGGGGGAGGTGGAGCCGCACGGAATCCGCTACAGGAAGTGGAACAGGATCTTGGCAGTTATTGTTATCCGCCAAGGGACACGGATCTGTTGATCAAGGCTCGGCAGCGGTCGGAGTTCGGCCCTTGCAGGAGTCCGGGAGGAGTCCCCCCTTCGGTTGAGGTCATGGGTGGGGTCCGGCTCCAGCAGCCGATACCGAGGTCGGAGACTGAGGTCGGAGCCCGGCTCCCGTAGGAGTCTGGTTGGAGCCGTTCTGCTGTTGATGGAGGAGCCCGGCTCCCGTAGGAGTCCGGGCGGAGCCGTTCTGCTGTCGATGGAGGAGCCCGGCTCCCGTAGGAGTCCGGGCGGAGCCGTTCTGCTGTCGATGGAGGAGCCCGGCTCCCGTAGGAGTCCGGGCGGAGCCGTTCTGCTGTCGATGGAGGAGCTCGGCTCCCGTAGGAGTCCGGGCGGAGCCGTTCTGCTGTCGAAGGAGGAGCCCGACTCCCGTGGGAGTCCGGGCGGAGCCGTTCCGCTGTCGAAGGGGGAACCCGGCTCCCGTGGGAGTCCGGACGGAGCCGTTCTGCTGTCGAAGGGGGAGCCCGACTCCCGTAGGAGTCCGGGCGGAGCCATTCTGCTGTCGATGGAGGAGCCCGACTCCCGTAGGAGTCCGGGCGGAGCCGTTCTGCTGTCGAAGGAGGAGCCCGGCTCTCGTGGGAGTCCGGGCGGAGCCGTTCTGCTGTCGAAGGGGGAGCCCGGCTCCCGTAGGAGTCCGAGCGGAGCCGTTCTGCTGTCGATGGAGGAGCCTGGCTCCCGTAGGAGTCCGGGCGGAGCTGTTCTGCTGTCGAAGGAGGAGCCCGGCTCCCGTGGGAGTCCGGGCGGAGCCGCTCTGCTGTCGAAGGAGGAGCCCGGCTCCCGTGGGAGTCCGGGCGGAGCCATTCTACTGTCAAACTCGGCCGCGGGTATTTTATACCCAACACCAGTCCCCCTACTTCCGAGTTTGAATTTCAAGCGAAGGAAGTACACAGAGAGAGATGCACGCAGCCAGAATTGTCCCTTCGAACCTTGCGCCCTGCCGCCCCTATTTAATGCGCGCACGTCAGAGTCCATTTTTCGGTGAAGGTGACTTGAAAAGTCTTTTCGGAACCCCCACTGAAACGCGATCCCAAGCGTCGCTTTGCGAGAATTCGTGAGCGGTCAACCCTCGATGGCGGTGAAGGGGATAAGCGCGCCATGCGGCACACATCAGTTGGCCCAGGAATACCCGCCGCCATAACTGCGCCAGGATCCATCGGCTATTTAAACCCCTCAACCCCCTCGTGGCTTCATTCTGGCGCTGTTCTTTCTGAGAGTCCTGCTTCTCTCGCCCCAGTCCCTGTCTCCTTCCCTTATACCATGTTATCTACTCGGGAGGCTATCCTCGAGGGCATTCTTAGGGTTTGGAAAAAGGAGAGAAGGAGAATGGCGGCCGGTGAGAATCTTCGTCGTCCCAAAAGGAGCCCAAGGAAGAATTCCTTCAACAACAGGAGTTTAATAGCGGGGGCTGTCGGTGAAGTTATTCTGCCCGCGAATCTCGGAGTAGCAAGGCGGGGTGATACCGGTCAAGAGGGAAGAATAGCCATCATAAGCCATGACGGGATCCTTGACACCGTCGGGGCCGATAGACCAGAGGCGGTCGGTGTCGACGGTGGGGCAGTAGAACTTGTTGCGGGGACGGTGGAAGTAACGCATGCCGACCTTGCCGGAGCGTCTCGGGTGGCGGCCGTTGGTGCCCCCTCCGTCTCCGGGGATCTACCCCACCCCTTTCCTGCTAAGGCTGGGACCTCGGGAACAGAATGAGGCGAGATGGGTGAGAGCTGTTACACGCATTGGAGAATGCGACTGAGAAGGATAGAGACGAAGTTCATAGCTCGGAGCGATCTCCGGTTCGTCCCGCCCGAACCGTGCCCGCGATACTTGCGATGACGTGTATCTTCTTTTTTTTTTTTTTTTTTTTCTCTGACCCACAGGGTCCTGTAGCGTGTACTTTTGTTAAATGAAAAAGCAATTTCAGTACCTTGTTTGCATCTTGCGTTAAATAGTTGCCTGCCGAACTTCTTCATTTTCCTTTCCTTCTCTTTGCCTGTGTTACGTCGTTCCAGGGTCGTCGGCGACCTTTTCAGTTCTTGTCGGGTCATCATTCGCCGATCTCCTTTTCAGCTTTTGTGCCATTCGGGGACACCCACTCGTCAGGTTCGCTCGGATTTTTCTCCGCTGAAGTCGGGGCTAAGTTCGGCTCCCTTGATAGTCCGAACGGAGAAGCCCTCCGAGAGTTGGAGTAGTTCGATCCTCGTAAGAGCCAGGGCAAAGTTTTTCTGCAATCAAAGTCATAAGTAAAGTCCGGCTTCCGTAGAAGTCCGGGAGGAGTTGTCCTGTAGCTGACGTTGGCGGTGGAGCCCGGCTCCCGTAGGAGTCCGGGCGAAATCTTTTTTGGCGTAGGGGCCCGGCTCCCGTGGGAGTCCGGGTGAAGTCTTCTTGTGACGGAACCCGGCTCCCGTAGGAGTCTGGGTGAAGTCTTTTTGTGGCGGAACCCGGCTCTCGTAGGAGTCCGGGTGAAGTCTTTTTGTGGCGGAACCCGGCTCCCGTAGGAGTCCGGGCGAAGTCTTTTTATGGCGGAACCCGGCTCCCGTAGGAGTCCGGGCGAAGTCTCTTTGGCGACGAAACCCGGCTCCCGTAGGAGTCCGGGCGAAGTCTCTTTGGCGGCGAAACCCGGCTCCCGTAGGAGTCCGGGTGAAGTCTCTTTTGGCGTAGGGACCCGGCTCCCGTAGGAGTCCGGGCCTTCCACTTTGCTCATGTCTGGATGAGGTTCTCCTCCTGTTCCTGACAGGGCTGTGGGGGCACATTAGGGTGTTGCGAGGCCTCTCCCCCCATCCGGTCTAAAAGAACCGGGCCTTCCACTTTGCTCATGTCTGGACGAGGTTCTCCTCCTGTTCCTGATAGGGCTGTGGGGGCACATTAGGGCGTTGCGAGGCCTCTCCCCCCATCCGATCTAAAAGAACCGGGCCTTCGACTTTGCTCAAGTTAGGGCGAGGTTCTCCTCCTGTCCCTAACAGGGCTGTGGGGGAACATATGGGCGTTGCAAGGCCTCTCCCCCCATCCGGTCTAAAAGAACCGGGCCTTCGACTTTGCTCAAGTTAGGGCGAGGTTCTCCTCCTATCCCTAACAGGGCTGTGGGGGCACATATGGGCGTTGCAAGGCCTCTCCCCCCATCCGGTCTAAAAGAACCGGGCCTTCGACTTTGCTCAAGTTAGGGCGAGGTTCTCCTCCTGTCCCTAATAGGGCTGTGGGGGCACATATGGGCGTTGCAAGGCCTCTCCCCCCATCCGGTCTAAAAGAATCGGGCCTTCGACTTTTATAAGGTTGCCCTCTTGTTTTTGATATCGTCTGCTTGAATTGTCCTAAGACAAATGGGCACGCATTTTTTGATTAGGACGAAATCACTGGTAGTACATCCGTAAGTTTTCTGAGCTCCATGGTCGCGGGAGGTCGGCTCCCCCGAGTTCCTTGAGATAATAAGTTCCAGGTCAGACTACTTCTTTGACCTCATAAGGTCCCTCCCAGTTTGGGGCAAGCTTCCCCTGGCCCTGAGGTTGTGAGACAGCAGCTCGTCGGAGCACTAGATCCCCTGCTTTGAATACCTTATTCTTGACTCGGGCATTGTAATATCGGGCGACTTTCTGTCTGTAGGCTGCCATTCGAACCTGAGCAATCTCCCGCCTTTCTTCTAGTAGGTCGAGGTTGGCTCTGAGACTTTGCGTATTTTGGGGATCGTCGAATACCACGACTCGTGCCGACGGGAGTTTAAGCTCGATCGGGATGACAGCTTCCGTACCAAAGGCTAAAGCAAAGGGAGTCTCTCCTGTAGGCAACCTCTGGGTGGTCCGATAAGCCCATAGCACATGATAAAGTTCGTCCGCCCAAGTTCCTTTTGCTTTTTCGAGCCTGGTCTTAATCCCCTGCAAAAGGGTTCTGTTTGTTACCTTGGCTTCACCGTTCGCCTGGGGGTGGACCACTGATGTGAATTTGTGGGAGATGTTTAGGTCTTCACAGAATTCAGCAAATCTGGCTCCCGCGAATTGCCGTCCATTATCAGTGATGAGGGTTCTAGGCAAACCGAACCTGCACACGATCGATTTCCAGACGAAATCCTGTACTTTTGCTTCTGTGATTTTGGCTAGTGGCTCGGCCTCGACCCATTTGGTGAAGTAGTCGATGGCTACAAGGAGAAATTTCTTTTGACCAGACGCCATGGGAAAGGGGCCAAGAATATCCATTCCTCATTGCGCAAAAGGCCATGGGGCACTCAAGGGTGTAAGCTCGGTAGCAGGTCGTCTCTGGACGTTGGCGTATCTCTGGCATCGATCACACTTTTTGACATATTCAATTGAATCATGGTGCATTGTTGGCCAGTAATACCCTTGGCGGAGTAGCTTGTGGGATAGAGACCTGGCACCTAAATGGCTTCCGCAAGCTCCCTCGTGCACTTCCCATAAAGCGTAGTCAGCTTCTGAGGGTCGGAGGCATCTCAAGAGAGGCAAGGAGTATGATCTTTTGTATAATTTGCCCTCATAAAGGATGAACCGGGAGGCTTGATTTCGGAGTTTCCGGGCTTCTTTCGCATCCTGGGGGAGAATCCCATCTCTAAGATAGGTTATTAGCGGGTCGACCCAGCTGGGTTCGTGGTCGATCTCCATTACGAGTCGCGGTTCTTCCGTACTCGGTTGTTTTAAAACTTCAAAGAGGATGCCTTTTGGCAATTCGGTCGGAGCCGATGTCGCCAGTTTGGAGAGAAGATCGGCTCTGGTGTTCTCCGACCTTAGAATTTGCCTGATGTCGAAATTGTCAAAGGCAGGGATGAACTCCTTCACCTTCTCAAGATATTTGGCCATGCTGTCCTCCCGCGCTTCAAAGCTCCCGCTGACTTGCCCCACCACAAGTTGGGAATCGCTGTGCACCCGGAGTTGACCTATTCCGAGCTCCCTGGCGATCCTTAATCCTGCGATCAGAGCTTCATACTCCGCTCCATTGTTTGTTGCGGGGAATTCGAAACGCAGAGCGTATTCCGCAATGACTCCCTCCGGGCTGGTCAAGATCAGGCTTGCACCCGCGCCTGCCATGTTGGACGATCCATCCACATGGAGGGTCCAAAAATTATCGGACGAACTGGCTTCTTCGTCGGGGGAGTTCGGTTGAGTCCTCAGGTTGTCAATTTTGTTTTGCTCAGGCTCGGCCTCCTCGGGGATGGTGCATTCTACTATGAAATTCGCCAACACTTGGGCTTTTATCGCCGGCCTAGGCTTGTAGTTGATGTCGAATTCTGTGAGCTCGATTGCCCATTTCGCCATCCTCCCGGAGATATCAGCTCGGTGCAAAACCGCCTTGATCGGTTGGTCAGTGAGTAACATCGCCGTGTGCCCTTGAAAGTAAGGCCGGAGTCTCCGAGCTGCAATCAACAAGGCGTAGGTCAGTTTTTCTAATTTAGTATACCTGGTCTCGGCGTCCCTCAACACGCGACTAATGTAGTAGACCGGTCGCTGGACTTTCATTTCCTCTTTAACAAGGACAGCTGCAAGGGCTGTGGGAGAGACCGCCAGGTACAAAAATAATTCTTCCTTGGGCTCGGGCTTCGCCAGCAATGGGGGTGAGCCAAGATAGCTTTTTAATTCTTCGAACGCCCGTTGGCATTCAGGGGTCCAACAGAAGTTCTTCGGCTGCTTGAGAGTTTGAAAGAAGGGCAGACATCGCTCGGCCGACCTTGCGACAAAGCGATTAAGAGCCGCGACTCTTCCCGTGAGGCATTGAACCTCCTTGATCGACCTTGGGGCAGTCATATTTTGGATGGCGCGGATTTTCTCCGGATTGGCCTCGATCCCACGTCCCGACACCATGAAGCCCAGGAACTTTCCTGAAGTTACCCCAAAGGCGCATTTGGTCGGGTTCAGCTTCATTCTATACTTTCGAAGAGCGCCAAAGGTTTCCTCGAGGTCGGCTACATGATTTTCGAAAGACCTGCTTTTCACGAGCATATCGTCCACATAAACCTCCATGTTTCGGCCGATCTGTTCCTTGAAGATCTTGTTCACCAGTCGTTGATAGGTTGCACCCGCGTTCTTGAGGCCGAACGGCATAACCCTGTAGCAGTAAAGGCCGCGATTAGTGATAAAGGCAGTCTTTTCTTCATCTTCCGATGCCATTCTAATCTGGTTATAGCCGGAGAATGCGTCCATGAAAGTGAGAAGCTCATGGCCCGAGGTAGCGTCCACCAGTTGGTCGATCCTGGGAAGGGGGTAGCTGTCCTTTGGGCAAGCTTTATTTAGCTTTTTGAAGTCGATACACATCCTCCACTTGCCGTTTGCTTTCTTGACCAAGACAACATTGGAGATCCACTCTGGATAATTGACCTCCTTGATGAATCCGGCCTTGAGAAGTTTATCCACTTCCTTGGCTATCGCCTTCTGCCTCTCCGGGGCATGACTCCGGATTTTTTCTTTTGTTGGTCGATGTTTAGGGTCGACCGCCAGATGATGTTCCATGACTTCTGTCTCAATCTCCGGCATATCCGTCGGGACCCATGCGAAAACGTCCGCATTCCTTCGGAGAAAATCCACGAGATGCGTCCGCACCTCCTCCTCCAGGTTGGAGCCAATTAACACCACATGCTCCGCACTCCCATCATTCAAAGGAATTGGTATTAGGTCCTCGATCGGGCCGCCCCTCTCTTCAGTGAGGTCGTCGCGCGCATCCAACCCGTCGACTGGACAGAAGTCCGCTTGATCGCTTCTTTGCAGGGCAATATTGTAGCAGTGCCTGGCCAGCGCTTGGTCTCCCCGAACTTCTCCAATCCCTTTGTCAGTGGGAAACTTCAACTTCAAATGGTAGGTTGAAACAACGGCTCTGAGGGCATTGAGGCCGGGTCGGCCAAGAATTGCATTGTAGGCAGACGGCGCCTTTACCACCAGGAAATTCACCAGGGCTCTGGACTGCTTTGGATGCTGACCAGCGGTCACAGTTAGAGCTATCATTCCTTCCGTCGGAACGGCGTCACTAGTAAACCCTATCAAGGGAGAGCACATCGGCCTTAGATGACCGCCAAGAGTGAACATTCTCGAATAGGCGCTGTAGAATAAGATGTCGGCCGAACTTCCGTTGTCGACGAGAATGCGACGGACGTCATAATTTGCTATGTTCAAGGAAACTACGACCGCGTCGTTATGAGGGAATTGGACTCCCTGGGCATCTTCTTCAGTGAAGGCTATGGGCTCTTCAACTTTTTGCTGCTTGAGGGGTGCAGCTGATGTGCTGGTTGCCTCCGGCCGGGATTCTCCCGAGATGACGTTGACGAAATCCGGCGAAGGCTGGTCATCGGCCACCCTTTATTGGCAACCACAGCCGGAGGTAGTTGTGCAGAAACCTCACGGGAGGGCATCGGATGGGGAAAAGAGGATTGGATGTCGGAAAAGATGGCCGGAAGCGGGTCCGTTGAGCGCTCCTTCAAGAATAAGGGTGCTGCGAAGACACAGCCCCTTCCTCTAGCGCCAATCCTGTTGGTGCAAAAATCTGCCTGCGCTGGAGAAGCTGGAGTTGGGGAAGCCGCGGTCGCCGCCGGGACCTGCAAAGAAAGTCTAAACTGGAGGTGGGGTTGCTCCGACAAGACCCTCCAATGCTCAAGTCAGTTCTCTGCCTCAACAAGAATGGAGTGCTCGAACGGAGAATTTAGCAGAGTTTTGGGATAAGGCAAAAGAGCTTAAAGAATAACGTATCTGGGTCCCCTTTTATAGGCGGGGGAGGCAACAGACTGATGGCGACGTTTGTAACCGCCTGGCAGTGGGCCGCCCATAGTCAGGGGAATTGATTGCGAAAGATAATGGAGCAGACACGTGGCCATCATCATAGCCCACCACATAGGGCCTGTTGCAGGTAGTGGAGCGGCGTCCGTTGCCGCTAGTTGTCAGCGAGTAGTGGGATCATGCAGCACCTGCCGCAGGGAGCGGAGCAGCATCATAGCTGTTGACACAGCCTGTCAAAGAGTAGTGGGATCGTGCAGCACCTGTCGCAAGGGGAGGTGGAGCCGCACGGAATCCGCTACAGGAAGTGGAACAGGATCTTGGCAGTTATTGTTATCCGCCAAGGGACACGGATCTGTTGATCAAGGCTCGATAGCGGTCGGAGTTCGGCCCTTGCAGGAGTCCGGGAGGAGTCCCCCCTTCGGTTGAGGTCGTGGGTGGGGTCCGGCTCCAGCAGCCGATACCGAGGTCGGAGACTGAGGTCGGAGCCCGGCTCCCGTAGGAGTCCGGTTGGAGCCGTTCTGCTGTTGATGGAGGAGCCCGGCTCCCGTAGGAGTCCGGGCGGAGCCGTTCTGCTATCGATGGAGGAGCCCGGCTCCCGTAGGAGTCCGAGCGGAGCCGTTCTGCTGTCGAAGGAGGAGCCCGGCTCCCGTAGGAGTCCGGCGGAGCCGTTCTGCTGTCGAAGGAGGAGCCCGGCTCCCGTAGGAGTCCGGGCGGAGCCGTTCTGCTGTCGATGGAGGAGCCCGGCTCCCGTAGGAGTCCGGGCGGAGCCGTTCTGCTGTCGATGGAGGAGCCCGGCTCCCGTAGGAGTCCGGGCGGAGCCGTTCTGCTGTCGAAGGAGGAGCCCGACTCCCGTGGGAGTCCGGGCGGAGCCATTTCGCTGTCGAAGGGGGAACCCGGCTCCCGTGGGAGTCCGGGCGGAGCCGTTCTGCTGTCGAAGGGGGAGCCCGGCTCCCGTAGGAGTCCGGGCGGAGCCGTTCTGTTGTCGATGGAGGAGCTCGGCTCCCATAGGAGTCCGGGCGGAGCCGTTCTGCTGTCGATGGAGGAGCCCGACTCCCGTAGGAGTCCGGGCGGAGCCGTTCTGCTGTCGAAGGAGGAGCCCGGCTCCCGTGGGAGTCCGGGCGGAGCCGTTCTGCTGTCGAAGGGGTAGCCCGGCTCCCGTAGGAGTCCGGGCGGAGCCGTTCTGCTGCAGAACTCCACTAAATACCAGTGCACAACTCCCACTGACAGGATCCACTGAGTACCAACGTATAATCCTCATTGACGGAGCCCACTGCAATATAGTTAGGCTGAGAGCATAAATCTGATTTATATCAAAATACTTTTGTATCATAACATATCATAATTTCTATTGAACATATGTATAATCAATAAACTCATAGTATTTCAAAATTACTTTTTGTTCAAATAATAATTTCATAAATCATGCATAATTTCAAAGAATAATTATTTACTTTCAGAACAAATATGAAATATCTCGAGAAGATGATTCATTACTTACCTTTCACAGATCACTGAATGAATAGATCGATTAATCTCTAGAAGATTCTTCAGTGCCTATTATCTAAAATTATATTCTTGTATTAATTTTATTTCAAAATTAAATCTAACAAATCACAGATCAAAACCCTTCTTAGGATTGGACTCTTCACTAAACTCGATCAGAATCATCAAAAGAAAGTCTTTTACTATGCTAATCTTAAAAAGATAACTTTGAAAAAGAAACATCTATCAAGAGAGAGAGATAATTTAGAGAGAGAAAACTCTAGAGAGAGAAAGTCCAATTCTAGAGAGAGAAAGTAAGGGTTCAGATTGAAAGAAGAGAGAGAAACTTTGTCTTATTTTTATTTTATTATTTATTTTTTTTTCTTTTTTTTTTTTTCTTTTTTTTCCTTTTTCTTTTTTTTTTTCTTCTTTCTTTTCCTTTTTCTTTTTCTTTTTCTTCTTTCTTTTCATGGCCTCCTATGGGTGAAACAGGTGAAACAGGAGATCGAATGGTCCCCCCCTCATTTGGTTGGCTAACCAGTGGCCGATCGGCATGGAGATGGCCGATGGCAGGAGGAGGGCGAACCCCCATCCGAAGGAACCCAAACCGATGGCCGGCGACGACCACCAACGCCTGAAAACCAAAAAAATCAAAACCTCTCCCACGATAAAATTCGACGACTCTGATCGCCGGTGAATGTGCACACCGGTACAGGAAGGAAGGGAGAGAAGAGAGGAAGAGAACCATATGCTTACCTCGAGCTCCGGCGACCTCTCCGGTGAGGAATCACGATGATTTCTGACGATCTTCACCTTTTCGCTCCGAGTTTTCATGATGGAAGGAAGGGGGAAAGATCCCCCTCTTAAATAGAGTCGGAGGGAAGGAATTTGACTCATCCCTGACGGCCTTTCTGACTCCGATTAGGAGTTGTCGATGGTGGAAGAAGACTCCCACAGGGAGTTTTCTTCAATTTTTTTTTTGGGCTTTTGGGTTTAAGGCCCAATGGGCCGGGTGTTACATTCTTCCCTCTTAAAAATAAATTCCATCCTCAAAATTTTTCTTACCTGTCACCATTGCATTGGAAGCCAGTGCGTTCTATTGAGTAAGAGCATAAACTCTTCCCTGAGTTTTAGAAATCTGTTCACCACCTTTGTTTTGTCCTTCATAAGTTCTTTGGCCAACTTGATTTTCAGTATTTAGCGGGCAGCTAGCAATTTTATGATCCATCTGACCACATTTGAAAGAAGCACCTGTATTCCAATGGCAATCCTTGTCCACATGATTTTTGACACATCTGGAGCACCGCTCACCATCAATTTGTTGAGTCTTATTATCTATTGCTCCCTTAGCTGAACTTTTGATGTTTTTGTTATTCTGCCCTTGTGTATCATTTGATTTTGCTCTCTTTCTTTGCTTTCTTTCCCTTTCCATGCACTTTTCATTGACTTCTCTTTCAATTATTAGTGCTTTGTTTACCACATCTGCATAAGTTGTCAATTCATATGGAACTACTTATTTTCAAATCTCAGTTCTCAATCCCATCTCAAACTTGTGAACACGTTCTTGCTCACCATCGACTAATTTCAGAGCAAATTTTGCTAACTCTGTAAATTTTGCTTCATATTCAATCACACTCATATCCTTTTGCTTCAGATAAATAAACTCTTGCTCTTTCAAGATCCTTATACTCCGAAAAAAATACTGATCGTAGAATGCAATCCGAAATCTCTTCCAAGTAAGTATTTCGCCATCTTGTTCATACTTACACTATAGTCGCTGACACCAGTTGTATGCTTCTTCTTATAGTAAATAAGCTGCATATCGAATCTTTTCTTCATCACGACACTCTTGGATAGCGAAGGCCTTCTCCATCTTCATTATCCAGTTATCAGCCTCCAAAGGTTCAGTAGTCCCCTTGAAAGCTGGAGGAGCAAGCTTTTTAAATTTTGAAATATTGTTTCATTGTATAGTTGCTCTCCATGTTGTGATGGTGGATGCTGATGTGTTGTGTATCTTAGTGTATCTACTATTGTTCAAGCATTTACTGCTGTATTTGTTGTTGCATTTGTACCATCCCGATTAAGGTCTGCATTAACTGAGCCATATCCAGTTCCTGACGTGCTCTCGAAGTACTCCCATTAGGATCTATGACTCCCTCCTCCTAAGGGGTGCCACTAGTCAAATGGGGAGTGCTACCATCCCATGGTTGTGATGTCTCTCTTGCGATCCCTTAAGTAGTTCTTGTCATTCTATAGGGAGGCATAATAACCTTTGTAGTAGTAAAACCTTATTAGATTCATTTATCTACTTGTTAGGATGGGTTTAGTATGATATTCATACTTTAACGTCTTAATATTTTTGATGTCTACCCACCTACACTTATACTATGTCTAATTTTATGTATCATAATTTATCTACTTATGCTCTGATACCATATTAATTGTCACGCCTCTGGTCCGAAATTGCGAGCCGGAGGTCGCAGCAACCACCGCATACTTATGAAGAACTCTCTCCATAAGCATGCAAGGCATCTCATCATGATATCAATGCATTACAGTGGAATAAATTTAAATAATTATTATTCAACTTTAATTTAAGTAATTAAATCAAATATTTTACATCCAATAAAGTTTCACTAAAAATAAAATAATAGATCTAAGTTTAATGAAGTTGACAATGCTAAATCTCGTCTCTAAAAGCTCTGTCTCAATATTATTTCCTACGCTCGCAATTAATTATCTAAATCTGAAAAATAGAAAGAAAGATAATGAGCTAGACAGTCCAGTAAGTAACAAATATCTCAACTAGATATTTCAGATATTATATAATTTTCAAGAATAATACTGTAAATAAATATAAAAAATATATTTCATGTTGATTTAATGTAAATTCAATCTTTTCAAATATTTACATATAATATAATCATAAATTTGATTCGATTCAAAATACTCGTAACTCAACAGCCTCGACTATGACCAACGTTTAACCCCAACTGGTAGGGTTCACTAAACACCAGCATACAACCCTCACTGGTAGGGTCCATTAAACACTAGCACACAACCCCCACTGGCAGGGTTCACTAAATACCAATGCACAACCCCCACTGACAGGGTCCACTGAGTACCAACGTATAATCTTCATTGGCGGGGCCCACTGAAACATAGTTAGGCTGAGAGCATAAATCTGATTTATATCAAAATACTTTTGTATCATAACATATCATAATTTCTATTGAACATATGTATAATTAATAAACTCATAGTATTTCAGAATTATTTTTTGTTCAAATCATAATTTCATAAATCATGCATAATTTCAAAGAATAATTATTTACTTTCAGAACAAATATGAAATATCTCGAGAAGATGATTCATTACTTATCTTTCACAGACCACTGAATGAATAGATCGATTAATCTCTAGAATATTCTTTAGTACCTATTATCTAAAATTATATTTTTATATTAATTTTATTTTAAAATTAAATCTAATAAATCATAGATCAAAATCCTTCTTAGGATTAGACTCTTCACTAAACTCGATCAGAATCATCAAAAGAAAGTTTTTCACTATGCTAATCTTAAAAAGATAACTTTGAAAGAGAAATATCTATCAAGAGAGAGAAATAATTTAGAAAGAGAAAATTCTAGAGAGAGAAGTTCAATTCTAGAGAGAGAAAGTAAGGGTTCAGATTGAAGGATGAGAGAGAAACTTTCTCTCATTTTTATTTTATTATTTATTTATTTATTTTCTTTTCTTTCTTTTTTTCTTTTTTTTTTCTTTTTCTTTTTCTTCCTTCTTCCCATGGCCTCCCATGGGTGAAACAGGGGACCGAATGGTCCCCTCCTCGTTTGGTTGGCTGACCAGTAGCCGACCGGCATGGGGATGGCCGACGGCAGGAGGAGGGCAACCCACCATCTGAAGGAACCCAAACTGATGGCCGGCGACGACCACCGGCACCCAAAAAACAAAAAAATTGAAACCTCTCCCATGATAAAATTCGATGACTCCAGTCATCGACGAACGTGTGCACCGACATGGGAAGGAAGGGAGAGAAGAGAGGAAGAGAACCATATGCTTACCTCGAGCTCAGGCGACCTCTCCGATGAGAAATCACGATGAGCACGGTGATAGTTTTCACAGGTGATTTCTGACGATCTTCATCATTTTGCTCTGAGTTTTCATGATGGGAGGAAGAGGGAAAGGTCTCCCTCTTAAATAGAGTCAGAGGGGAGGAGTTTGACTCCTCCTCGGTGGCCTTTTCGACTCCGATTAGGAGTCATCGACAGTGGAAGATTCAAATTTTTTTTTTTGGGCTTTTGGGTTTAAGGCCCAATGGGTTGGGTGTTACAGCATGTGTGATTCAAAACTTTATGTTCTAAAATTTATAGTGAAATACAAGATTAAAATATTTTTAAAAATCATACATGCATAAAAGTATAAAACCACAAGGATCTAGTTCATGTGCTGAAATTAATATATACTGAAATTCAGTTTATGATCAAATTGCATACCTATTTCGTAATTCTTTTCTTCAAATTTGGATATGAAAGAGAAGAGATTTTTTTCTAGCCACACAAGTATCCAATCTCTATGGGTATCCACTCAAGATCAGCCTGGAATATCCCTCTTCAAATTAAATTTTTTTCTCTAAAAAAATTCAGCTTGCTGAATTTGAATGAAGCCTGGATCACGATCAATACTTGATCTCTTTCCTTGATCTTCTTCTTCTCTTCTTCTCTTGCTTTTCTCTCTTGCTTGTGCTATTACCAAACATCAAGAACCAGCAAGAAGGGGTTGCCCAATAGCTTGGGCGTGAGGGAGAAGTGGGATGCCCCAAAGGGTGGGGCGTGTGGGATGCCAAGGGAGAAGGAGAAGGGAGAGGAAGAGAGGGCATGGGGGGATCTCTTTATGTCATGGGGGCTTCTGGTTGGATGCTTTAGGGATCTTAAGGAAGATTTCTTTAAATAGATATGAGGATTGAATCTTATTCAATCTCATAATATAAGTCCTACTTACATTGGATTTCCTAATAACTTAAGTTATTTAACTTACATTAGAAATCCTATTAGGCGTCAACTCTTGGAGCCCTTACATCTAATTAAATACACCCTCTTTTGCACCCAAGAGATGTCCCATATGAAATCAAAAGGCCCTCTAATCATGGGACACACCCAACTTGATCCAATCAAAGTGGTGCCCCATAATAACTATCAAGGAATATTAATTAGGGACTTGCACCCTAATTTATTTGATCCAAAACCTTAGACACCTGATAATTAGAGTTCAATGAATCTAATTCATTTAGATTATTAGTAGGTATTTAGTTTAAATTATCGGTCATAGGAGAAAAATAGGGTTTAAAGGCCCTCTCCTCCCATTCGATGGGGTCTCCTATGGCGGTAGGGGTGCCGCTGCAATTATATCCCATGCAGATGAAGCAGCGAAAGAAATTAATTATAAAGGTTCAATTGTGAAATTTATCATGAATGTGTTAGATTAGATCTAAAAGAATATTCATGATTTATTTTGATTGAGTTATTTTCTATTATGTAATTAGCAATAGGATTGCTATTTATGAAATATGCTGATCTATTTGTGAAATGAGTCAATATATTTGGTGAACAGAAAATAAAATCTTTCAAATTTAAAAATTATTTTCGAAATACCAAACCCTGACCCATCAGCCCTAATACTTAATTAAAAGAATTAAGTGTTGTCTAGTAGGTCTAGAATTGTGAATTAAGACCTAAGAAAATTACATAAACTTGTGGGTCAATGGGTTAGATGGATTGGTCCATAATTGGGTTAGACCTAAGGTTAGCTTAAAGAAATGGATTAAATTAGAGTAATTGGTCAAATCTAATCAAAAGTTAAATTAGATTAGGTCAAGGATACTCTAGACTCAAATCCAATAGTTGTAGTTGAAAGGGTCCATGTCTTTAACCAGACCAAGATGGACTTAATTCATGGCTACGCGGTGGAACCCTATTTAATAAGTTGATCAAATTAAAACTAATGAAGCGGTTGGTGTCTAAGGTAAGTTTGGCATTTTGACCAGTGGTTTTTAAGCGGGAGCTACACGCAGTGATTCGATCTTTGACGAGTTAATGGCTTATCCCCATCACTGATCTCACTTACCTGGCCAACCTGGTGAATTAGGTTTTGATTAGATCACTTGGTGATTAGGGTTCACCCATGTCATTAGGTAAATCAGTTTGACTGATACTCTTATTTTATAACATTCACTAATGATTTATCTAGATTTGGATATATGTATCTATGAAATATAAATTTGAGGCTTTTAATAAATTTAAAGAGTATCAAAGTATAGTTGAGAAACAAACTGAAAAAAATATTAAAATCCTTTGATCCGATTGAGGAGGAGAATACTTATCCAATGAGTTTCTAGATCATCTTAAAAAAAATAGAATTCTCTCATAATGGATTTCTCCCTATTCACCACAGCTAAATGGTGTACCAAAAAAGAAAAATCATACTTTATTAGATATGGTACAGTTTATGATGTGCCTTACAGATTTGCCTATTTTCTTCTGGAGATATGCCCTAGAAACTACTGTCTATATCCTGAACAGAGTATCTTCAAAATCTGTGCCAAGCACTCCATATGAGATATGGAGAGGAAAGAAGCCTAATCTTAAGTATCTTAAGATATGGAGCTGTCCAGCTTATGTTAAAAAAATTTTAGACATAAGCTGAGTACTAGAATAGATAAATGCTTATTTATAGATTATCCTAAAGAGAGTATAAGATATTGAAAATTATATTCTAAAGCCAATCGTTTGACGATTGTGTTAATTATAAATATATATAAATTGATAAATAATAAAAGTTATTTGATATTTTTCATCACAAGGATACATCTTTTAATGAACTCCTATGTTGTGATAAAGTTCTTAGGACTACTTTGATCGATAAAAGAGGATTTATCATGTAGTCTTTAAATTGGTTCACGACTAAATGATACGCTATTATAGGATGATAGCGATATCAAGTGTAGGTCATTGTGTGCCATATACATTGGTTGTCCTCGTAATCAAATGGTATGGAGATACTGGTATGATGTGCAGGTGAGATGTAGGAGTACATCGTCATTGAACGTGACCAACTGTGGAGGATTCTACTATCAAGGATAGCTCGCGAAGGGTATGGGTAAAAGTATCCCTCTGACCTGAGATCATTACGGTGACTTGCGAGCAACTCACTATACTTTCGTATCAGACTAACTGAGTTTCTAATTCAATGATGAAAGGTTTTTGAGTATAGTCAAGTACTTACTAAGTCGGTGTGTGAGTCAAGATGAGATTGACCCCTCCAAATTAGTAGAAAATATGCATTAGTGTATTTCAATTTAGCAAAACCTGAGCCTAGATAATCCATGTGATGAATTTGAAAAAGATTAAAATATAATGTGGATGACTTATCTAAGATTGATAGTTAAATTCTAGGTCATCCTCGAGCATTAGGATCAAAGGGATGAATTATATAGTAACTATACGCTAATAGGTTCTTGAATGTTGCTTCGCCTTCATTCAACCTATCTGGATGTCGGGTCACAATTGCTAGATTGTTACATTGATTAATTCAGGAAGGTGTTCATGTGCTACCGACTTAGATTTGAACCTATGGGGTCACACTCAAAAGAAGTTTCTGACTAATCATGTGGCTGATCAACGATTAAGAATCATTTAAGGGCTTAATTGTCAATTTGATTGATGGTTAACCTTATGCAAAACTTGTAATAAATTAATTCATCAAGTGTTAATGAATTAATGAAAGATTAATTAGTAATTAAATTATTAATTAGCTCAATTTGATTAAAAAATGAGGATTAAATAAAATCTAATTGAATTAGATTCAATTATGTTTGATCCAATTAGATTATTAGATGACCTAATTGTTAAGGAAGAATTATCCCTGATTTGATCAGAACTTTAGTTTAGTCAATTTTTACTTTGATTAGAATTTGATTAAAAATTTATAAATCTAATAAAATTAGATTTTATATATTTTATTTGGGCTAAATCAGATGTGATTTAGTTTAGATTCAAATAAAGAAATTAAGAGTCCTTATTGGAATAGGACTCTTCTCCCTGCTCCAATCCAGATTGTATGCCATATATCTCTACACAAAAATTTGTTTTGTATGAGATTTTTCCACACTAAAGATTTTTTTCTTTTATCTATCTTACATCCAAATTTTATTTGGTTTTGATAAAAGAAAGGTTCTAAAATTAGATTTCAAAATATTCCTTATCAGGAGAATCTGTTCTCATCCAGATCAACCTCTCCATGCCAATAAATTTTTATCTCCTTATATGTGCAATATTTTAAAGATATTTTTCATAAATAATTAGTTAGATAACTAGTTTACTATAAAAAAATATAGAAAGGGATGTCCCATATTTTTTTGACATATTTTTGGATGTGAAATTGTGAAGAGAGGCGGAATTCTGTAAGAGTCCAAGATCACTAGGACTCTTCACCCCACCTCCTTACATGCATATAAAAGGGGTTTTTATGGTTTCTTTTATGTGTGTAAGATACTAGAAGAGAGATCTTTATGTGGTAAAAGTTTGGGCATGGTTCATAGTTTGAAAAATAGAGAGGAGGGTCCTCTCTATTAGGGTGTGCGCAAAAATCTGAATTTCAGATTTTTGGTTCTAAGGTTCAGATTTTTGGTTCTAAGGGTTTGGGAGGAGGAAATAAATTAGAAAAAAATTATTTTCTTCTTCATCTTTCTTTTACCTCTTAATCTCCTCTAGAATTCTATCTTCAATTTTTAAAAAGATTTTAGAGATTTAAAGAAAGGATCCAGATCAGCCAAGAAGAAGGTCTTCGCATGAGCTAGCACTTCCGAGAAGACCGATCAGATCGGGGCTTTGAGTAGATTTTTTGTAGAGACCGGATGCATGTGTGACTATGAGCAACCAGCAAGGATCCTCTCCACCATGTCTCTTATCAGTGGAGATCATCGACCCATGATCAGGTATGGAGTTCTGAACTTAGATTAGAAGTAGATGTGATCTACTACTCACATGCATGAATGCTGATATTATCTTCAAATTATTTCATATTTTATATACAACATAATATGTCATAGATCCTAAAGTAGATTGATTTGATAATTAGATCATATGTATGTTAGATTAATTTGATTAATCTAATTATCTTTTGCTGTAATTTTTTTGAAAAAAATTTAAAATACATGCATGAAATCACCTATGCATCCCAACAGTGGTATCAGAGCCTAGGTTCGTTATGACATGATTTATGTATATATTAAATCTAAATTTTAATTTTATTTAGATCTGATATATGATATTTTGATCTAAATTTAATTAATGATTGATCGCACAAACTGATATAAGATTGTCCTGCTGTAGGGTTTACCCCTTACAGTGAAAAGGTTGTCCTAGTTTGTGCTGATCCTTGATAAAATCTGATTTTATATCATGCATGTGATGTTTATGATCTGATTTAGATATGATCTAAATTATAATCAAATCTAATATAATTTATATTAGATCTAAATTCATGTATATATGATATGTGGTTAGATTAGATGATCCGATTTGCAAGTACTTAGATTGGGTTGATCACCAGACCGTCCAGTCATAAGAGCAAGAAGGGTTTAAAGGCCCTCTCTTCCTATTCGATGAGGTGCTCTTATGGCGTGTAGGGGTGCCATGTAATTAGATCCCATGAAGAAGAACGTGAAAGGAAGAACTTACTTTCTTGCAAAATTCTAGATCTTGAAACCCTTGGTGTTGTTGTATGTGATGTAAGTTACGAAGAAGTTAGTTACATCTAATCTTGTTTAATCAAAATTATTTTGATTTAAAATCATAAAAAGTTTAGATTTGATCTAAAAGATTTTATGATTTACATATAAAAATTATTTTTAAAATCTTAACCATGTTGATGCAAAACTTAATTGAGAATTAAGTATAGAATCGGTTAGATCTAGAATTATGATTTAAGATCTAATGACATTCGTATAAAATATGGAGGTATGGGTTAGCTTAGATCAGGTCCTCTTAATTGGATTAGGCCTAAGGTTAGAATCAAAGAGTGAATGAACTAACTGAAGAAATTGATTAAATCAAATCAAATATTGAATTAGATTAAAATCAAGATTTCTCTAGAACCAATACAATAGTTGTAGATGGTCAAGTTCATGTCTTTGATTAGACCAAATGGACTTTGATTATAGCTCAGTAGTTGAACGTGAATCATTAGGTTGATTAAATTGAAACTAATTAACCAATTGATGTCTAAGATAAGTTTGGCATTTCGATCGATGATTTTTAATTGAGAGTGGTTTACCTAACCATTTTGATGGTGTCTGAGACAAGCTTAGCAGACCCTCCCATCGATCTCATTTACCTGATCAATTTGATGGATTATATCTTGATTAGACTGCTAAGTGATTCGAGTTGATCCATGTCATTAAGGTTGATCAGTGTGACTGATCTAGGTGTCAGTTCAACCAGCATGATCCTAATTCAATTCAATGACTTGGTGAAGTCAGTGGGAGGATTGTGGTTTACTGGTTAATCTCTTTTCATCTCTTCTCTCAATTGATTAAAATCTTCTAAATTATTAGATCCTTAAAATGAGCTAGTTACAGGGATAACTAGATCATAGCCTCCCATTAAGTTGGATGATCATGGATCTATTAGTATGATGATCATTGGAGGCCCAAAGGCCTGGTGTTCATCTACTATTGAAATTATTATTCAATAATATGATAACTTAGTCGAGTCTCTCTATCAAGTGGTCAGATTAGCCGACCAAAGTCGAGCCTGATTATTTGATAGTTGGATTCGTAAGTATGATTATGTTAATGGTTGGACTTAACCAGGGCTTGCAGAAAAGATCAAAGTCAATTGAAAAGTTACCTGAAGCTAATCAATTACTAAAAATTATTTGATAAATAATTGGTTAAGAACCTACCCATAGATGTATATGGGTGAGCTGGCCAAAATCAGGCTCATGTGCAGTCTGTGTGGATTCTAGTACCCACTAAAAAATTAGAGTAATTCTTTAGATTAGAAGTAGAGGCTACCAATTCGAATAAAATAGTAGGAGAACCTTTAGACTAAAGTCCAAATCTTTAGGCTTAATCAATTCATAAATATAGAGGTCTTGTATTTTTCTTTCAGTTATGGCTAGATATCCATTGCTCCATTTACTGTTTGATAGTGACTTATTTATAAGACCCAACTTTGATAGATAGTATCGAAAGTTGCAAATAGTTCTAAAGCATAAATAGATCTTACATATGATTATAGATCCAGCATCTGAAGTTCCCACATCTAACACATGTGATGCGATCAAAAACACTTATCCGAAGTAGCCAAATGATCATATCACCATGTGGTGTTATTGAGAGCAGCAAAGAATATGAATTTAGTTGTAAATTCAATGATGCTCAGTGGGAGAAAAATTTTCAAATATTGAAGGAGTTCTTTCGTACCTCTGAAGATGTATCTTTAGTGGAGGAATAATCCTTTGAGAAAGAAAAAGAAGGTGCAAAAAAGTCATGCTTTGGCTGAGGAGCTCAAACTGACAAAAAAGTCTAAAGTTAACCTGATCTGGTAGAGTTTTTTGATCCGAACAGACTAAAAAAGAAAACTCAGTAAAGGGTTACTGAACAAGATACTTATATGATAACACCTTATGATTTCTCTATCTGTGACACTACTACCTGGATATTGGATATCAAAAGTTTATGCAAATTATTGCAATGACTTCAGGTTAGTAGAAAATTTAAAAATAGCAAGAAGTTCCTGAACATTGGAGTTGGAAGTTATGTTCTAATTCTAATTTTAGAAATCATTGAGCTTATTTTTAATTCTAACAATATCATTTTAGTGATTGTCACTATTGTCTAATGATTTTGTGATATCATTATGAATGATGTCAAAATCATATGAAAAACTAAGAAATGATATTTATGAATAGTCACAGCCTGTTAGTGTATTATACATAATCAAACAAACTTTCTAAAGTAGATAATGTCATGAAAGCCTACCTTTGGCGATTTAGGCTCAGTCATATAAATAAGAATAGAATCAACAGAAGATAATTTTCAAAGTCAATGATTGTGAATCATTATCAATCTATTAATTCTATCTCCTTAATAAGATGACCAAGTCATCTTTTGCTGGAAAAGATAAACAAGCCAATGATATTCTAAATCTGATACATATTGATGTATTAGATCTACGAACATGTTTGTCATAAATTTAAATTATTTAAAATATTCAAATAATTTTATAATAAGATAGAGAAATAAACTGGAAAGAGAATTGAAACTCTTCGGTTAGATCAAAGAGGAGCATGCCTTTTCAGTGAGTTTTTGACATATCTAGAAGAGAATAAAGATTCTCTCTTATTGGAATCGATTTTGTTAGACATAGTTCGATCGATGATGGAGTTTACAAGTCTGTCAGTCTCCTTTTAAAGTTATACTCTTAAGACTATTTATCATGTTCTGAACTAGATCTAAATTAATCAGTTGTAAAAACTCCATAAGAGATATGGACTAGGCGTAAGCCGATATTCTCTTACTTAAAAGTTTGGGAGTGTTTGTTTTATGTCAAGCATTTGTAGACCGATTAGCTTGGATTCCAATCATATATATATTATTCTATAGGCTGACCCCAAAGAATCTAAGGGATATAACTTCTATCATGCTAAAGAATAAGAGTTGTTTGGTATTTCTTTCAGAAAAGAAGTACCTTGATGAAGGTACTGATGCCTTTAATGTGAAACTTATGAAGTTCTACAGATAGAAGAACCGACACAATTTAGTGAACCCATAGAATCGGATTTGATTAGATCAAATCCGAAATCCATTATAAAAGCACCATCAAGGAGATCCGGTAGAGTACCACATCTGTTGAATAGGTACTTTGGTATCTAGTTCTGGGATGTGATCCTATTGAACTCGATGAGAACAACAAGAATTTGATCACCTACATAGATGCCATGCAGAGGTCCAACTCTGATTAGTGGTTTGGAGCCATAGAGTCTAAAATGAAATCCATAAAGATCAACGGTGTATGGACATTCGTTAATTCACTCAAAGGATAAAGTCCATAGAGCGTAAGTGGATCTTCAATGGGATCAGAGTAGTGCAAACGAGAAGGTGGAGACCTACAAAGCTCATCTGGTTGTCAACCATAATGAGATATTTTCTATTATGGCAATGCTAAATATTTTGAAGTTGGAACGTGCATTTTAATGTATGATCAAAATGCATGACTTCATTAAGAACGAAGAAGAACCTTGCAAATACAAATGGATTAATAGTTCTATGAGTGTATTTTTTGATTTGCATATGAATGAAATTCTCTTAATCGAAAATGATATTCCTTACATTACAGAGAATAAAGGTTTTGCTGTTATTATTGTTCTTCATAAAAGATTTGAAAAAAGCATCTCTCATTCTAGAGATCTATAGAGATAGATCTAAGAGGCTGCTTGAATTTTTCTAGTCCAACATATATAGGGTGTTTATGAGTAAAATTTGTTCTATCATGTACACCATATATGAGACTGGTTATGGTATACTCACAAGAGTAGTGAGTGGATACTTGCGAGATTCGGATGAGAATTACTGAAAAGTCATCCTTAAGTATTTGAAAAATACTAAAGATCGGTGACTCGGTTATGGAGAATCTGACTTGAAACTTATGGAGTATGACTTTATTTTTTAGTTGGACATAATAATAGCAAGAATATGTCAGAATACATCCTTATCCTAAATAATGGAGCAATCTGCTGGAAAGATTTCAAGTAGAAAAATATAGCCAAATTCACATTGCGAGGCAAGATGCATTGCAACATTCGATGCTTGTAAGAAAACTATGTGATTGTACAGGTTCACTAACAAACTAAGTGGCACCCTCCGATGATGGTCCTACTGTATTGTACAGCACCAGAGCCATAGCTCATGTCAAGGAGCCGAAGTCCCATTAGCTTATCAGGTATTTTGCATCACTACCCTCTTATTCAGAAAAATCTGTTAAGATGACGTCAATCTTTAGAAGACCGACAGAAAGGAGAATGTGATCAACCCATTTTACTAAAGCCTCGGTATCTAGGAGTTCTGAGATGATAAATCAAAGATGGATATGTGATACTCTATTGATTGGCTTTAGTCCAAGTAGGAGTTGTTGGAAATTGTATCCTAAAGTCAATCATTTGACGATTGTACTAATTATAAATGTATATGAATTGATAAATAATAAAAGTTATTTGATTTTTTCATCACAATGATATATCTTCTAATAAACTTCTATGTTGTGATAAAATTCTTAGGTCTATTTTGATCGATAAAAGAGAATTTATCACGTAGTCCTTAAATTGGTTTGTGACCAAATGATATGCTATTACTAGGACAATAGTGATATCAAGTGTAGGTCATTGTGTGTCATATGTATTGGTTGTTCTCATAACTAAATAGTATGGAGATACTAGCATAACATGCAAGTGAGATGTAGGAGTACATCATCACAGAACATGACCAACTGTGGAGCACTCTGTTGTCAAGGGTAGCTCGCGAAGGGTATGGATATAAGTGTCCCTCAGATCTGAGTCACCATGGTGACTTGCAAGCAACTCACTGTACTTTGATGTTGGACTAACTAAGTTTTTAATTCAGTGATGAAAGATTTTTGGATACAGTCAAGTACTTATCAAGTCGGTGCGTGAGTTAAGATAGGATTGACCCCTCTGAATTAGTAGAAAATATGCATAAGTGTATTTCAATTTAGCAAAACCTGAGTCCGGATAATCCATGTGATAGATTTAAAAAAGATTGAAATACAATGTGGATGATTTATCTAGGATTGATAGTTAAATCTTAGGTCATCCTCGAGCATTAGGGTTAAAGAAATGAATTATACGATAACCATACGCCAATAGGTTTTTGAATATTGCTTCGCCTTCATTCAACCTATCCGGACGTCGGGTCATCATTGCTAGATGGTTACATTGATTGGTTTAGAAAGGTATTTCTGTGCTATCGACTTAGGTTCAAACCTATGGGGTCACACTCAAAAGAAATTTCTGATTGATCATGTGGCTGATCAATGATTGAAAATCGTTTAAGGACTTAATCATCAATTCAATTGATGGTTATCCTTATGCAAAAATTATAATAAATTAATTCATAAAATATTAGTAAATTAATAAAAGATTAATTAATAATTAAATTACTGATTAACTCAATTTGATTGAGCAAAGAGGATTAAATAAAATCTAATTGAATTAGATTCAATTAGATTTGATTCGACTAGACTATGAGATGATCTAATTGCTAAGGGAGAATTATCCCAGATTTGATCAGAACTTTGGTTCAGTCAATTTTTAATTTGATTAAGATATGATTAAAAAATTATAAATCTAATTAAATTAGGTTTCATATATTTTATTTTGGCTAAACCAGATGTGATTTGGTTTGGATTCAAATAAGAAAATTAAGAGTCCTTATTGGAATAGGACTCTTCTCCCTACGCCAACCTAGATTGCACACCATATATCTCTACATACAAATTTGTTTTGTATAAGGTTTCTTCACACCAAAGAGTCCTTTCCCTTATCTATCTCACATCCTAATCTGATTTAGTTTTTATAAAAGGAAGGTTCTGAAATTAGATTTCAAAATATTCCTTATCAAGAGAATCTATTCTCATCCAGATCAACCTCTTCATGCTAATAAATTTTTTTCTCCTTATATGTATAATATTTTGAGGAGATTTTTTGTGAGAGATTATCTGGAGAATTGATTTACTGTAAAAAAATATGAAAAAGGGTATCCCATATTTTTTTTATATATTTTGGAATATAAAATTATAAAGAGAGGTGGAATCCTGTAAGAGTCCGAGATCACTAGGACTCTTCACCCCATCTCCTTACATGCCTATAAAAGGGATTTTTATGGTTTCTTTTATGTGTGTAAGATATCAGAAGAGAGCTCTTCATGTGGTAGAAGTTTAGGCATAGTTCATAGTGTGAAAAATAGAGAGGAGGGTCCTCTCTCTTAGGGTGTGCGTAAAAATCTGAATTTTAAATTTTTGGTTCTAAGGGTTTGGGAGGAGAAAAAAATTATTTTCTTCTTCATTTTTCTTTCACCTCTTCATCTCCTCTAAAAGTCAATTTTTAATCTCTAAAAAAAGTTTTAGAGATTTAAAAAAAAGATTCAGATCAGTTAAGAATAAGGTCTTTACGCGAGCTAGCACTCTCGAGAAGACCGATCAAATCAGGGCTTCGAGTAGATTTTTCGTAGAGGCCAGATGTGTATGCGACTGTAAGCAATCAGTAAAGATCCTTTCCACCATATTTCTCAGTAGTGAAGATCGTCGACTCATGATCAGGTATGGAGTTCTAAACTCAGATTAGAAGTAGATGTGATCTACTACTCACATGCATGCATGCTGATTTTATCTTCAGATTATTTCAGATTTTATATGCAACATAACATGTCATAGATCCTAGAGTAGATTGATTTGATGATTAGATCATATACATATTAGATTAATTTGATTAATCTAATTATCTTTCACTATAATTTTTTTTAAAAAAATTTAAAATACATGTATGAAATCGCCTATGCATCCCAACATAGGATACCTCTTTTACCATCCTACTGAATAAAAGGTGTTTGTCAGTAAATATGCCATATTTATGAAAAAAAAGTTTATTCTAGAAAGAGGCAGTGGAAACAAAATTGAATTTAAAGAAGTTCAAGACCTACAAATGCAAGCACAAAATGATCCTCAACTAGAAATATCTGTTAATGAAGTACAATCAGAAATATCTATTAATGAAGTACAACCACAAAATATACCTCCTCTCCGAAGGTCAGATAGAGTGTGGAGTGCACCTATAAGGTATGGGTTCATTATTGAGAATAATGAAGCCTACATCATTGAGAATGATGAACCTTTGATCTACATAAAACTTATCATGAGTAGAGACTTAGACAAATGGCTAGAGGCTATGAAATCTGAAATGGACTCTATGTACTCTAACCAAGTATGGACTTTGATTGATGCACTAGAGAGTGTGACCCCTATTGGATGCAAATGGGTCTATAAAAAAAAGATTGGAGCAGATGGCCAAGTTGAAACCTACAAAGTTGGATTGGTGGCTAAAGATTTTAGGCAAAAATAGGTATAGATTATGATAAAATATTTTTACCTTTTGCCATGCTCAAATCTATACAGATTATACTTGCAATAGCAGCATACCATGATTATGAGATTTGGCAAATGGATGTAAAGACCGCCTTCCTTAATGGTTATCTTGAGAAAGATATTTACATATCTCTGCCAGAAGGATTTATCTTAAAAGAGAGAGCAAATTAGATATGCAAGCTTAAAAAATCTATTTATGGATTCAAGCAGGCCTCGAGGAGTCGGAACATCTGCTTTGATGTTACAGTTAAAGAGTTTGACTTTATTAAAAATATGGATGAACCTTGTGTATACAAGAAGACTAGTGGGAGTGCCATTGTCTTTTTAGTTTTATATATGGATGACATACTTCTCATTAGGAATGATATCTCAATGTTACAATCGATCAAGACATGGCTATCAAGTAAGTTTTCCATAAAGGATTGGGCGAAGCATCCTGTATACTAAGTATAAAGATCTATACGGATAGATCTAAGAGGTGTTAGGCTTGTCCCAATCCAGGTACATAAACTTAGTGCTAAAGAGGTTTAGTATGAATGGGAGTAAAAGAAGTTACTTATCCATGAGTCAAGGCATACATCTCTCTAAAAAGATGTCTTCTAAAATACTGAAAGAGAGAAATAGAATGAGTTCTACTCTATGCTTCGATAGTAGGGTCGATCATATATGCTAGCTATGTACCAGGCTTGATATTGTCTATGTCTTAGGCATAGTTAGTAGATTTTAGGCTGATCCAGAAGAGGATCATTGAAAAGTAGTGAAAAAACTTCTTAAGTACTTGAGAAGGACTAAAGATATTTTTTTGGTATATGGAGGATCTGATCTAAAACTAGAAGGTTATTCTGACTCTAGTTTCTAATCAGACCTTGATGATAGCAAATCTATTTCAAAGTATATCTTTACTCTTAATGGTAGAGCTGTTAGTTGAAAAAGTTCTAAGCAGCAGATTGTAGCTGACTCAACCACTAAGATAGAGTACATACTGCAAGTAAAGCCGTCAAAGAAGCTATCTGGATGAAGAAGTTCATCATTGAATTGGATGTCATTCTTGAGATTGAGAATCCAGTACCACTTTACTATGATAATACTGGAACAGTTACTCAAGTAAAGGAACCAAAATCTTATAAAAATTCTAAGCACATTCTAAGAGGCTTCCATCTTGTTCGTCAAATAATCGAAAGATAAGATGTTATCATTGAATGAGTAGAAATAAAGAACAACATAGCAGACCCATTCACTAAGGTTCTTGTTATAGCCCAAAGCCCAAGCCCATCTAGCAAGACCCAAGCCCAGGAAAAAAAAAAAAAAAAGAGAAACAGGGGATTGGGAAGAAGACTCCCGGTAGGAGTCTTCTTCTCCAATCAAACCTCGGAGATCGGAGTCCTAAGACCTCTCGGAGACCTAGGGCTCTCTATAAAAAGACCTCTCCTTCTTTAGAAATCAATCATCAGCCCTCTTCCCCTCTCCTTCTCCCTGATTTCCCGATTTGGAGCTGCGGACACCCATTTTGTTCTCGCCGTGATTGCTCGTCGGTGGGGTTACCGGAGGCCGAAGTGAGTTCTTCTTCTCTTCCTCTCCTCCTTCCCCTTCTTTCTGTGCCTTTGTGCGCGACTGCCGGTGACGGATGTCGCCGATTTTTGATCGAAAAAGAGATCCCTATTTTGGCCCCTTTTTCCTTGGACTTTTTGGCACCGACGATCGCAATAGACCGCCGTCCATGCCTCTCCATAACCGGGGGAGTGGCCCCTCTCTGTCATCGGCCTTCACTGTGGCGGCCGCGGCCTGAATGACCCGGCAAAAGGAGGGGACCATCGGTCCCCTGTTCCGGCCTGGAAGGAGCCGAGAAGAAGAATAGAAGAAAAAGAAAAAAAAAAGAAGAAAAAGAAGAAAAAGAAAAAAAAGAAAAGAAAAAGAAGAAAAAGAAAAAAAAAGAAGAAAAAAAGAAAAAAAAGAGAGAGAAAAAAAAGAGAGAGAAACTTTCTCTCTCTGCTCTCTCTCTCTTAGATTTTTAGGATTTATGGAATTAAAATAAATAAATAAAAAAATAATATTAATAATATAATAATAATAATTAAAATAAATATAAGGAGGGTTTCCATGGATTAGTCTGAAAATCCTGGATGCTGTCATCAAGTTGATCCATGTGGGGACATTAGATTTTAATAAATTTTAATTATTTTTAATTCGATAAAATTTTGATTAAAAATATGATATTTGACGTATCAGGTTCAGAGAAGGATTTTCAAGATTTCTAGAATTCCTAGTTTGGATTTTTTTTTGAGGTAAGTAGTGTTTACTTTTATTGAATTTATCTGATAAATTATAAATTTTGAATTAAATAAATTTATGCATGCTTATGATTGAAATTATTTATTGAAATAATTATTGAAATTATTTATGATTAAAGTTAATTGTAGAGATTATTTATGATTGAAGTTATTTGTTGAAAAATTATTATGATAATGTATGATCATAAAGAATGATATGATTGATTTGACTCGAATATCATTTATTTATATTATTTTTGAAAATAATATATAAATTGGAAGACAATATGAAATTGACAACCTGACTGTGTTAAGGACCTCACCAATGGGGGCATATACATTGGCAATTGACTGTCCTGAGGGTTTATATCGCCAGCGAGATCAGCGACACGTCGCCAGAGAGACCAGCGACAAACTGCCAGCGAGACCAGCGGTTCCAAAGGACTTGGCTGCCAGATGATTCACAGCCCATCGCAAGCAGATACACGGTATTATGACCCTGTCACAGGGATAATGTGGTCATAGTCATGGTCGGTAAGAAGAACTTAAGAAATTGATGAATTTAAGATGATAAGCATAATTTGAAATTATGATGAATTGAATTTTATATATGATTGATAGTATGATTATGATTTCATGAAATTACATATTGATTTTGTTATTATCAGTAAATCGATCATGTATAGTATTATTTGCCTGATTTATTCAGTTAAAGGTATACACTGCTTACTGGGCTATTTAGCTCATGATGAGTTTTATGTTTTTCTTACAGATCCAAAAAATTAGCGTGATGCAGGATTTCGGTTGGGAGAGCGATTAGAGATGGAGTTAGCTCATTTGATTTAGGATTTTTTTCTTAGAATTGATTCAAGACTTTTATTTTTTTTTAGTGTTGACTTTGTCAGACAATTATTTTTCTTTTGGATACTGAGTTTTGATTTGTTATTTGAACTAAGGTTTGATTGTTAAAAATTGAAAAATTATTTAACTTTATGTGTAAGATATCATGATGAGATGCCTTGCATGCTTATGAAAAAAGTATTCTATGAGTATGCGGCGGTTGCCATGACCCTCGATTCAAATCTCGGGTCGGGGGCGTGACAATTAATATGGTATCAGAGCATAAGTAGATAGATAAAGACATGTAGAATAGAGTGAGCGAGTGATGGGTAGATATTAGAAAATTGAAAGGTTAGTTATGATGATTATGATCTGACCTGTCTCAAGTAAGTTTATAACCTTAATTAAGGATAAGTTATTATCTCAAATTTATCATAGGTCAATATGCCTCCATGACGAATGAAGAATACTCAAGGAGCGGTAGGAGGGACATCCAATCCACTTGGCGATAACACTCCCCAATTAAATAGCGGCACAACTCAGCAGGAGGAAATCTTTGATCCTACCGAAAATACTCCGACAGTACAGGAGGAGCTGAACATGACTCAACTAATGCAAACTCTGATCGGAGTAGTTCAAACACAGCAACAGTTACTTCAACAACAACATGCACAGCCACGTCAGCATTTTTCACCAACACCTGGACATGGAGAACATCCGATGCAGAGAAATAATATCGTCGAATTTAAGAAGCTAACCCCTCCAGCCTTCAAAGGGACCATCGAGCCACTGGAAGCAGATAATTGGATTATGGAAATGGAGAAGGCATTCGTCGTGCAAGAATGCCACGATGAAGAAAAGATCTGCTACACAACATATCTGTTACAAGGCGAGGCATACAACTGGTGGTGTATACTTGAAAAAAATATGAGCACGATAGGATACCACTCACTTGGGAGAGATTTCGAGATGAATTTTTTGACAAGTACTTCCCTCAAAATATCAGAATACAGAAAGAGCAGGAGTTCATTCATCTGAAATAGGAGAACAGATCCATTGTAGAATATGAAGCTAAATTCATGGAGTTAGTCAAGTTTGTTCCAAGATTAGTTGAGATTGAACAAGACAGAGTACATAAATTTGAAATGGGATTGAAGATAGAAAGTAGAAAACAAGTTGTACCCTATGAGCTAACTACTTATGCCTCAGTTGTAAATAAAGCTCTAATAATTGAAAGAAAAGTTAATGAAGCACATGCGGAGCGAGAACGGAATCAGAAGAAGAGAAATAGGTTTGGTGGAACTCAAGGATGAAATCAGAACAATAAGGGTCTAGCAAAGAAGCCAGCAATTGATAAGAATCGTGAGAATGAGGCAGCTAGATGTACGAGATGTGGCCGAAGAGAGCATGAGTCTTCTAATTGCCCATGGAATACTGGTTCTTGTTTTAGATGTGGACAGAACGGACACAAGATTGCAGATTACCCCCAGATGGATGAGAATAGACCCACACAAACAAAGGACGGAGGTCAAAGGCCGAAAACTCAAGGAAGGATCTATGCACTCACACAACAGGATGCTCAGGCCTCCAATGCTATGGTGACAGGTATCATTCCTGTATCTGGTATTCATGCTTCAGTTTTGTTTGATTCTGGTGCTACACACTTCTTTATATCCACTACTTTTATTAGACAACATGATATAGTATGTGAACCTATGAAAATCAAATTATATGTTGAGACACCAGTAGGTGGTATTCTGAGTACCGAAAGTGTGTGCAGGTCATGTAGTATCAGAATAGGAGAAAGAGAATTACCGATAGATTTGGTGGTCCTGGATATGCATGATTTTGATGTCATTCTAGGAATGGATTGGCTGGCTACTTATCATGCCTTTGTAGATTGTCATGGAAAGAGAGTGAACTTTCACATATCGGAAGAATTAACATTCAGTTTTGATGGAAGTACAGGAACCACCCCTCCATGTATTATTTCATTTGTGCAAGCTAGACAGATGCTAAGAAAGGGATGTAGAGGTTACCTAGTATCAATAAAGAATAAAGAACATGATGAATTGAAGTTACAGGATATTCCTATCGTAAATGAATTTTTGGATGTATTCATTGATGATTTAATCGGACTACCACCAGACAGAAAAATTAAATTTACCATTGAGTTGGTACCCAATACCAGTCCAATTTCTAAAGCTCCTTACAGAATGGCCCCTATGGAGTTGAAGGAGTTAAAAGATCAATTACAAGATTTATTGGATAAAATTTTATAAGGCCTAGTGTATCTCCTTGGGGAGCTCCAGTCTTATTTGTGAAGAAGAAGGATGGTAGTATGAGACTTTGTATTTTGTATCGACTATAGAGAGTTGAATAAAAATACTATCAGAAATAAGTATCCTCTACCTCGGATCGATGATTTGTTTGATCAGCTGCAAGGTGCACAAGTCTTTTCTAAAATTGATCTTCATTCAGGATATCATCAGTTAAAAATCAAAATAGAGGACATACCAAAGACTGCATTTAGAACTCGTTATGGACATTATGAATTTCTAGTGATGCCTTTTGGATTAACCAATGCTCTAGCAGCCTCTATGGATTTAATGAACAGAATATTCAGATCCTATTTTGATAAGTTTGTTGTCATATTTATTGACGATATCTTGATATATTCAAGAAGCAAATTGGAGCATGAAGAACATTTACGGTGTGTACTACAAATATTGAGGAAAGAAAAGCTTTATGCCAAATTTAAGAAGTGTGAATTTTGGTTGGACAAAATAGTCTTTTTAGGATACATCGTATCTAAAGATGGAATTTCTGTGGATCCAGCAAAAGTGAAAGCTGTGATGCAGTGGAACAGACCTACAAATACTTTTGAGATTCGAAGTTTTCTGAGAATGGTAGGATATTACAGACGATTTGTAGAAGGATTCTCCCGCATAGCTGCACCTTTGACTCGTCTTACTCAAAAAGGGGTTAAATTCGAGTGGACCAAAGTTTGTGAATAGAGTTTTCAAGAGTTAAAACAACGATTAGTTTCAGCTCCTATCCTTACTATACCAACAGGAGATGAAGGATTCACAATATATAGTGATGCATCTAAAAAGGGACTCGACTGTGTATTGATGCAACATGGTAAGGTAGTGGCCTACGCCTTAAGGCAATTGAAACCATATGAATAGAATTATCTGACACATGATTTGGAATTAGCTGCAGTGATTTTTGCCCTAAAAATTTGGAGACATCACTTATACGGTGCGCAGTGTGAAGTGTTTACTGATCATAAGAGTTTGAAGTACATTTTTATGCAGAAAGAATTAAACATGAGACAGAGAAGGTGGTTAGAACTGTTGAAAGATTATGATTTAACAATCCATTATCATTTCGAAAAAGCTAATGTTGTTGCTGATGCCCTTAGTAGAAAATCTGTGGAAAATTTGGCGGTTTTAATCACACAACAAAGTCAATTATTGAAGGATATAAGAAAACTAAAATTAGACATCCGAATATATGACTCAACAGTACGATTAGCCAACGTGAGGGTTCAGCCAACACTCATTGAAAGAATTACAGTTGCCCAGAATGATGATACACAACTAATGAAAATAAGGAATTCAGTGGAAGCTGGTGTTCAATCTGAATTCAAGATACATGAAGATGGTTCGTTGAGGTTTGAAAACAGGATTTGCGTACCCAATGATTCAGTACTCAAGCATGAAATACTTCAGGAAGCACATCAGACCGGTTATACAGTTCATCCGAGAGGTACTAAGATGTATAGAGACTTAAAAGAAATGTACTGGTGGAATAATATGAAGAGAGAGATCGCTCAATTCGTGGCTCAATGTTTGGTGTGTCAACAAGTTAAAGCTGAACATCAGAGACCTGCGGGACTACTTCAACCTCTTGATATTCCAGTATGGAAGTGGGAACATATCACTATGGATTTTGTAACTGGACTACCTAAGACTCCAAGTAAAAATGATGCAGCCTGGGTGATTGTGGACCGATTGACAAAGTCTGCACACTTTCTACCAATTAGAGTTGGATTTACTTTGAAAAGACTAGCAAAGTTATATATGAAAGAAATTATAAGGCTACATGAAATTTCAGTGACCATCGTATCGGATCGAGACACCAGATTTGTATCGTAGTTTTGGAAGAGCTTACACAAGGCATTAGAAATAAAATTGAACTTCAGTACAGCTTTTCATCTACAGACTGATGGTCAGTCAGAGAGAACTATTCAGATCTTAGAAGATATGTTGAGAACCTATATTTTAGATATGAAAAGTTCATGGGATGAGCATCTACCTTTGATTGAGTTCACTTACAATAACAATTATCAGGCCAGCATTGGTATGGCATCTTATGAAGCATTATATGGTAGAAGATGTCGATCACCGATTCACTGGAATGATGTTGGTGAGTGAAGAATACTGGGTCCCGAACTTGTTCAACAAGCAGTCGAGAAGATTCAATTAATTAAAGAACGACTTCGGACAGCACAAAGCAGACATAAAAGTTATGCAGATAACAGGAGACGGAAATTAGAATTTCAAGTTGGTGACCATGTATTTCTCAAAGTATCTCCTTCAAAAGGAATCTCAAGATTTGGCATTCGTGGCAAATTGAATCCTAGATATGTGGGTCCATTTGAAATTTTGGAAAGAATTGGTGAGGTGGCTTATAGACTTGCCTTACCACCTTCACTTGTAGGAGTACATAATGTTTTTCATGTTTCGATGTTAAAGAAATATTTACCAGACCCAAGTCACATCATGGAACTTGAACCAGTGCAAGCCAGAAAAGATCTATCATATGAAGAATATCCGATACGGATCGTGGACCGTAAAGAACAAGTGCTGAGACGTCGCAACATTCCTTATGTCAAGGTACAGTGGAGTCGATATTCGGAAAGAGAAGCTACTTGGAAACTAGAGAAAGAAATGAAGCAAAAATATCCCCAGCTCTTCGAGACTACAGGTATAAAAAATTTTGAGGATGAAATTTCTTTTAGGGGTGAAGAATGTTATAGCCCAAAGCCCAAGCCCATCTAGCAAGACCCAAGCCCAGGAAAAAAAAAAAAAGAGAAACAGGGGATCTGGAAGAAGACTCCCGATAGGAGTCTTCTTCTCCGATCAAACCTCAGAGATCGGAGTCCTAGGACCTCTCAAAGACCTAGGGCTCTCTATAAAAAGACCTCCCCTTCTTTAGAAATTGATCATCGGCCCTCTTCCCCTCTCCTTCTCCCTGATTTCCCGATTTGGAGCCGCGGACACTCGTTTTGTTCTCACCGTGATTGCTCGCCGGTGGGGTCACTGGAGGCCGAAGTGAGTTCTTCTTCTCTTCCTCTCCTCCTTCCCCTTCTTCCCATGCCTTTGTGTGCGATTGTCGGCGATGGGTGTCGCTGATTCTTGGTCAGAAAAGAGACCCCTGTTTTGGCCTCTTTTCCCTTGGATTTTCTGGTACCGACGATCACAATCGACCGCCGGCCATGCCTCTCCATAACCGAGGGAGTGGCCCCCCTCTGCCGCTGGCCTCCGCCGTGGCGGCCGCGGCCTGAATGGCCCGGCAAAAGGAGGGGACCGCCGGTCCCCTGTTTCGGCCTGGAAGGAGCCGAGAAGAAGAACAGAAGAAAAAGAAAAAAAAAAGAAGAAAAAGAAGAAAAAGAAAAAAAAAGAAAAGAAAAAGAAGAAAAATAAAAAAAAAGAAAAAGAAGAAAAAAAGAGAGAGAAAAAAAGAGAAAAAAGGAGAGAGAAACTTTCTCTCTCTGCTCACTCTCTCTCTTAGATTTTTAGGATTTATGGAATTAAAAAAGAAAAATAAATAAAAAAATAATAATAATATAATAATAATAATTAAAAGAAATATCAGGAGGGTTTCCATGGATTAGTCCAAAAATCCTGGATGCTGTCGTCAAGTTGATCCATGTGGAGACATTAGATTTTAATAAATTTTAATTATTTTTAATTCGATAAAATTTTGATTAAAAATATGATATTTGACGTATCAGGTTCAGAGAAGAATTTTCAAGATTTCTAAAATTTCTAGTTTGGATTTTCTTTTGAGGTAAGTAGTGTTTACTTTTATTGAATTTATCTGATAAATTATAAATTTTGAATTAAATAAATTTATGCATGCTTGTGATTGAAATTATTTATTGAAATTATTTATGATTAAAATTAATTATAGAGATTATTTATGATTGAAGTTATTTGTTGAAAAATTATTATGATGATGTATGATCATAAAGAATGATATGATTGATTTGACTCGAATATCATTTATTTATATTATTTTTGAAAATAATATATGAATTGGAAGACAATATGAAATTGACAACTTGACTGTGTTAAGGACCCCGCCAATGGGGGCATATACGTTGGCAATTGACTGTCCTGAGGGTTTATGTCGCCAGCGAGACCAGCGATATGTCGCCAGAGAGACCAGCGATAAACTGCCAGTGAGACCAGCGGTTCCAAAGGACTTGACTGCCAGATGATTCGCAGTCCACCGCAAGCAGATACGCGGTATTATGATCCTGCCACAGGGATAATGTGGTCATAGTCATGGTTGGTAAGAAGAACTTAAGAAATTGATGAATTTAAGATGATAAGCATAATTTGAAATTATGATGAATTGAATTTTATATATGATTGATGTATGATTATGATTTCATGAAATTACATATTGATTTTGTTATTATCAGTAAATCGATCATGTATAGTATTATTTACCTGATTTATTCAATTAAAGGTATACACTGCTTACTGGGCTATTTAGCTCATGATGAGTTTTATGTTTTTCTTACAGATCCAGAAAATTAGCGTGATGTGGGATTTTGGTTGGGAGAGCGATTAGAGATGGAGTTAGCTCATTTGATTTAGAATTTTTTTCTCAGAATTGATTCAAGATTTTTATTTTTTTTTAGTGTTGACTTTGTCAGACAATTATTTTTCTTTTGGACACTGGGTTTTGATTTGTTATTTGAAATAAGGTTTGATTGTTAAAAATTAAAAAATTATTTAACTTTATGTGTAAGATATCATGATAAGATGCCTTGCATGCTTATGGAAAAAGTATTCTATGAGTATGTGGCGGTTGCCATGGCCCTCGATTCAAATCTCGGATCGGGGGCGTGACAGTTCTACCATAGTAGCAGTTCGATCACCACCTCGATTGTATGGGGATAAAATATAAGGGTGATTGGCTTTAGTGCAAGTAGAAGATTGAAAGGAATATGCCTTACAAGCCAATCAAAATTTGTATTTTGATAGGTATTCCTTATAATCTTTCAGACTCATGTATTGATATTTTATAAATAAAAAGTACTTTTCATCATATGCTGCAGCTTACTTTAGTAATGATTATGATGAACTTTATAAATCAGGATAATGATTTTAGGGTTATGATGAGATCATACCTATGAGATCTAAAATTCTAAAAGTCATGATTTAGAATATTCCTAGTCATAGGAGCATTGAGTAGAAGATCAATATTCCGGATAGACTAGCACTTCTTATGTATGCTCGATGGAGAGAATGACTGATCTCATAAGCTATTTGTGTGAGATACTAATACAAAGAGTGGATGCTCATTAGAGAATGAGTTCACTGAATTGATCTGACTTAAGAAATATCTTATAGAATCTACTTATCCATCAAAAGATATTTTCTTCTAGTGGGAGTTGTGCATATAATTCTTTGACCCGAGACTATCATAGAACTTTGTATACATGAATCTATATTTTGGTTCATATTCATTCATGACTTAATTATGTACGAGGTGTTCTGGATATGGTAGAATGTATATGGAGGTTGTGAGTAGGTCAACATGGAATTAATCACTCCTGATAAGAAGAGATCTCATCCTACTTGCTCCGATCGATTGATGATTCAGAAAGTCTTTGATCAAAGTAGAATAAAAATTAGAAATTTTTTTTAATATTTTATTAAGTGAATCATCATTTAAGATTGAGAGAAATATGAGTATGATATTGGATTTGGCATCATTCCATATCCAGAGTCATATTCAGGATGTAGGGAGATCGCAGGATCGAATTACATAGTAACTTTTTACTAAAAGATATTTTTGATATTTTCATCAAAATTTTATATTTTTTAGGTAAACATGATACATTGCTAGACGTCAATCTTATCTTATGGATTTGATCAAATTAAAGAGTTTAATTCGATCGTCAATTAGAAAGGGTTCTAATTGCTAAAATCAGGTTAGCTCGATTGGATCTGGATCGATTAGATTAAATTTTAATCAAATCAGATCAACATGCACTCAAGCCCATTGCTAGTTAGATGTGGAACCTAATTGGTCACACATAAAGAAAATTAATCAGGGGTCTAATTGGATTAGATCATGTTTGCAAAATAGACATGCTAGCACATGTCGCAAAAACTAGCTCCCTGTTTCAAATCAGTTTCAAAATTGATTCCAGATTGGGCTAATTAAAATCAAATTAATTCAAACCAATTCTAGATTTGAGTTGAGTCAGCCCTTATCTACTTGTACTAGGATTTTGATATCATTTAACTAGATGTCCATTTGTCAAGAATTTTTCTTGCACAAGGGGTGCAGTCTTTGTGCGCAGAAACAGATTTGCATACCATGAGATGGGATGCCCCTTCCTCAAGTTTATCCAATGTTCCATAATAAGAAAAAAATACTCAAAGATTTTGGAGTTAATTTTGAGTGCAAAAAATCCTTCTGAGGCTAAAATACCTTCTGGTTTAATCATAAAAATTAGTTGAAATTTGAAATCCTGCCAATTTGATCCATGTGCCTAACCAAGAGTCCAACTTGTGAGGGACTCTAATCTATGTGTCATGCTTCATCTTACTCTCAGATTTTTTTCAAACCTTTAGCAAGTTAGCACCTTAATTTTGAGCCATTGGATGGACCAAATTCATTGATGGGTGGTGGAGAAAAATTACACCATGGGAAGCTGTGTGATGCATTAGAGAAACATTGAGAAAAATATTTCAAAGAGTCCTTTTGCGCGAAGTATCTCTCAAATTTTTTTCAGATGCTTGCCATATATCATGAGGCTCTTGATAGGCATGAGAAATTGGTTGGGGGTGTGAGCAATTTTTTTTAAGGTGCGAGATGGTGTGTGGAGGGGGCGCGAATCATTCCCGAAGGTAACCTATCGCTAAGTATTTAAAGGGGATGCATCGGAGGATTTGATTCATTCAGATTTTCAATTCTTTTTTTCTTTCTAATATCCTCTCCTTATTGTCCAATTAGTCTTTTTCTTCTCTTATTAGGATAAATCTAAAAATAGTAAGGACAAGTCTGATTTTAGGACAAGAGCCTAGGAAGAGAATTAAGGAAGATAAGGAGAGAAGGAAGACAAGGAGGGAAGGGATAGGAAGGCTAGGAGGAGAGGAAGAGGGTCTTGAGGTCTTGATGCTCAAAAAAATTTTTAGAGTGAGAATTTTTAGAGAAAGAATCATCTCAAGGAATTGGTATCCTGATCATGGCCCTGTGTGGATCACCATTGAAGGGCGAACACTTGGACGCCTGGTGGAGGTTCTGTCAAAATTTGGATTAAGCACTACAGGTATTCTTCTATAGCTTGAATTTAATTTTAAATATATGTTATATATGACTATTAATCATCAAGGAGATGCTGGTTTAAGGGTTTAATATTTAAGATTTCTTAATTTAAATTTTTGAAATCCATTATGCTTCCACTGTGCACGTCCACCCTAAAACCCTACATCTTCTTATACACACATGGTTCATTCTTATTTTTGATAAAGCCAAACTCTTTGACTGTCATATCAAATCGGATGTTCCAACTCTTCGAAGTCTGCTTCAATTCATAGATGAATTTCTTTAGCTTGCATACTTGATTTGCTCTCTTACTTGAGATAAATTTTTTTGGTTGAGTCATATAGACCTCTTCCTCTAGATTATCATTGAGAAAAATGGTCTTGACATCCATTTGCTAGATCTCATAGTCGTAGTATGTTGATAGAGCAAGCAAAATCTGGATGGACTTGAGCATAGCCACTGGTGAGAAGGTTTCATCATTATCAATTTCTTGTCTTTGTTTGAAACCCTTCACCACCAACCTAGCTTTGTAGGTTTCTACTTGGCCATCTGCTCTAATCTTCTTTTTGAAGACCCACTTGCATCCTATTGGGGTCACACCCTCAGGCACATCAACTAAATTCCATACTTGGTTGGTGCATATCGAGTCCATCTTAGATTTCATAGCTACCAGCCATCTATCTAAGTCTCTACTCATGATGACTTTCGAATAGATCTATGGATTATTATCCTGAATGATGTTGATTGAATTATCATTCTCAATGACAAAACTATATTTCAAAGGTGCTTGACGTACTCTATCTGACTCTCGGAGAAGAGGTATGTATTGTGGATGTACCTCATCCCTGGGTACTTCTAATTGAGGATCTTCTCGTAATTCAACCATAGGTATTTTTGGATTGGTTTGTAGATCCTGAACTTCCATAAGTTCAATATTTTTCTCCTTCTTGGATGAATTTATTTTTCAAAAAAATGACATACCTACTAACAAATACCTTTTGTTCAGTAGGATGGTAGAAGTAGTATCTATTAGTTTCCTTAGGATACCCTAAAAACTTACACTTATCTGATCTAGCACTAAGCTTATATCCAAAAATATTTTTGACATAAGCAAGTGAGCCCCAAATCTTAAGATTTTTAAAATTGGGTTAGCTTGATTGGACCTAAATCGATTAGATTAAAGTCTAATTAAATTAGGTCAACTTGTACTCAGACCTACAGCTGACTAGATGTAGAACCCAATGGGTCATACATAAATAAAAATTGGTCAAGGACCCTTTTAAAAAAGGTTGATTCAAATTTTAAATTCAATCAGGGTTCCGATAAGCATGCTAGCATGTGTGAAAACCCTAGCTTCTTCGGAGATCAATTTGGTCTCATACCCTGCTGATTTACTAGTTAATTTAGTGGACATTTAGATCAGATCATGAACCACCTAGCACACTATTTAAAGTATAAAAATGTTAGATGTGTGCCCTAGATGCCAGATTGGCTGACACATTCTTGTACAAATGTAAGGGCAAATTTATAATTTTGACTATAAATAAATAAAAGGATTATTCTACTACACATTGTGTATATTATGTCTGTGATACATTCTTTGAGTTAGTAGGAATATGAATTCATATTTTTAAGAGTTGAAAATTTAAGGTATGAATTTACATAACTAACTCATAAATAGCTCCTGACCATAGGATCATCATGAGGATGGTGATCCATCCGGAAGGTTGGTGTACGATCGCTTCCTTAGGATAGATGTGTCTTGAGTCTACGGTGTGGAGATATTGGAGTGAGAGTACATGTATTCATTGAGAATGAGAGTACTGAGCGTGACCACCTCGAGCAGTCATAAGGAAGTCTACCTTCTCATCGATGACTAGCTCATTGCTGCAGCTGTGTGTCTAGTTTTTTGATCTGAGGTACATCGACAGTTCATCTTGAGTGTGTTATAGTTTGATTACACTATAACTCGATCTCCTAGCTATTCGAAATCCTGAGGTGTATGTTGGCTGCAGCATATTCATTGTAGGAACCAGATCGCACCAAGAAGAGATCTAACAACCTTGGTAGATGAGAGTAGTCCTATGATGATCGAAAGATCGAGTCCTTAAACCCATGGCCATGGTAGAGTGAAATAATAGAAAAGAGTTTTCCATTAAGATTTTACATCAGATTCGGATCAATCGATTGATTCATATAACTGATGTTGGGTTTGACGAGTTCACCTTAACCCTAATTCAGTCGGGACTCATGATAGAGAAACTCAATCACACAGGTAGCTGCACCGAGAGGTTCATCTTTATTTCTGATGGGTTGCCACCATATACTGCTAGGTGTCACTGGTAGATTTTGGGAGCAATTAGAATGATCTTGATGATCGATCATTCTAATTGCCTGAATCAGAAGAGTTCTGGTCCATCGAAAGGAGTTTCGATGATCTCGATGATGAGATCATGATATTTCTCATTACCACACAAAAATGAACCTAACTGGATCACACAAACAAAAGTTAGGGTCTGGATGTTATCAATTGAGCTAGCCCAATTCGATTGATTTGGATTAGATCCAATTAGGTTCAAGGAAATCGTGCTAGCACACGATTGAGCCTAACTTTCTCCTCGTGTAATCTTTTCTATCTCGATTGAACCAAATGTGATTTGACTCACCCAGAGAACCTTGAGAAGGTTTCTCTCAGTCTGACTGGAGCCAGTTCAGCTCAGAAAAGATTTATCTTAATTTATGAGATGAATTTAAGATAATACCTGTCAATTCCTGTCACCTGCCATTTCCATTTTAGGACATTGGTCAAATATTGACCCATGGACCTTAGACTGAAGGCCACTTGGCAAGAAGTCATTGGAGAGTTTTTGTAGAGTGTCCACCTGCTAATTTTACCCTCAAAGTGGGCACCATAATCAGATATGGCGTGCGCCCTAAGTGGATAAGGATAGAGTCCCATGAGATGAGGACTCTATGCCTTGATCGACTCAAACTGTTGGGCGCCAATCTCACTGTGTTTATCCAGTGTTGGCACCAACAGTAGGAGGGTTTGGTGGGGTTCTTATCTGATATGATCAGATGACATCACTCCATCAATCAAAATTTTTCTAGAATTAATTGAAATTTTTTGATTGGTCAAATGATGTGGCACTGATGGCATAGCAGGGTCTATTTAAACCCTGTCTGCACCTAGGGTTTAGAAAATCTGCTCAATACCCAACAAAAATATGAAACCCCTCCACTTATCTATGCCCCCTTTACTCCTCTCCCTCCCCTCTTCACGTCCAAGAGGTTGGGCATCCATCTGGTGCTTGTCCAAGACATGGTGGCTTCCTGATTAGAAGGCTGCAGAGATTTATCGAGAAGCTGCTGCTCCAGCTTTAGAAGATCTTTTGAAGATCTTCCAGATCAGATCCAGATCTAATTTTTAGAGCAAAGATTTGTGAGGAGAAGATGATCCAGATCTTGCTTGAGTAGATATTGATAGAGGCCAGGTGACTGCATGGCTAGTTTAGAACCTCGGGCATTGCTGCGATCATCTACAGGGTAATCTAGTTACCCTAGAGGTATTTCTCTATTCCTCATATTTTTAGATTTAATTTTAAATTTAATATCAGATAATAGGAATTAGATCTAATAGATCTTAGATCTAAAATATCATAGGATAATTTTTTTTTTGAAATATTTCACCCCAGATCTCATTTCTGGAAGATCCTACAAGGAAAAAGCTAGTTTTTTCTTTAAAAAAATCCATCAGATTATGCATGAAAAAATTCTTGGAACATTGCTGCATGCACGATAGGTTTTCTGGATGCACAAAGGGATGCGAAGACTCCTTCTATTTAAGGAGCCTTAAGTGACTTTTTATCTAATAATTTTCTTGATAAGGATTACTTTTAAGTGTTGATCATGTGATAAAAATCTAAAAAATTATCAGATTATGGAAGGTTGCTTTTGATGCCCTTTTTTGGGTGTGCATGCGTGCGACAGTGAGAAGGTGCTCGTGCGTCTCTTCGGTTAAGAGTCCTTCTCACATATAAACACTTATCCAAATGAGGCATCACTTGTTGATGGCCTTTCTATTTGAATAAAAAGTTATGTGGCAATTTTTTATGCTGATTTGAAGTAAGAAGAGATGCAAAAAGTATCTCATTCTGGGCATGCACGCATGAGAGGGCTGAAATCGATGTATCACACCCTGAAGAGTCCTTCTGTTTAAAGACTCTTAGATAAGTGATACGTGAACTTGAAATATCTTTTCAGATGAGGTGTGGCTTCTCTATTGGTGACTCATTTGGTGTTATAAATAGGGGACAGCAGAAGGGTTGATCATTCAAGTCTTACATCCCCATCCACTCCCTCTCTCCCTCTCTTACAACTTTAGGGTTTAGGACAAAGGCTTATTCTTTTAAGACAAGCCTAATCCTAATAGCTCTAAGGGTTTAAGAGGTCCAAAAAAAGGTGGTCAGATCCAGTGGGTGGTTTTGAAAGATTTAGACTCAGGTCTGAAGGAAGATCGGATTGATTGGTGGCTAATCGAGTTTTAGGGGTTAGAACTCTTGAAGCGAGGTGAAAGAGGTGCGTTGTCTTTGGTTCAATTTTTGTGTGGATCACCATTAGAGGATGAACACTTGGACACCTTGTAAAAATTAGATTAGCACTATAGATATTCTTCTGATCCAAATTTATTTTAATTATACTTTGATTGATATAGTCAAAGGTTTCTGGACATTAGGATTTTCGGTGCATCGGGTGTTTTGAATAAAAATTTTAAACACCTAACCCTTCTACTATGCCACCAGAATCCAACATGTTGTGCTATCCACAAGGTATTTGTGAGGAATAGGGATCTCAATCTCACTAAGAAATATTAGTATATTTCTCGACTTTCATAGATGAGGACTATGAAGTTCGATAAAATGGTGAGAGACGCAAATAGACAAAAGTCTTAATTTAGTTGTGAATGTCATCATGAGTCATCCACTTATATTGTGTTCTTATTATTATAAATTAACTACACACATGGCATCTTCACTGTCACTTAGAGGCATCCTAGATGCAAACAATTGACTGGACCTAACTACGTGGACTAATTAAGAAACTTAAGAATTATTCTCACTCAAGAGAAAGTCTCCTACATTCTGGACACACTTGCATCAGATTCTCTTGGAGAAGATACTTTTGAGGAGAAAATGGCCACATACAAGATGTGAAAAGATGACAGTGTGAATGTCAAATGCATCATGCTTGTCTTCATGAGCAACGAGCTCCATAGGTAGCATGAGGACATGGATGTTCCCTCTATGCTCCTTAATCTTAAGGAGTTATATGGAGAACAAAGTCGAACTGCTCGATATGAGATATCAAAGTAGTTGTTTCGTGCCTGCATGACTGAAGGCATCTCCGTGCAAACATATGTCCTGAAGATGATTGATTTGATCACTCATATGGGACAGCGGGGCTTGGCCATGGATGCTGAATTGAGCCAGAATTTGATCCTACAGTCTCTCTCTAATTTTTTTTCTCAATTTGTTATAAATTACTATATAAACAAACTGAACATCAGCCTGCCAGAGCTGCTGAATATGTTGAAAATAGCAGAGAGCCATTTCAAGGGTGAAAAGGCTCCGATTCTTCTTATCGATAAGATCAATAAAAAGAAAGGCAAGAAGGGTTCTAAGAAAAATATGAACCTTAAGGCTGGCATCTCCAAGAAGAAGGTGAAGAAGGTCTCCACTAGAGGTACTTACTATCACTGTGGTAAGGAGGGTTACTGGAAGAGGAATTGCAAGGAGTACCTTGCAACCGTAAAACCAACAAACATTGCCAAAGATTTATATATGACACAAACTTACTTATTATTAAGTACTTCATTTTCAAATTCTTGGGTATTAGATATCGTCTGTGGCTCACACCTTTGCAAATCGTTGCAGGGTCTATATGAAATAAAGAGTCTGAATAAAGATAACTTCGAGCTGTTCGGTGCTAGTGGAGAGTCCATTTAGGTCGAAGCCATAGGAACCAGGATTTTGAAGTTGCTTTCAAGTAAAGTTTTAAAACTGGAGATCTGTTATTATATTTCAAATATCGTTAGAAATATTATTTCTACACCATTATTATTGGAATAAGATTTTGAAATAAATATAAAGAACAATAGTTATTCTATATATTTTTCTAATGAATATTATGAAAGTACTTTTATTGATAATGGTCTTTTATTTCTTTCACTTAATAATAATGTATTTCATATTGATAATATGAAGAAAAGAAAGAGAGAGGATGTGAATGTCATATACCGCTGGCATTGTCGATTTGGCCATATAAATGAGTCAAGAATTAATAAGTTATTCAAAAATAAATTCTTTGATCCTTATATTTATGAATCATATGGAACTTGTGAATCTTGCCTCATGAGAAAAATAATCAAGACTCCATTTACTGGATATAGAGAAAGGGCGAGTGACATATTGGACCTTATACATACTGATGTTTGTGGTCCAATATCGACTCAAGCCAGAGATGGATACTCTTTTTTCATTACATTTACTGATGATAGGTCTAGGTTTAGATATGTGTATTTAATGAAATACAAATCTGAAGCCTTTGATAAATTTAAAGAGTATCAAAGAATGATTGAGAAACAAACTAGTAAAAGTATTAAAACTCTTCGATCCGATCAAGGAGGAGAATACTTATCTAGTGAGTTTCTCGATTATTTAAAACTAAATAGAATACTCTCTCAGTGGACATCTCCTTATACCCTATAATTAAATGAAATTATGGAAAGGAAGAATCGCACCTAATTATATATGGTGCGGTCCATGATGTGCTTCACGGATCTTCCGATATCCTTCTGGGGATTTGCTCTTGAGGCTGCAGCATATGTCTCAAATAAAGTACCTTCTAAATCTGTTTCTAGCACTCCATATGAAATATGGAAAGAAAAAAAATTCAATCTTAAGCATCTTAAGATTTGAAATTGTCCAGCTTATGTGAAAAATGCTGATGGATATAAGCTAGATGCTAGATCAGAAAAATATAAATTTATAGGTTATCACAAGGAGAGTATAGGATACTACTTCTACAATCCTACTCAACAAAAGGTGTTTGTTGGTAGGTATGCCATTTTCTTAGAGAAAGAGTTTATCCAAGAAGGTGGCAGTGGGAGGTCTTTTGTGTGGAGAAAATCAGTGCAGGGGTAAAATGGTAATTTTAAAATTTTTTCAAAATCACTATTTTACAGTAAAAATTATTAATTAATCTAATTAATTAATAAAAATTTATCCTACACTAGGATCTAAATATGATATATAGCATGCATGCATTTAAATTTGAAATTTGAATTTGAACAGTAAACACTTTACTGTAATGTGTTCAGAACATAATACCTTTGTGCGGGTAGTAGATCGCCGCAATCTGATCACTATCGGGAGAGTTTGATCATCACGATGCAGCCACACAGAGTATCTGACCTCTGTGGATCATCCACACGAAGCTTCCGATCTGATCGACTCCTCACGAGTGCTAGCTCGTTGTAGAGCCCTTTCGACGGTCGATGCTGATCGAACTCCTTCGATCGATGTCTGCTGATTCTTTAGATACTCTAGATCATCAGCAGACGTGCTTGAGAGGATGTTGAAGATATCTCTAAAATTTGGTGGGCTCACGACACTCGTAGCTCACCTTCTCACTTCCTGAACTCCAGGCTAAAACCTTGAAGAACTCACTGAAACCCTGCGCACACTTCTTCTTTCTTTTCTTTCTTTTTCTCTCAGAAGGATATAGACCTTCACCTTGCACATAAGGATTTCTCATGCCCAGATTTTCTCTCCAAAATTTTTTTTGCACACGCCCCACTCTTCTCCTCCTTTTAAAACAACAACCAAGGTCTTATCCACGTGAGAGGATAAAGATGAGTAATTGCATATTTGAATTCAAATCAAATTTTGAATTCAAATGAAAACTAATTTATTTCTATCCACTAAGGGCGTGAGAAGAGGAGGGTGTGGCTTAATTTGTGCATGAGTGATTTCATCAGAAATATTTTCTCGTGTAATAAATGGGGCGCTAAAAGAGGATAAGGTCAAGGCGCTAAGATTGGTTGCTCATTCAAATTCAAACTTTATTTTGAATTTGAATGGCCAACCAATCATCCTTATCCACTCATTTGGTGCATTAAAGTAGGGCGTGAGGAGGGCTTTGCATGAGGAAAAATTCATGAGAACTTCCTTTTCGTGAATTCAAATGGGCATAGTGGAAGTGAGGTGGCGCAGGGAGAATGGGTCAAGGTGGTTTCATTATTTAAACCAACCAAATTGAACCAAATAAGTTAGGCCCAATTAGACTAATTTAAATCTAACATAATTAGGCTTAATTAGGCTTAATAAAATCCTAATCAAATCAGGAATTGATTAAGCCCAACCCCTGATCAAATCAGGGACCAAACCATCTCGACGATTAGGTTAACTCTTAACCTAATCGGGTTAAACCCAACTGAATCCAATTCAATTGGACTTGATCCAAAAATAATTACTCAATCAAATTGAATTAATTAGTGATCAAATCACTAATTAAATCTCTCATAAATATTGAGTCCAAATCTGATGGATAATCGGGCATCAGAATTCATCGATATGTAACCCTGATCGAAGAGTCCCAAATCAGTGGGACTCTTGACCCCGGTACCCAAAATGTGTGGGACTCGTGATCAGAGAATCCTGATTCTCGATCATAGAATCTCAGACATGAAGGACTCTTCACCAGCTATCAGATCAGATAGGAACCTCTAATGTGTGTGACCCTACAGGTTCGAACCTAAGTCGGTAGCACAGGAACCAATTCCTGTACTAATCGAAGTGACCATCTAGCAATGGTACCTGACGATCGGATAGGTCGAATGGTCGCAATCGCAATACTCAGAACCTACGTGAATATGGTTACTGTATAATACATCATTTTGACCTCTGTGTTTAGGATGACTCAAGGTTAAACTGTCAACTCTGATTAGATCATCCGAATCGTGCTCAACTCAAACAGTCCTGTGACTCCTCACAAAGACTACCTTGGCCAAGGTTTTGCTAAATTGAAACACGACTGTACATAGCTCCTAAACTAGAGTGGTCAATCCCATCTTGACACACACACTGACAAGTCAAGTACTTGACTACACCTAGTAGCCTTCCGTCACTGAATTAAAAATTCAGGTAGTCCAATGCCTAAGTGTAGTGAGTTGCTTGCAAGTCATCGTGGTGGTCTCAAGTCAGAGGGATATCTATACCCATATTCCATCGGAGCAAATCTTGACAGTAGAAATAGCTCCAAAGTCGGTCACGTTCAGTGCAGATGTACCCTTACATCTCACCTGTATGCCATACCAGTGTCTCCACACTCATTGGTTAAGAGGACAACCAACCTATATAGCACACAACGACCTATGCTTGATAAACGTTATCGTCCTTGGTAACAACGTATCATTTGGTCGCGAACAGATTTAAGGACTAAACGACAAATCCTCCTTTGTTGAGTCTAAATAGTCCTAAGGACTTCACCACAACATAGGAGTTCATTAGAAGATGAAACATTTTATGATGAAAAATATCAAAATAATTTTTATTAATTCATAATTCATGTACATATACAAAAATGAGCACAACCATCAATAGACTGACGATTGGCTTTGGGACACTATTCCCAACAATCTTCCACTTGGCCTAAAGCCAATTGGTACAGTATCTAATATCCATCTTCGACTTATAGTCGTCGAACTCCTTCACTGCAATGGCTTTAGTGAATGGGTCGGCCAGGTTCTCCTTTCCGTCGATCTTCTGAAGGTCGACGTCACCTCGATCCATAATTTTTCGGATGAGATGGTAGCGGTGCAGAATATGCTTCGTCCACTGGTATGCCTTGGGTTCCTTCGCCTGAGCAATGGCTCAAGAGCTGTCATAGTAGAGCAGAACTGGACCAACAAGGGAGGGTGCTACTCCGAGCTCGATGATGAATTTTTTCATCCATACTGCTTCTTTGGCAGCAGCTGATGCAGCGACATACTCTGCCTCGCAAACTAAATCAGCCACTGTGTGTTGCTTGGATCTCTTCCAGCAGATAGCCCCACCATTAAGGGTAAAAATAAATCCCGACACACTTTTGCTGTCATCGTGATCAGACTGAAAACTAAAGTCTGTAAACCCTATAAGTCTCAAGTCCGATTCACCATAAACAAGCTTAGTATTTCTTAAATACTTCAGGATGATTTTAACAATCTTCCAGTGATTTTCCCCTGGATCAGATTGGTATCTACTCAGTATCCCTAGTGAGTATGCCACATCTGGTCGTGTACATGTCATGGCGTACATGATAGATCCCACTGCTGAAGCATATGGAATCCTACCCATACACTCTCTCTCTTGAGGTGTTGTCAGACAATCCTTCTTCGAGAGAGAAATTCCATGGCCTATCGATAGATAGCCTTTCTTGAAATTTTTCATGTTGAACCTCTTCAGCATAGTATCTATGTACGTAGACTAGGATAAACCAAGCAACCTTTTAGATCTATCCCTATAGATCCTCATCCCTAGGATGTAGGAAGCTTCTCCCAAATCCTTCATGGAGAACCGTAACGACAGCCAAATCTTTATTACCTGTAATGCAGGGACATCATTTCCGATTAAGAGAATATCATCCACATACAATACAAGAAATATCACTACTAGACCATTAGCCCACTTATAAATGCAGGACTCTTCTTCGTTCTTAACGAAGCCATACGTCTTGATCGTCTTATCAAAACGTATGTTCCAACTCCGGGATGCCTGCTTGAGTCCATAAATGGACCTCTGTAGCTTGCACACCTTAGACTCATCTGTGGATGTGAATCCTTCAGGTTGTATCATATACACCTCTTCATCCAGCTCTCCATTTAGGAAAGCTGTCTTCACATCCATCTATCAGATTTCATAGTCCAGATGGGCAGCTATCGCAAGCATAATCCGAATAGATTTGAGCATTGCCACAGGAGAAAATATCTCGTCATAGTCTATACCATAACGTTGACGATATCCCTTGGCAACCAGATGGGCTTTATAGGTTTTCACCTTTCCGTCTGCGCCCCTCTTCCTCTTGAAGACCCACTTACACCCTATGGGTTTTATTCCTTTGGGTGGATCAACCAATGTCCATACATCGTTGACCTTTATGGACTCCATTTTGGATTTCATGGCCTCTAGCCATTTCTCAAAGTCGGATCTCTGCATTGCATCCATGTAGGTGATCGGATCCTCATCATTTTCATCAAGTTCTATAGGAACGTCATCTCGGATCAAGAAACTATAGTATCTATCTGGTTGATGTGGTACTCTATCAGATCGCCTTATGGGTGCTTAAACTCCATATTTGATCTAATCAAATCTGATTCAGGTTCAGCAACTTGTGTCGATTTTTCCACCTGTCGAACTTCGTTAAGTTTGACTTTAGAGGCAACAGTCCCTTCACCAAGGAACTCTTTTTCCAAAAAGATTGCCTTAAGGCTGACAAACACCTTTTGCTCATCAATCAGATAGAAATAATACCCTTTGGTCTCTTTTGGGTATCCTATAAAATTATACTTGTCAGACCTAGATCCTAGCTTGTTCGTAATTAAACGTTTAACATAAGCCGGACACTCCCAAACCCTAAGGTGCGAGAGTACTGGCTTACATCCTATCCATATCTCATATGGCATTTTAGTTACAGACTTACTCGAAACTCTATTTAGAAGGTAACAAGCCGATTCAAGCGCATATCCCCAGAAGAAGATTGGTAGACCAGCAAACCCCATCATGGATCGAACCATGTCCAACAAGGTCCGATTCCTCCTTTCAGATACACCATTATGCTGTGGTGTTCCAGGAGGAGTTCATTGAGAGAGAATCCCATTCTCTCCAAGATATGTCAGAAACTCGTTGGAAAGGTATTCACCTCTTCGATCAGATCGAAGAGTTTTAATACACTTTTCAGTTTATTTTTCTACCTCATTTCGGAATAGTTTGAACATTTCAAATGACTCCGACTTATGCTTCATTAAATAGACATACCCATACCTCAATAGGTCGTTTGTGAAGGTTATAAAGTAGAAATATCCACCTCTTGCACTTGAGCTCATGGGTCCACATACATCAGAATATACCAGATCCAAGAGTTCACTGGCTCGCTCATCTTTTCCAGTAAAAGGTGACTTGGTCATTTTACCAAGAAGACAGGACTCACAGGTTGGAAGTGATTCACTATCACCTACTTCAAAAATTTCTTCTTGAGCCAACCTGTTTATCCTGTTCTTATTGATATGACCTAGCCTACAGTGTCAAAGGTAGACTTCTGACACATTATCTATTCTAGGGCGTTTACTGAAGGTTTGAACCACATTAACAGGTTGTGATAGAAAGTAAATTCCATTATAAAGTTGTCCAATAAATATTGTAATATCATTCAAAATGATATTGCAAACGTTTTCTTTTATTAAAAATTGATAATCGTTCATGGCCAAAAGGCCTACAGAAATAATATTTAATAAAAAGCTTGGATAATAGTGACATTCACTCAGAATTATATTTCGAGAATTGATTACAAGATTCATGATTCCTAATGCTAGAACTGGAACTTTGCTTCCATCTCCAATGTTCAGGAACCTCTCACCTTCATCAAATCTCCTACTGACCTGCAGACCCTGCATCGAATTGCAAATATGATAAAGGCTTCCGGTATCCAATACCCAGGCAGTAGTATCATAAATGAAAAAGTTGCAAGGTGTTATCATATAAGTACCTTGCTTCTTCTTTGGCCTGTTCGGGTCCAGTGAGGCAATGTATAGAGGACAGTTCCTCTTCCAGTGCCCCTGCTTTTTGCAAAAGAAGTACTCCGCCTGGCTCTGGTCGGGCTTGCGCTTCTTGGTCTGACCCTGTGCAGGCATCCCAGCATGCAGCTGCACCTTCTTATTCTTCTTCTTCTTGTTCTTCTTTTCCTTCTTAAAGGGTCGACGATTAGAAGAAGACCCTCCCACAATATTCACTGACTCCTTATGGAGCTGGTGATCCTTCTCAAAGTTCTGCAGCAACCCCAACAAGCCGTGGTTGTTCACTACAGGCTTTGTCATTCAAAAATGAGTAAGGAAGAGAAGGAAGGACTTGGGCAGAGAATTAAGGATCGCATCCTTACCGAGCTGCTCGTGCAGAAAAAAATCCAGTTTACTTAGGCACTCAATCATTTCGATCATATACAGTATATGATCAGTGACTGAGGCCCCATCCCTCATCCGAGCATTGAAAATGGCACAACTAGTTTTATGCCTTTCAACGTCGTCAGGCATGCCAAAGGAGTCGTTCAACATTTGAAGCATCTCCTGTGGTTGGGCGTTCTCAAACCTACAGCTGAACTCATCATTCATTGCCGCCAGCATTATGCATCGAACGGTGATCCGATCATTGAGCCACTTCTGATAAGTATCTCGGACCGTCCCTCTAGCATTCGGGGCTAGCTCCTCAGGTGCCGGATCCGTTACAACATAAAGGATCCGCTCATGCTCAAGGATGATTTTTAATTTTTGATACCAGCTATCAAAATTAGGTCCCATGAGCTTGTCATTATCTAATAATGACTGGAGCGACAGGGTAGTGGCCATAGCTGCATAAAGGAAAATCAGACCTCTATTAGTACATAAATTATTAATACTAAAGACTTGGACTTTAGTCTAAAGTTTCTCCCAATATTTTTATGAACTGGTAGCCTCAACCTTCAATTTGAGGAATTACTTTAATTTTTTAGTGGGTACTAGAATCCACACAGACTACACACGAGCCCAACTTTGGTTGGTCAACCCATGTGCATCTATGGGTAGGTTCATAACTAGTTGTTTCTCTAAACAACTTCTAGTAATCAATTTTGCCCCAGAACCTAATCAGTAGGCTTTGGCCTCCACTGAAAAGATCTGGTTAGGTCCAACCATTAACATGACTTGATTTGGTGAATCAGACCAATAAATGATCAGGTCTGACTTTGGCCGGCCAACCTAACTACCATCAGAAAGACTCAAACCAAATTATCATACTATGAATGATAATTCCATTAGTCAATAAGCACCAGGCCTTTGGGCCTCCAATGATTATTAAACTAATGGACTCATTATCACTCACTTAATGGGAGGCTATGACTTAGTTATCAATATAACTTAATCATTTTTAGGACCTAATAATTTTTGAGGATTTTATTAAAGAATCGAAGAGAAAAAAATATCGAGCCAATTTCAATCCTCCCACTGACTTCACCAAGTCAGATTAAAAAGGATTTACTTAAAGCTAGCATTAGGAGCACCTAAATCAGTCAAACTAATTTACCTAATGACATGGGTGAGCCCTAATGACCAAGTGATCTAATCAAAACCTAATTCACCAGGTTGGCCAGGTAAGTGAGATCAGTGGTGGGGATAAGCCATTAACTCGTCAGAGATCAAATCACTGCGAGTAGCTCCTGCTTAAAAACCACTAGTCAAACTGCCAAACTTACCTTAGACACCAATCAGTTCATTAGTTTTAATTTGATCAACTTAGTAAATAGGGTTCCACCGTGTAGCCATGAATTAAGTCCATCTTGATCTAGTTAAAGACATGGACCCATTCAACTACAACTATTGGAGTTGAGTCTAGAGTATCCTTGACCTAATGTAATTCAACTTTTGATTAGATTTGATCAATTACTCTAATTTAGTCCATTTCTTTAAGCTAACCTTAGGTCTAACCCAATTATGGACCTAATCCATCTAACCCATTGACCCACAAGTTTATGCAATTGTCTTAGGTCTTAATTTATAATTCTAGACCTACTAGACAACACTTCATTCTTTTAATTAAGTGTTTGATCTAATGGGCCAGGGTTTGGCATTTCAAAAATAATTTTCAAATTTGAAAGGTTTTATTTTCTGTTCACCAAATATGTTGACTCATTACACAAATAGATCAGCACATTTCATAAATAACAATCTTATTGCTAATTACATAATAGAAAATAACTCAATCAAAATAAATCATGAATATTTTTTTCGCTACTTTATCTGCATGGGATATAATTGCATCGGCATCCCTACCACCATAGGAGACCCCATCGAATGGGAAGAGAGGACCTTTAAACCCCATTTTTCTCCTATGACCGAACGGTCATGGCAACCAACCCAATTCGATTACTTGCTACTTGGATCAAGTATATCTAAATATATCAATTTCAAAATTTAAATTTCAAATTTCAAATTTCAAATTTCAAAATTTGAATTTTAAATTTCAAATAAATTTTAAATTTTAAATTTCAAATTTTTAAATTTTAAATTTCAAATTTTGAATTTTAAATTTGAAATTTCAATCAAATTTCAAATTTTAAATTTTTGAATTTTAAATTTTTTAATTTTGAATTTCAAATTTTAAAATTCAAATCTCAAATTTTGAATTTTAAATTTTTGAATTTTAAATTTCGAACAACTTTCAAATTTTAAATTTCAAATTTTAAATTTTAAATTTAAACTTTTAGATTATAACTTAGTCTACACATACAAATATATATATCATATCTAAGAACCTACTTTGATACCATTTGTGGGGAAAATTCAGTGTAGGGATAAAATGATAATTTTAAAACTTTTTCAAAATCACTATTTTACAGTAAAAATTATTAATTAATCTAATTAATTAATAAAAATTTATCCTACACTAGGATCTAAATATGATATATAGCATGCATGCATTTAAATTTGAAATTCAAATTTGAACAGTAAACACTTTATTGTAATGTGTTCAGAACATAATACCTTTGTATGGATAGTAGATCATCGCAATCTGATCCCTGTCAGGAGGGTCTGATCATCATGATGCAGCCACACAATATGTCTAGCCTCTGTGGATCATCCACACGAAGCTCCCGATCTAATCGACTCCTCACGAGTGCTAGCTCATTGTAGAGCCCTTTCGACGATCGATGCTGATCGAACTCCTTCGATCGATGTCTGTCGATTCTTTGGACACTCTAGATTATCAACAGATGTGCTTGAGAGGATGTTGAAGATCTCTCTAAAATTTGGTGGGCTCACGACACTCGTTGCTCACCTTCTCACTTCCCGAACTCCAGGCTGAAATCCTGAAGAACTCACTAAAACCCTGCGCACACTTTTTCTTTCTTTTCTTTCTTTTTCTCTCGGAAGGATATAGACCTTCACCTTACACACAAGGATTCCTCACGCCCAGATTTTCTCTCCAAAATTTTTTTTGCACACGCCCCACTCTTCTCCTCCTTTTAAAACAATAACCAAGGTCTTATCCACGTGAGAGGATAAAGATGAGTAATTGCATATTTGAATTCAAATCAAATTTTGAATTCAAATGAAAACTAATTTATCTCTATCCACTAAGGGCGTGAGAAGAGGAGGGTGTGGCTTAATTTGTGCATGAGTGATTTCATCAGAAATATTTTCTCGTGTAATAAATGGGGTGCTAAAAGAGGATAAGGTCAAGGCGCTAAGATTGGTTGCTCATTCAAATTCAAACTTTATTTTGAATTTGAATGGCCAACCAATCATCCTTATCCACTCATTTGGTGCATTAAAGTAGGGCATGAGGAGGGCTTTGCATGAGGAAAAATTCATGAGAACTTCCTTTTCATGAATTCAAATGGGCATAGTGGAAGTGAGGTGGCGCAGGGAGAATGGGTCAAGGTGGTTTCATTATTTAAACCAACCTAATTGAACCAAATAAGTTAGGCCCAATTAGACTAATTTAAACCTAACATAATTAGACTTAATTAGGCTTAATAAAATCTTAATCAAATCAAAAATTGATTAAGCCCAACCCCTGATCAAATCAGGGACCAAACCATCTCGATGATTAGGTCAACTCTTAACCTAATCGGGTCAAACCCAACTGAATCCAATTCAATTGGACTTGATCCAAAAATAATTACTCAATCAAATTGAATTAATTAGTGATTAAATTACTAATTAAACCTTTCATAAATATTGAGTCCAAATCTGATGGATAATCGGGCATCAGAATTCATCGATATGTAACCCTGATCGAAGAGTTCCAAATCAGTGGGACTCTTGACCCCGGTACCCAAAATGTGTGGGACTCATGATCAGAGAATCCTGATTCTCGATCACAGAATCCCAGACATGAAGGACTCTTCACCAGCTATCAGATCAGATAGGAACCTCTAATGTGTGTGACTCCACAGGTTCGAACCTAAGCCGGTAGCACAGGAATCAATTTCTGTACTAATCGAAGTGACCATCTAGCAATGGTACCTGACGATCAGATAGGTCGAATGGTCGCAATCGCAATACTCAGAACCTACGTGAATATGGTTACTGTATAATACATCATTTTGACCTCTGTGTTTAGGATAACTCAGGATTAAACTGTCAACTCTGATTAGATCATCTGAATCGTGCTCAACTCAAACAGTCCTGTGACTCCTCACAAAGACTACCCTGACCAAGGTTTTGCTAAATTGAAACATGACTGTACACAGCTCCGAAACTGGAGTGGTCAATCCCATCTTGACACACGCACCGACAAGTCAAGTACTTGACTACACCTAGCAGCCTTCTGTCACTGAATTAGAAATTCAGGTAGTCCAATGCCTAAGTGCAGTGAGTTGCTTGCAAGTCACCGTGGCGGTCTCAGGTTGGAAGGATATTTATACCCATATTCCATCGGAGCAAATCTTGATAGCAGAAATAGCTCCGGAGTCGGTCACGTTCAGCGCAGATGTATCCTTATAGTGTCTCCACACTCATTGGTTAAGAGGACAACCAACCTATATGGCACCCAACGACCTATGCTTGATAAATGTTGTCATCCTTGGTAACAATGTATCATTTGATCGTGAACAGAGATTTAAGGACTAAACGATAAATCCTCCTTTATCGAGTCTAAATAGTCCTAAGAACTTCATCACAACGTAGGAGTTCATTAGAAGATGAAACATTTTGTGATGAAAAATATCAAAATAATTTTTATTAATTCATAATTCATGTACATATACAAAAATGAGCACAACCATCAACAAGCTGACGATTGGCTTTGGAACACTATTCCCAATATTTTGAACTTGTGGAAGTTCAAAACCTACAATCCATCCAAGATTCACAAATTATTTTTCAACCAGATGTGCCCATTGTTGAGGCACAGCCACTACACACACCTCCTCTATGAAGGTCAAGTAAAATACGTAATGTACCACTCAGGTATGGATTTGTCATTGAGAATGACAACACATCTCACATCATTGAAAATGATGATCCATGACCTATTTGAAAGCTGTCATGAATAGTGACTCTGACAAGTGGCTCAATGCTATGAAATTTGAAATGGACTCCATGTATACCAACCAAGTTTGGATCTTGGTTGATGCACCTGAGAGTGTGATCCCAATAGGCTGCAAATGGGTCTTCAAAAAGAAGATTGGAGTAGATGGCCAGGTAGAGACCTATACGGCCAGACTGGTGGCGAAAAGTTTCAGACAAAAACAAGGTGTTATTTGAAGAAATCTTTTTACCGATAAGTATGCTCAAGTCTATTCGGATAATGCTTGCTATTGCAGCATACCATGACTATGAGATCTGACAGATGGATATCAAGACTTTCTTCCTCAATAAAAATCTTGAGGAAGAAGTCTATATGACTCAGCCAGAGGGATTTGTCTCTAGTGGGAGAGCAAATCAGGTATGCAAACTGAATAGATCCGGTTGGGTATAAAATACCCCCAGCCGAAGTTTGTAAAAGACCGACCCTTCCAGGACCTTTCCGGCTTCCGACCTTGTGTGGCATCCCTCTGAACCCCCTCGACCGTCTGGACTCCTCTGACAATGAACTTCTGCATTCACCTGTCGGGCCACCCCAAAGGCTTTCTAGGCCTCACTATCAGCCGACCTTCTTCAGTAATCAACTATCCTCCGAATCCCTTCTGGACTTCTTCCGACCTCGGACGACCCTACTCCAAACTTCTTCTGAACTTTGCCAATATCCGAGCTCCTCCGACGATGGGATTTCTACAGTAACCAAACTCCATCCAAGTTTCTACGGTGGTCGACTGCCTTCCGGATTCCAACCGAGCTCCTGCGAGAGCCAAACTCCCACTGCAGGCGGTCTACTCTGGATATCTACTGTAAGCGAATTCCATTCGAGCCTCTACTATAAATGAATTTCTTCCGAACTTCTATTACAGGTAGACTTCAGTCGAGCTTCTCCATAGCAGGTGGATTCTGGATGAACTTCTACAACGGGACAGGCTCCACCAGCCGGGACACTACTTCGAGCTTCCACGATAACTGATCCTCATCTAAGCTCCTACAATAAGCGGCCTCCTTCGACCTTTTGCAAGAACCGAACTCCGTCTGAGCTTCCACAGTGGATGGATCCCGGATGAACTTCTACGAGAATCAGACTCTGTCCGAGCTTCCACAGCGGATGGATCCCGGATGAACTTCTGCAAGAATCGGACTCCGCCCGAGCTTCCATAGTGGATGGATCCCGGACGAAATTCTACGACGAACGGGCTCCAGTAGCTGGGTCTCTACGATGATCGATCACCTCTGACGTCTGTCGAACCTCCCCAATGCTATCCGAGGTCCATCGTCAGCCGACCCTCTGCCAGATCCTTCATAAAACCGGACTTCCCTGATGGATAATCTTCAGACGAGCTTCCAGATCAGGCAAATCCCGGACTGACTTCTCCAGCAATCAGACTCCTACCAGACTTCATCAACAGAAAATCTCCATCTGAGCTTCTGTAGCAGATGACTCCCGCTTGTGGCATCAACGCCCGAGGCATCCGATGATCGCAGACTCGTCAGCAACCTCGGAACATTCGAGCTTCTCCTAGATCGATGAGATAGAGAGCCATTTTGCTCCATCAGACATTCCAGTCGAGCTTCAGCTGACAGATCCAGACTTTCTGGCAAGCCATGACAAGGGCCACTACCTTGCTCCACTCCCGGGCAAGTCACGACAACGGACACCACTCCACTCTTCATAACAAATTCCATGTGGCGAATGACCCCTGACGCCACTACTCTCCATAACAAACTCTGCACGACTCTGAATGGCCCACTACCAAGCAGTTACAGACGTCGCTGTCAATCAGTTACGCTCTCCGTCTATAAAAATGACCCTCAGATACGTTCTTCTCTAAGCTCAAAACTCCATCTCGAAACTCTGCTAAAATTCTCACTCGAGCACTCCATTTTTGTTGAAGCAGAGTACTGACTTGAGCATCGGAGGGTCTTGCCGGAGCACCCCCAACTCTGGTTTAGACTTCCTTTGCAGGTTCCGATGGTGGCCGCGGTCATCCCAGCTCCAGTTTCTCCGGCTTCGACAGAATTTTGCACTAATAGAATTGATGCTAGAGGAAGGGGCCTGTGTCTTCGCAGTATCCTTATTCTTAAAGGAGTGCTCAACGGGACTGCCTTCGATCATCTTCTCCGACATCTTCTTCTCTTTCTCCTACTAGATCTCCACCTGATGCCTCTTCGAAAGGCATCCACCAGGCGATCCACAGCCTCCGCGGCCAGATCTCAGCGATCTCCATAAGACCCGACCTCATCTACGGCTTCCCAAGCTCCTCTTCCTCTGACAATGGCAGTCGACAGATTCGTCCGATGCCAGCCTGAAGGTAGAAAGGATTGGCCGAGGGCCCTGCCACAACTGGAGCCACCTAGGAGGGAAGAATAGCCTGGAGATTGGCCTCCAATCGGGATCATCAACACCATCTCTGGAGGGCCTCGGAGGGGAGTGGCCAGTGGATCGGTCAGACCGCCCAAGCGACAAAGAATTGAAGGATCTATAACCTTTACTGAAGAAGATGCCCGAGAAATCCAGTTCCCCCATAATGATGCGGTTGTAGTTTCTTTAAATATTGCTGATTATGATGTACGCTGCATTCTTGTTGACAGTGAAAGCTCGGCCAATATTTTGTTCTACGATGCATTCTTAAAAATATCCATCCCTGATGGTCGGTTAGGATCGATCAGCTCCCCGTTGGTAGGGTTTACTAGCGATGCTATGCCAGTGGAGGGAGTAGTAACTTTGACTGTAGTTGCAGGTCAGTATCCAAAATAATCCAAAGCACTAGTGGATTTCCTAGTGGTGAGGGCACCGTTTGCCTACAATGCAATTCTCGACCGACCCGGCCTCAACGCCCTTCGAGCTGTAGTATCGACCTACCATCTGAAATTGAAATTTTCTACCAGCCAGGGGGTTGGAGAAGTTAGAGGAGATCAAGCCCTGGCAAGGCATTGCTATAATATAGCCCTACAAAGAAGTGGTTAGCCTGACCCCTGTCCGATGATGGATTGGACACCTGCGACGACCTGACTGAAGAACGGGGTGGGCCAATGGAAGATCTTGTCTCAATTCCATTGAATGATGGGAATGAAGAGCACATGGTGAAGATCAGCTCCAGCTTGGGGAAAGAGGTGCGGACACAACTTATCAATTTTCTACAAAAGAATGCGGATGTTTTTGCTTGGATTCTGACGAACATGCCAGGGATCGATGCCAAAGTTATGGAACACCGTCTGGCTGTTGATCCCAAACACCGACCAATGAAGGAAAAAGTTCGAAGTCATGCACCGAAAAGACAAATGGCAATCACCGAAGAAGTTGATAAACTCCTGAAAGCCGGGTTCATCAGAGAGGTCAACTATCCGAGCTGGGTTTCCAATGTGGTCTTGGTTAAGAAGGTGAACGGTAAATGGAGGATGTGCATAGACTTCAAAAAATTGAATAAAGCCTGCCCGAAGGACAGTTACCCTCTGTCCAAAATCGATCAATTAGTGGATGCAACTTCGGGCCACGAGCTTCTCACTTTTATGGATGCGTTCTCCGGCTACAATCAGATCAGGATGGCACCAAAGGACAAAGAAAAAATTGCTTTTATTACTAACCGTGGCCTTTATTGTTACAGGGTCATGCCTTTTGGCCTCAAAAATGCAGGGGCGACATATCAGCGGCTGGTGAACAAGATCTTCAAAGAGCAGATCGGCTGCAACATGAAGGTCTACGTGGATGACATGCTCGTAAAAAGCAAATCCTCGATGAACCACATCGCCGACCTTGAGGAGACCTTCAGCGCCCTTTGAAAATACAAGATGAAGCTGAACCCAGCCAAATGCACTTTTGGAGTAACCTCAGAAAAATTCTTGGGGTTTATGGTATCGGGGTACAGGATCGAGGCAAATTCGAAAAAGATTCACGCCATCCAGGAGATGACCGCCCTGAGGTCAATAAAGGAAGTTCAGTGCCTTACCGGGAGAGTAGCAGCTCTAAATCGCTTCATCTCAAGATCGGCCGAACGGTGCCTACCTTTCTTTCAGACCCTCAAGCAGTCGAAGAACTTTTGTTGGACCATTGGATGTCAGCAAGTGTTCGAAGAGTTGAAGAACTACCTCGGCTCATCTCCACTATTGGCAAAACCCGAGCCTGGAGAGGAGTTGTTCCTGTACCTGGCGATTTTCCCTGTGGCCCTCGCTGCAGTTCTGATTAAGGAAGAAGCAAAAATTCAACGGCCGATCTACTACATAAGCCGAGTATTGAGAGACACCAAAATCAGGTATACTAAGTTAGAGAAACTAACTTACACCTTGTTGATTGCAGCTCGATGGCTCCGACCTTACTTTCAAGGACACACCATAACACTGCTCACCGACTAGCCGATCAGGGTGGTTCTGCATTGAGCGGATGCCTCTGGGAGAATTGTGAAATGGGCAGTCAAGCTCACAGAGTTTGACATCGACTATCGACCTCGGCCAGTGATCAAAGCCCAGATATTAGCGGACTTTGTGGTGGAATGCACTATCCTGGAGGAGGCCGAACTTGGACGAGATGAAGCCGATAACCCAGGGCTCCGGCTGAACTCTCCTAGAGAAAGAGCTGATCTCCCTGATGGTTTTTGGGCCCTCTACATAGACAGTTCCTCCAACATGTCAGGCGCGGGTGCGGGCCTAATCTTGATCAATCCAGATGGAATTATCGCAGAGTATGCACTGCGCTTTGAGTTCCCCACGACAAATAATGGAGCAAAATATGAAGCTCTGATTGCAGGACTAAAGGTCGCCAAAGAATTGAAAGTAGATCGGCTTCAAGCCTACAGTGACTCTCAATTAGTAGTGGGACAGGTTAGCAAAAATTATGAAGCTCGAGAGGACAGTATGGCCAAGTATCTCAAAAAGGTAAAGGAGATCATCCTTACCTTCGGCAGCTTCGACATCAGGCAGATCCCAAGAGCAAAAAATACTAGGGCCAACCTTTTTTTCAAGTTGGCTACACTGGCTCTGGCTGAACTACCTAAGGAAGTCTTCTTCGAAGTTTCAAAGCACCTAAGCACGGAAGAATCACAGTCTGTGATGGAGATCAGCCATGAACCCAGTTGGATCGACCCACTGGTTGCATACCTCAAGGATGGGATTCTTCCTCCTGATGTAAAAGAAGCTCGAAAGCTTAAGAACCAGACCTCCCGATATATCCTTTATGAAGGCAAGCTATACAAGAGGTCGTACTCCTTGCCCCTCCTGAAATGTCTCCGGCCTTCTGAAGCCGACTTCACCTTGAGGGAGGTACATGAGGGAGTCTGTGGAAGTCACCTGGGGGCCAGGTCTTTATCCCATAAGCTACTTCGATAAGGCTATTACTGGCCTACCATGTACCATGACTCTGTCGAATATGTCAGAAGGTGCGACCGGTGTCAGAGATATGCAAGTATACAAAGGCAACCCACCTCCGAACTTACACCATTGAGTGCCCTATGGCCATTTACGCAATGGAGGATGGATATCCTCGGACCTTTTTCCATGACATCCGGATAGCAGAAGTTCCTCCCGGTGGCAATAGACTATTTCACCAAGTGGGTCGAAGCTGAACCTTTGGCAAAAATCAGAGAAGCTAAAGTGCAGGACTTCGTCTGAAAGTCAATTGTTTGCAGATTCGGCTTACCCAGAACCCTCATTACTGATAATGGGCGGTAATTTGCTGGAGCAAAGTTTGTCAAATTTTGTGAGGACCTGAATATCTCCCATAACTTTACTTCGGTGGCCCATCCGCAGGCAAACGGTGAGGTGGAAGTGACTAACAGGACTCTGTTGCAAGGTATCAAGATGAGACTTGGAAAGGCAAAGGAAACTTGGGTGGATGAGTTTTATCATATGTTATGGGCATACCGAACTACTCAGAGATTGCCCACAGGGGAGACCCCCTTCGCCTTAGCCTTCGGAATAGAAGCCGTGATCCCGATTGAACTCAAGCTTCCGTCGGCGTGAGTCGTGGCATTCGACGAGCAGCGCAACCCATAGGATCTCAAGGCCAACCTCGACTTGTTAGAAGAAAAGCGAGAAACAGCTCAAGTTCGGAAGGCGGCTTATAAGCAGAAAGTAGCCCGCTACTACAATTTTCGGGTCAAAAGTAAAGTCTTCAGAGTGGGGGACCTGGTACTATAGCGAGTCGCTGTCTCACAACCTCAAAATCAAGAAAAACTTGCCCCAAACTGGGAAGGCACGTATGAAGTCAAGGAGGTAGTCCGGCCTGGAACATACTATCTAAAAGAGCTTGGAGGAGCAGAGCTTCAGCGATCATGGATCTCGAAAAATCTGCGAATGTATCACCAATAGCTTTACCTTAAATGAAAGTTTTTTACTTGCATATTTTTCTTTTGGCATTAGCTTATAATGACAGGAAGTAACTCCTCCATACAAACAAAATTAAGCGCATTAGGAATAGGAGGAAAGCCTCATCCTAATATGAGCAAAGTCGAAGGTCCGATTTTTTAAAGATCAGATGGGGGGAGAGGCCTTTGCAACGGCCCTTATGTGCCCCCACAGCCTTGTTAGGAACAGGAGAAGAACCTCGTCCTAACATGAGCAAAGTTGAAGGTCCGATTTTTTAAAGATCGGATGGGGGGAGAGGCCCTTGCAACGGCCCTTATGTGCCCCCACAGTCTTGTTAGGAATAGGAGGAGAACCTCGTCCTAACATGAACAAAGTCGAAGGCCCGATTTCTTAAAGACCGGATGGGGGGAGAGGCCCTTGCAACGACCCTTATGTGCCCCCACAATCTTGTTAGGAATAGGAGGAGAACCTCGTCTTAACATGAGCAAAGTCGAAGGCCCAATTTTTTAAAGACTGGATAGGGGGAGAGGCCCTTGCAACGGCCCTTATATGCCCCCATAGCCTTGTTAGGAACAGGAGGAGAACCTCGTCCTAACATGAGCAAAGTCGAAAGCCCGGTTTCTTAAAGATCAGATGGGGGGAGAGGCCCTTGCAATGGCTTTTATGTGCCTCACAGCCTTGTTAGGAACAGGAGGAGAACCTCGTCCTAACATGAGCAAAGTCGAAGGTCTAATTTCTTAAAGACCGGATGGGGAGAGAGGCCCTTGCAACGGCCCTTATGTACCCCCACAGTCTTGTTAAGAATAGGAGGAGAACCTCGTCCTAACTTGAGCAAAGTCAAAGGCCCAATTATTTAGAGATCAGATGGGGGGAGAGGCCCTTACAGCAGCCCTTACGTGCCCCCACAGCCCTGTTAGGAATAGAAGGAGAACCTCATCCTAGCATGAGCTGAAATCGACTGTCGGGAGCAAGAGGAGAACCTCGTCCTGACACAAACAAAGACCTAGTCAATCAAGACCAAATGAGGAGGAAAGCCTTCTCAATGGCTCCTCTACGCTCTCACGACCCCATTAAGAGCAGAGGAAAAACCCTCACTCGAACACCAAAAAAAATATAGGGGAGATAAAAAGGAAAAGCGACGAACTACACTAGCGATAAATAAAAAACAAACTACATCAAAGACATAAGGGACCTCATCTCAACAAGGAAGGATACTCCTATCGAAAACCCTGAGTCGCTAAGAGGGAACTCGACATAGGCCGAGGAGAAATCGACTTTCTCAAAGTAACGAAAAGTTTGGGCCCCCAAGCTCGAGCACTGGGAGGAAGCGTCAAACTCAAATGGCCTCGAAAGGACCTACGGTCATAAACAAGAAGGGCAACTCAACACAGCGGTGATCAGGAACCTTCAAACAACGTCGACGTCGAACGAGATGGAAGACAAAAGAAGTTCAGTAAACAATCATTTAATACCAGAATGGACAAGGTAATAGATAATTTTATTTTTATTTCATTGGTGAAGTACACATTACAAAGCCTTGAAGGCCAAAAACAAAAAGAGAAACGACCAGAGAAGAAAATGAATACATGGAAAGATAAAAAAAAAGGAAAAGTTCTAAGGAAGCTTGGCTTCATCAGACTTCGAACTCTCGGTTCTGGCCATTGTCGAGCATCACTTTAAGTACCTAACTTCTTCTTTCAGTCCCCTTTTCGGATCAGCAATTACTCCAGCATTATCTTCAAAGTACATGTAGATGCCATCTTTTCCGCGCCATGGCTTCCGCTGCCTCACGATGATGGCAGGCATGACCTTCTTTCTGAGGTCAGATTCTCCCTCATAGTGACAGTGGGCATGACCTGCTTTTTGAGGTCAGGTTTCCCCGCATAATGGCGCACACCGAGAAGCACTCACGGTCGAAGATGTGCCTAAGCGCGGGCTCCAAACGGTCAAGGCGAAATACAATCGGATCTGTCTCTTCTACCCTCTCCTTCTTCGCCGACTCGGAAGTTGCAGCGCCTTCCCGCTCGTGGGCTTTGAGACTCTGGGCTAACATTCGAGCCGCGTCCGTGTCCATATCTACAACGAAGGAAGATTGGCACAGTCTATGAACGGGGCTGCGAAAGCAGAGAAAGTTCTGGGGCTAACCTAGACTGGTCTGAGGGATGCAGGGATGCAGAGATGAGAATGACTCAAAGGATGCCTAAGGCTAAGAAGGAAGGACTGAAGAAACTCCCATGCAAATTGAAATCCCCGAAGGGGGGAGGCGGATTTAAATAGGCGACGGAGTCTAGTGCAATAATGACTGCAGGACTCCCCTGGCCAGTCCATGACCGCCGCGTGGCCCACTCACCATGGCAAGCGGCTGAAGGTGGCCGACAATTAGTAAAATCATTATTGCACCGTACCTGGGGCAGCACTCCAGTGAAAATTTCAAAAAGAAAAAATCTTTTTCGAAAAGGCTCCAGTACCGGCGTGCCAAGCGCTAAGATATCTGGCAACCATCGAGTATGGAAATCGAGGGGAGCAACTTCGGCTATGAAAATTTCTCTATACTTCATTCAGAACTCAAACTCGAAAGTAGGGGGACTGGTGTTGGATATAAAATTCTCCCAACTGAAGTTTGTAAAAGACCGACCCTTCCAGGACCTTTCCGGCTTCCGACCTTGTGTGGCATCCCTTTGAACCCCCTCGACCGTCCAGACTCCTCTGACAATGAACTTCTGCATTCACCTGTCGGGCCACCCCAAAGGCTCTCTAGGCCTCACTATCAGCCGACCTTCTACAGTAATCAACTATCTTCCAAATCCCTTCTGGACTTCTTCCGACCTCAGACGACCCTACTCCGAACTTCTTCTGGACTTTGCCAATATCCGAGCTCCTTCGACGATGGGATTTCTACAGTAACCAGACTCCATCCAAGTTTCTACGACGGTCGATCGCCTTTCGGATTCCAACCGAGCTCCTGCGAGAGCCAAACTCCCACTGCAGGCGGTCTACTCTGGATATCTACTGTAAGCAAATTCTATTCGAGCCTCTACTATAAATGAATTTCTTTTGAACTTCTATTACAGGTAGACTTCAGCCGAGCTTCTCCATAGTGGGTGGATTCCGGATGAACTTCTACAACGGGACAGGCTCCACCAGTCGGGACACTACTCCGAGCTTCCACGACAATTGATCCTCATCCGAGCTCCTACAATAAGCGGCCTCCTTTCGGCCTTCTGCAAGAACCGGACTCCATCCGAGCTTCCACAATGGATGGATCCCGGACGAACTTCTATGAGAATCGAACTCCGTTCGAGCTTCCACAGTGGATGGATACCGAACGAACTTTTGCAAGAACCGGACTCCGCCCGAGCTTCCACAGTGGATGGATCCTGGATGAACTTCTACGACGAATAGGCTCTAGCAGCTGGGTCTCTATGATGATCGATCGCCTCTGACGTCTACCGAACCTCCCCAATGCTATCTGAGGTCCATCGCCGGTCGACCCTCTGCCAGATTCTTCATAAAACCGAACTTCTTCGATGGATAATCTTCAGACGAGCTTCCACATCAGGCAAATCTCAGACTGACTTCTCCAGCAATCGGACTCCTACCGAACTTCATCAACAGAAAATCTCCATCCGAGCTTCTACAGTAGATGACTCCCGCCTGTGGCGTCAGCGCCCGAGGCATCCGATGATCGCAAACTCGTCAGCAACCTCGAAACATCCGAGCTTCTCCTAGATCGATGAGATAGAGAGCCATTTTACTCCATCAGACATCCCAACCGAGCTTCAGCTGACAGATTCAGACTTTCTGGCAAGCCACGACAAGGGCCACTACTTTGCTCCACTCCTTGGCAAGTCACGACAATGGACACCACTCCACTCTTTGTAACAAACTCCACGTGGCGAACAGCCCCTGATGCCACTACTCTCTGTAACAAACTCTGCACGGCTCTGAACAGCCCACTACCAAGCGATTATAGACGTCGCTGTCAATCAGTTACGCTCTCCGTCTATAAAAAGGGACCCTCAGATACGTTCTTCTCTAAGCTCAAAACTCCATCTTGAAACTCTGCTAAAATTCCCACTCGAGCACTCTATTTCTGTTGAAGCAGAGTACTGATTTGAGCATCGGAGGGTCTTATCGGAGCACCCCCAACTCCGGTTTAGACTTCCTTTGCAGGTCCCGACGGCGACCGCGGTCATCCCAGCTCTAGCTTCTTTGGCTTCGATGGAATTCTGCACCAACAGATCCATTTATAGATTAAAGCAAGCATCGAAGAGATGAAACATTCATTTTGATGAGACAGTCAAATGGTTTGGCTTCATCAAAAATATGGATGAATCTTGTGTGTCCAAGAAGACTAGTGAGAGTGCTATTGTCTTCTTGATCTTGTATATGGATGACATACTGCTCATTAGGAATGATATCTCGATGTTACAATTGGTCAAGACTTGGCTATCACAAAATTTTTCATGAAAGACTTGGGTAAAGTGTCCTATGTATTTGGTATAAAGATCTATAGGGATAGATCAAAAAGGATGCTAGGCTTGTCCCAGTCTAGGTACATTGACTTTGTATTGAAGAGGTTCAACATGGAGGAAAGTAAAAAAGGTTATTTGCCCATAGGTCATGGCATACAACTCTCTAAGAAGATGTCTCTTAAGACACCTGAAGAGAGAAATAGAATGAGTCTATTCCTTATGCTTCAGCTGTAGGATCAATTATGTATGCTATGTTATGTACCAGGCCTGATATGGTTTATGCCTTGGGCATTGTAAGCAGATTTTAGGCTGATCCCAGAGAGGATCATTGGAAAGCTATGAAAAACATACTCAAGTACTTGAGAAGGACTAGAGATATTTTTTTAATATATGATGGATCTGATTTAAAACTAGAAGGTTATATTGATTTTAGTTTTCAATCTGATCTGAATAATAGTAGATCTATATCTGGGTATGTGTTCACTCTGTATGGTGGTGTAGTAAGTTAAAAAAATTCCAAATAGCAAACTGTTGCTGACTCGATCACTGAGGCTGAATATTTTGCTGCTAGTGAGGCTGCTAAGGAGGCCATCTAGATGAAGAAATTTATCACAGAATTGAGTGTGGTTCCAGAGATTGAACAACCAGTGCCCCCTTATTGTGATAATACTGGAACAGTTGTTCAATCCAAAGAATTAAGGTCTTATTATAAATCCAAGCATATCCTAAGATGGTTCCATCTCATTCGGGAGATAATCGAAAGATACGATGTGATCATGGAGTAAGTTGACATCAAGAATAATATAGCAGATCCGTTCACTAAGGCCTTGCCAATGCAGCAGTTTGACCGCCACCTTGATAGCATGGGTATCAAGTATAGGAGCGCTTGGCTTTAGTGCAAGTGGGAGATTGAAAAAATAATGCCCTACGAGCCAATCGCATATGGGATGCGATAGGATGTTTATTATAATTTATCTTCCAAACTCATGTAATTGACATTTATATTATTAATAAAATAGATATTTTTGATTCATTATATGTTGCATCTTATTATTTTTAAGATTATAATGAACCCCATAGGTTCGGACAATGATTTTAGGATTGTGATGAGATCATGCCAGTGAGACCTAAATCCTTAATAGCCAAGACCTAAAATATTTCTAGTCATTGATTCATTGAGTCAGGGATCAATGATATCGATAAAACTAGCATATCCTATGTATGCTCAGAAATGAGGGTGGTTGATCTCACAACCACTTATGTGGTGACACTAATACAAGGATATGGGTGCTCATTAAAGAATGAGTTTACTAAATAGACCTATGAGAGAATATCAGATAGAGTTTTATTTACATGTCAACTGATGATTCTCTAGTGGGAGTTGTGTAAGTGATCCTTTGACCTGAGATCACCATGGTACCTTGTGTACATGGATTCATATTTTGGCTCACATCCTAACTTAATTCTTTGATCCTTGTATGGGGTATTCTAGATGTGGTAAAGTATGCATGAAAGTTATGAGTGATCAATAAAGGATCAGTTACTCCTAATAAGGGGAGCGAACATCTTATGTGATCTCATAGGTCGGTAATTTCGGAAGCCTTTAGCCAAAGTAGGATGATAATTAGAAAAGAGTTTCTAATGTATCATTAACTAATCATCACCTTCAAATCGAGATACATAAAGATAAATGATTGGGTTTGATATATTTTTATGTTCACAGCTCATCTGGGATGTTGTTTGATTGAAGGATTGAATTACACGGTAACTTGCCATTGAAGGATATTTTGATAATTTTTTATCAAAATTTTAAATCTTTTGAGTAGTCATAACATATTGCTAGATGTCAATCTAGATTTATAGATTTGTCAAAATTAAAAGAGTTTAATTTTAGAATCAATTAGGAAGAGTTCTAGTTGATTGGGACTCTTCGGGTAACCTAATCTCATCGAATTAGGATTACGTCAAAAGTCTTGGTCCATTGGTGGCTAGATTTGAAACTCAATGGTTCACACACTTTAAGATTTAATCTTGATCTAATTTAATTAGAATTTAATATAAATTTTATGGGTTAATTTGATATGCTAGCATATTGTATTAACCAAAGTTCCTAAATTGGTTTAGATCAAAGTGTTTGAGCTAACCTAGACCAGTTGTCTTTGACCTGATGGGATTGGTTCTATCTTAATTGGTTTTCTACCCAACTTGAAATAGTTTCAAGTAGAGAATGACTCCTCTGCACCCACTAGATACCACACCAAAATAATAATGCTGCCCCACTCATTTTAACATGTGAAGATGAAGAGTCTTTCTTAATGAAGACTCTTATCTTAATGCGTTGCCTTTATTTCTCAATCTAATCTCTTTTGATTTGTTACTGTTGGTGCAGAATTCTGCCGAAGCCGGAGTTGCTGGAGTCGAGAAGACCGTGGCCACCATCGGGACCTGCAAGGAAAGTCTAAATCGGAGTTAGGGGTGCTCCGGTAAGATCCTCCGACGCTCAAGTCAGTACTCTGCTTCAACAGAAATGGAGTGCTCGAGCAAAAATTTTGGCAAAGTTTCGAGATAGAGTTTTTGAGCTTAGAAAAGAACGTATCTGGGGATCCTTATTTATAGATGGAGAGCATAACTGACTGACAGCGACATCTGTAACCATCTGGTAGTGGGCCGTTCAGAGCCGTGCGGAGTTTGTTACGGAGAGTAGTGGTGTCAGAGGTCGTTCAGGGCCATGTGGAGCTTGTTGCGGAGAGTGGAGTGGTGTCCGTTGTCGTGACTTGCCAGAGAGTGGTGGAGCTGCATGGATTCCATTGCAGAGAGTGGAGCAGGGTGGCGGTTCTTGTCGTGGCTTGCCAGAGAGTGGTGGAGCCGCATGGAATCCGTTGCAGCGAATGGAGTAAGGTAGTGGCCCTTGTCATGGCTTGCCAGAGAGCTTGGATCCGTTGGCTGAAGCTCGGCTGGGATGCCTGATGGAGCAGAATGGCTCTTTACATCATCGTTCTAGGAGAGGCTCTGATGTTCCGAGGTCGCTGACGAATCTACTATTATCGGATGCTTCGGGCGCTGACATCTCAGGCGGGAGTCACCTGCTGTAGGAGCTCGGATGGAGATTTTCTTTTGGTGGAGTTTGGAGAAGTTCGATCGCTAGAGAAGTCCGTCTGAGACTTATCTGATGTGAAAGCTCATCCGAAGATCGTCAGCCGGGGAAGTTCGGTTTTATGGGAAGTCTGGTAGGAGGTCGACCGACGATGGACTTCGGATAGCACTGGGGAGGCTCGGCAGACATCAGAGGCAATTGGCTATCGCAGGGACCCAGCTGGTGGAGCTCGTCCGGAACCCATCCACCAGAGAAGTAGCTCGGCTGAAGTCTACCTGTAATAGAAGTTCGGAGGAAATTCATTTACAGTAGAGGCTTGAATGGAATTTGCTTACAGTAGATGTCTGGGATAGACAGCCCGCTGTAGGAGTTTGGAGTAGACCGTTCGTAGTAGAAGTTCGGCTCTCGCGGGAGCTCGATTGGGATCCGAAAGGCGGTCGACTGTCGTGGAAACTTGGATGGAGTCTGATTACCGTAGAAATCTCACTGTCAGAGAAGCTTGGATGCAGATGAAGTTCGAAAAATAGTTGGTTGCTATAGAAGGTCAGCTAACAGTAGGACCTAGAGGGCCTTTGGAGTGGCCCAGTGGATGAGTGCAGAAGTTCATTATCGAAGAAGTCCGAACGGTCGAGGGGGTTCAGAGAGATGCCACACATAAGGTCGGGAGTCGGAAGAGCCCTGGAAGGATCGATCTTTTACAAACTTCAGTCGGGGGGTATTTTATACCCAACACCAGTCCCCCTACTTTCGAGTTCGGGTTTCGAATGAAGTACAGAAAAATTCTTCTGACTGAAGCTGCTCCCCTCGATTTTCGTACTCGACGGTTGCTAGATATTTTGACGTTCGACATGCTGGTACTGGAGCCTTTTCGAAAAAGATTTCTTCTTTTCAGAATTCTCATCAGGGCATGGCTCTAGGTACGATGTGATAATGACTTTGTCAGCTGCCTGTCATTTCTAATAGTCTGTCAAGGTGGGTGGGACATGCGGCGAATGCAGACCAACTAGAGGAGATCCACAATCATTAGTGCGCCAGATCCCAGGGTCTATTTAAACACGTTCTCCTCCTTCAGTGGTTTCACTTTGCTTGAGAGAATCCCTCGATTTCCCTCCTCTTTTTCGAGAGCTTCGGTTTCCTCTAGCATCCTTCCCGGCCTTAGGCATCCTCCGGGTCGACCTCCATCATCCTCGCCGTCTCCCTGTACTCCTGGGGTCAATCTAGGTTAGTTTCGGAACTTCCTGTCATTTTTTCATCTTTTCTTCTTCGTATTCTGTTTATTTAGCTTTCTCGGGGGCCTGTTTGCTATTTTTCTCAATTTTTCAGGATTTTTGTGGCTTCCATTTGATTCAAAATATCCTCTGATATCTCCTCTTCTAGCAGTTCTAGAAGTTCGTTAGCCCTGGTTCCCCACAGTATTGGTACCGTAGACGAACCCGTAGCCAGGACCGAACCTTGTCTGGCCTTTGCGTCGGACACCATCCCTGGCTCCTTGACTCCAGATGAACTCTCACTGATAAGGATTCAGTATGGAGTTCCTCCGGAGTACGAGCTGGAGCTTCCCGAGCCATCTGACCGGGCTAGCGCCCCTCCTCCCGACTGCTTCTGTCTGTACCAAGAGGCCTTCCGTGCCAGACTTCAGCTTCCACTGCCATCCTTTGTCATTACTCTCTTTCATTTTCTGAACATTTCTCTAGTTTCCATCGTGTCAAACTCCTTTAGGTTTTTGATAGAGTTTTTTTCTCTTTGTAGTTTAGCTGAAGTTCGGCCGACTCTTTCTTTGTTTAGAAACTTCTACACCTTCAAGCGCCATCCTTCGACAAAAGATTGGTGGTACTTCTCCCCCCAGTTCGATAGAAAGGGGTTGCTGAAAGGTGCCCCCTCTTCTGTCCATAACTAGAAGGAGAGGTTCTTCTACGTCCGATGCCCAACCTTAGAGCTAGGATTACCCCCTTGGGGTTCTCTAAGGGATTCTGCCTGCCAGGCCTCTAGCCTGAAAAGAGACGACCTCGAAACCTCAAAAAAGCTCGAGGCCTATCGAGCCCCCCTCCTCCCCAAACTTTTGAGGGAAGAACTTTTGTTCAACGTCGGCCTGAGCCCCCTTAACCCTGCCGATATCTCTCCCTCTCTCTCCTTTTTTTTTTGCTTTGCTTCCCCTTCTTCTTGCTCTATTTTGGAGCCATGCTGATTTTCTTTTATCACAGACATGGATGCAAGCGTGGCTCGGAGGTTAGCCCAGGGTCTCAAGACCCACAAAAGAAAAGACACTTCAACTTCATGGTCGATGAAGAAAGCCATGATAGAAGGGACAATCTCGACCGTGCCTGCTCTGATGCCCATCACCGTCGAAGCCCCTTCCGATGCCGAACCTGAAGTCCCCCGAGGCCCTTCACAGAGCCCCCCGACTGAGGGTCCTATTTTGAAGGTTCGTCCCGAGAGGGCACCCGGGGTCGAAGGGAGGAGAAAGAAGATCCTGGCCCGAAGGACTCGCAGTCGCAGGGCTACCGCCGAGGGGGCCAGCGGCTCTGAGAAAGACCTGGGAGAAAATTCCTTCAACAACAGGGACTTAATAAAGAGGCTGGTCGAAGGGTGCATTCTGCCCGAGGTAGTCGAGAGGATCATCCTCGCCGATCCCAAGTTGCGGGTCTGGGACTCTCTAGGATCTTTCCTCGAAGTAGGTTAACTCATCCTTTTCCTCCTTCTCGCTTCTTTAATTTATTCTTCAGCCCTTATGTCGACTCTCCGACCTTTCTTGTAGATTGGGCACCAGCTCGTCGCCAACATCAAGGCGGTGAAGATCACCAAGAGGGAGGCAGCTTGGGCAGAAGAAGGTCGCCTAACCGGGGCCGCCCACCTTGAGGAGAAAATCGCTGAGGTTCTAAGTATCCGGGAGGTGCTGGAAAAGGAAGGACAAACCTTGTCCGATCTGAGGACCATCTTGGAGGAGGAGAGACGGAAGGCTGAGGCCGAGGTCTCCGCATTGAGGGTGCAGGTTTTCGAGTGGAAGGAGCAGGCTTCCGAGTTGAAAGAGCAGGTTTTCGAGCTGAAAGTGCGGATTCCATCTTTGGTCTCGGAGGCAAGGGCTCGAGTAGTGGAGTTCAAAGCCTCCTCCGAGATGGAGGATCTAAAGGTCCAGTTCAGTCAGGATGCCTTCATCAAGGGGTTTGAGCTCTGCCAAGAGAAGGTGGCGGGGAGGTTCTCCGAATTGGATCTCAGCTTCCTGAACGAGGCATCCGATGATGAAGTCGGACCATCCGAAGTCACTGCCGGTCCTCTTCCAATTAGGACTTCGTCGACTGCCGTGGCCGTCGCTGATGATCTTCTGGGGACGCCGACCCCCTCTACTTCTGCCCCAGAGGTCCAGAACCTCTAGTTTTGTATTTTTCCTTTATGGTGATTTTTTCCTCATTCTCTTGTACTTGAGATTTATTTGATCAATGAAGCCGGGTTCGTCTTTACAGAGGGTCCCCCTTTTTTTTGTATTCTTTTCCTTCTTTTTATCTTCTTGCATTAATTTGAGTCATGGCGCTCTTGTCCTCCAATGACAGTGTCCTGTTGAAGCTCTTCCCCTGCCGGAGGGTATTCCCTTGAAGTCGATGATACGAGACCTCCAAAGAAAAGTTCGTCAGTTGATAAGAAAATCCAAGAAGCTGGAAGACGAACTTCACTGGCTGAAGGAGAGCCATTCAGAGGCCATTGCGGAGGCTACTCGCTTTCGAGACCTCCACAAGAAAAGTTTCATAAAATACACTAAAAGGAAAGCCGACTTCATTACAGAGCTTGAGGAACTCTGGAAACGTGCCAGCGATCGATCTTGGACTTAGGCTTCCAAGATCAGCTCCCTTAAAGTCAAGCTGGCGGTTGCACGGGAGAAGATCGACCGGCTGGAAGGGAGCTCATCCCAGCTTACAGTCCAGACTGACCGCGACCAAGATTGGTCGAAGAAGTTCTCTGACCTTCAAAAGCAGCTGCAGGACGTCGAGGTGAATTACGATGCCTACCGAGTCGGCTGGAGCAGACAAGTAGAGGACTACCGAAGGAGGCTCCAGACGGTGACTGACGAAGTTGCCCGCCTTCAGAGGCAGTTATCCGAGAGTGTCCAGCCTATCCCTGCACAAGGTTCTGACGAGCTTTGCTCCTTGAGGGGGACTATGGCGGAACTGTCTGTAGCCCTTGGGTGGGAGGAAGCCGAATTACGGTGGCTGAAAGTTTAGTTGGTCCACGAGCAGCAGGCAATCAAGGATGCCGAGGCGGAGTCCGAGGTCTTGAGGAGGAGGCTTCGAGAGTCAGAGGACGAGCATCAGCGGTTCCACCGGATGTACCAGGATATGCTGCTGAAAAAGATGAAACTAGAAGAGGAAGTCAAAAATTTAAGGCGATCCATAGTAAGCGCCGGAATTGAGAGCTCGAAGTCAGAAGAAACTGGGCTTCCTTAGAGCCTCCTCTTCTTCTCTTTTTTTTTATCTTTTTGTTTTTGGCCTTTAAGGCTTTGTAACGTGTACTTCACCAATGAAATGAAAATAAAATTGTCTATTACCTTGTCCATTCTGGTATTAAATAGTTGTTTACCAAACTCCATTTGTCTTTCGTCTTGTTCGACGTCAAAGTTGTCTGAAGGTTTCTGGCCGTCGCTGTTTCGATTCACCCTTAGGGACTGGAGATTTTTGCCAAGGGTATTCTCTCTCATCGAGACGAGGTCCCTGGTGCCTTTGATGTAGTTCGTTTTTCACCTATCATCGGTGTAGCTCGTCGTTTTTCCTTTTCGTCTCCCTTTTTCTTCTATGTTCGAGTGAGGGTCTTCCCTCTGCTCTTGATGGGGTCGCGAGAGTGTAGAGGAGTCATTGAGGAAGCTTTCCTCCTTGTCGATCAACTGAGTCTTTGTTTGCGTTGGGACGAGATCCTCTTCTTATTTCTGAAAGTCAGTTTCAGCTCGTGTTAGGATGAGGTTCTCCTCCTGTTCCTAATAAGGCTGTGGGGGCACACAAGGGCCGTTGTGAGGGCCTCTCCTCCTATCTGGTCTTTAGAAAATCGGGCCTTCGACTTTGCTCATGTTAGGATGAGGTTCTCCTCCTGTTCCTAACAAGGCTGTGGGGGCACATAAGGGCCGTTGTAAGGGCCTCTCCCCCCATCCGATCTTTAGAGAACCGGGCCTTCGACTTTGCTCATGCTAGGATGAGGTTCTCCTCCTGTTTCTAACAAGACTGTGGGGGCACATAAGGGCCGTTGTAAGGTTCTCTCCCCCATTCGATTTTTAGAAAACCGAGCCTTCGACTTTGCTTATGTTAGGACGAGGTTCTCCTCCTGTTCCTAACAAGGCTGTGGGGGCACATAAGGACCGTTGTAAGGGCCTCTCCCCTCATCCGGTCTTTAAGAAATTGGGCCTTCAACTTTGCTCATGTTAGAACGAGGTTCTCCTCCTGTTCCTAACGTGCTTAATTTCATTTGTATGGGGGAGTTATCTCCTGTCATTATAAGCTCATACCAAAAGAAAGAAATGTGCGAATATGAAAAGAATTTTTATTCAGGGCAAAGTTGTCGGTAATGCATTCATAGATTTTTCGAACCCTATAGCCGTGGAAGGTCTGCTCCCCATCGGGGTCCCCCTGAGATGGAGTTGATAATCCCAATCGGAGGTCGATCTTCAGGTTGCTCCTCCCTCTTTGGCGGTTCCGACTGCAGCAGGGCCCTAGGCCGATCTTTTCTTCCTTCAGGTCAGCATCGAATGAATATGTCGAGCCGACCTCGTCTAATGAGCTCCTCGATCTCATCTCGAAGCTGAATACACTTCTCCGTGTCGTGGCTGTGGTCACGATGATAGAGGCAGAATTTATTTGGGTTGCGCTTCCCAGGATGCGAGCGCATTCTCTCCGGCCTTGGGAGCTGCCCCCTAACCTCCATCAGCACTTGAGCTTTCGAGGTGTTGAGAGGGGCGTAGATGTGGAACCTTCCGAGAGGAGAGCCTCGCCGAACTCGATAGTCTGGGCTCCTCTGGTTATGAGCTCGGGGAAGAGTCCGGACGTGCCTATGTCTGGAAGGAGTTCGAGAATGTGGTCGAGCTTCACTCGGCCCTTTTTCAACTGTGGGCTTGCTCGAGTTTCTCGCCTGTCGCTCTCTCACGGTCTCCTCATCCTTCATCTTGAAGGCTTCTTCTGCTCGAGCATATCCTTCGGCCCGAGCCAGCAAATCGGTAAAATCCCTGACATACTTCTTTTCCAAGGAGAACAGAAGGTCGTTCTTCTGAAGGTCGCCTTTCAGAGTGGCCATTGCAACCGATTGGTCCAAGTTCCGGACCTCCAACGCAGCGACGTTGAAATGGTTGACATAAGCCCGGATGGATTCTCCCTCCCTTTGCTTGATGTTGATGAGGGACTCCGAACCTCTCTGGGGACATCGGCTGCTAACAAAATGAGCCACAAACTGGTGGCTCATCTGGTTAAAGAAAAAGATGGTACCCGACTTCAATGTCGAATACCAGTTCCTTGCTGCTCCCTTCAGGATGGATGGAAAAGCTCGACACAGAATGGCGTCTGGCACGCCATGGAGCAGCATCATTTTTGGAAGGCCTCCAGGAAGTCAACCGGGTTCGAGATCCCGTCGTAGCTTTCGAATTAGGGGAGCTTGAAGTTAGACGGGATCGGTTCCTGCATGATCATTTGAGAGAAGGGTGGGTCAGTACAGATATCCTCACCATAAGCAAGGAGAGCGTGGTGGAGTTCTTCGATCCGCCGGTTCATCTCCTGGAGCCTTCGATCCAGGAAGTCCTCTCGACTGCGGGTCTTGAGGGTCTTTGGGCAGAATGGAGGTAGAGATCCTCCGGGAGTAGAATCGTGATTGGACTGAGGGCTCTCCACCCTCAGATTTATCTTTCCGAGAAAGACGGGGTGACTGGCCTAAGTGGCCCGCCCTACCACCGAATTTTAGAATTTCGATGACGTTCTCTCCAACCGCACTGACGTCTGTGGCTGTTGTTGCTGTTGCATGGCCTGCACCGCTTCAGTGAGGCTCTGACCTGCTGAACCAGCAGGTCGAATTGCTTTGTGCCGACCGCTATTGCCAGAGGAGGGGGAGCTTGGGAAATGGGAGGTGAGGCTGGGGCCTGAGATCTGGCCGCGGAGGCCGTGGATCTCCTGGTGGATGCTTTGCGGGGAGGCATCAGGTAAAGATCTAGTAGGAGAAGGAGAAGAGGATGTCGGAGAGGATGATCAGAATCAGTCCCGTTGAGCACTCCTTTAAGAACAAGGGTACTACGAAGATACAACCCCCCTTCCTCTAGCACCAATTCTGTTGGTACAAAATTCCATCGAAGTCGGAGTTGCTGGAGTCGAGAAGACCGTGGCCGCCGTCGGGACCTGCAAGGGAAGTCTAAATCGGAGTTGGGGGTGCTCCGGCAAGATCCTCCGACGTTCAAGTCAGTACTCTGCTTCAATAAAAATGGAGTGCTCGAGCAAAAATTTAGGCAGAGTTTCAAGATAGAGTTTTTGAGCTTAGAAAAGAACGTATCTGGGGATCCTTATTTATAGACGGAGATCGTAACTGATTGACAGCGACATCTGTAACCATTTGGTAGTGGACCGTTCAGAGCCGTGCGGAGTTTGTTATGGAGAGTAGTGGCGTCAGAGGTCGTTCAGGGCCACGTGGAGCTTGTTGCGGAGAGTGGAGTGGTGTCCGTTGTCGTGACTTGCCAGAGAGTAGTGGAGCTACGTGGAATCCATCGTAGAGAGTAGAGCAGGGTGGCGGTTCTTGTCGTGGCTTGCCAGAGAGTGGTGGAGCTACATTGAATCTGTTGCAGCGAATGGAGTAAGGTAGTGGCCCTTGTCATGGCTTGCCAGAGAGCTTGGATCCATCGGCTGAAGCTCGGCTGGGATGCCTGATGGAGCAGAATGGCCCTTTACATATCGTTCTAGGAGAGGCTCTGATGTTCTGAGGTTGCTGATGAATCTACTATTGTCGGATGCTTCGGGCACTGACATCTCAGGTGGGAGTCACCTGCTGTAGGAGCTCGGATGGAGATTTTCTGTTGGTGGAGTCCGGGGAAGTCCGATCGCTAGAGAAGTCCGTCTGAGACTTATCTGATGTGGAAGCTCATCCGAAGATCGTCCATCGGGAAAGTCCGATTTTATGGAAAGCCTGGTACGAGGTCGGCCGGCGATGGACTTTGGATAGCACTGGGGAGGCTCGATAGACATCGGAGGTAATTGGCTATCGCAGGGACCCAGCTGCTGGAGCTCGTCCGGAACCCATCCGTCGGAGAAGTAGCTTGGCTGAAGTCTACCTGTAATAGAAGTTCGGAGAGAATTTGTTTACAGTAGAGGCTTGAATGGAATTTGCTTACAGTAGATGTCTGGGATAGATAGCCCGTTGTAGGAGTTTAGAGTAGACTATTCGTAGTAGAAGTTCGGCTCTCGTGGGAGCTCGATTGGGATCCTAAAGGTGATCGACTACTGTGGAAACTTGGATGGAGTCTGGTTACCGTAGAAGTCTCGCTGTCGGGGAAGCTCGGATGCAGACGAAGTTCGAAAAATAGTTGGTTGCTGCAGAAGGTCGGCTAACAGTGGGGCTCAGAGGGCCTTTGGAGTGGCCCAGTGGATGAGTGCAGAAGTTCATTGTCGAAGAAATCCGGACGGTCGAGGGGGTTCAGAGAGACACCACACATAAGGTCGGGAGCCGGAAGAGCCCTGGAAGGATCGATCTTTTACAAACTTCGGTCGGGGGGTATTCTATACCCAACAGTTACCAAATTAATATGAGATTTTTATGGCATACAAAAGAGGGAGAGTTCTTTTGTGGGAAGTCTCTCTTATGACATAATTCTACATAGTGAATTTATTCACTGTGTGAGAAATTGGAGCGCCAAAGGTTGGTGCCCCTTGGTCCCATGACACGTCCCTTGGTCCCTTATTTAAAGGTGATGTCCCACATAGCTTTGCTGCTATGTTTTTGGATTGAAACTAGAGATAAGGGATGTGGGAGTCATAGAAAAAATTTTGAAAAAAATTTAAGAAAAAGGCAAGAAAAAATTGAGTGGCAAAAGTTGCAAGAAGGGTGGTGAGATTTTTAACAAGTGTTGCTAGTGTGCCCTAGGATTTGATTTTTTCATATGTTGGAGCCAAAAATCAAATCCTAAGTTGTAAGACATCTGAAGAGTATCTTCTTGTTGTCATTTTGGTGGTAAGATTGGAAGTAATTGCTTTGGCAAGATCATTCCTAGAGTTCGAAGCTGGCAGTGTTCTTGAGAAGAAAAGGCTGCAGCAGCGCACCGGTTAGGAAGGACCTTGGCTAACTTCCGTGTAGATCACTGTTGGAGGGCTTTTTCTTTGGATTCTTGTGAAGAACACCAACATACCACATCATCCTTTTTGGTGAAAATAAAAATTTTATTTTTTTTTGCATGCTTGTTTTGTTTTATCGATATCGACAAGGTGATTCTAGAATTTTGGGTATGGCTCAATAGTTTTAATTGTTAAAGCTATTGACTTGTTTGATTTCAAAATTTTTAAAAATTACTTTCTGCTGCATGGTCAGAATCCAACAGACTCTTCACCCTAGCCTCCTTACATGCCAAATAAAAGAGAGTTATTCTTCTTTTTGTGTGTGTAAGAGACCAGAAAGAGGCCTTTCATGGTGAGAGTGCCTTGGGTGTGGATTCATAGCGTGAAAGAGAGAGAAGAGTCCTCTCCTCTTTGGGTAAGGGAAAACCTAAAAGCCCTTGGGTTTGGACCAAGAGTTTGGGAAGAGAGAAAAAGAAGAGAAAAGAGCATCTCCTCTCCATACTTCTTCTTTATTCTCAGCTCCTCTAGATGTTCTTCTTCAACGTCTGAAAAGATTTTAGAGATTTGAAGAAAAGATCTGAATCAGCCAACAAGATGGTCTTCGCATAAGCTAGCACTCTCAAGAAGATCGATCAGATCAAAGCTTCAAGTAGACTTTCTGTAGAGGCCAGACATGTGTGCGGCTGTAAGCAATCAGCGAGGATCCTCTTTATCATATCTTTCAGTAGTGGCGATCGTCAATCCATACTCAGATATCGAGTTCTGAATTCATATTAGAAGTCGATTTGATCTATTGCTCACGTGTATGCATGCAGATTTTATCTTCTATATTTTAAATTTTATATGCATCATATCATATCATAGATTCTAGAGTAGATTGATTTATTGATCTGATCATATGCATGTTAGATTAATATGATTAATCTAGTTACTTTTCACTATATTTTATTTCAAAAATTTTTGAAATACATACATAAAATCGCCTATATTTTCCAACACAAATCAAAATAAATTTTCAATCAATAAAATCAAGAAACTCTTTCTTGATTTAATCCAAACCATAAATTAAGCATCCAACCATTGGAGCCCATTAAATCAAATTCAATTAGGTTCAAATCAAGTATAAAAATTGGGTAATCCTTATCATATGAGCAAACTAACCATAAGAGGAATTGGGTTCACCCAGGTGATAGCAAGGTTAATATGAACCTAATAGGATTTTTCTAAATCTATATAAATTGATGCTTTATAAGCTCAATTTAACCAATCCAGATCTTCTCCCTTTAATATGTGACCCCATAGGTTCAATTCTATCTGATAGTAAAATATACCATGATCTCTATAATAGGTATCATTTAAACCCCTTTCAGTAGGTCGAAACAGTTTTACTTTAACTCGATAAGAATCATTGATCCAAAATGATCTTATTGAGCTCTCACAATCTATCAATGATATCTAGCAATATGTAGTGACAATCCTACAGAACTGAAATAGAATCTCTAGGTGTAGTTAATGTGTGATATAGTCTCTCTATCATGAGTACCGACTAGATGATAGGTTATGGATAAATCGTCAAACCTCATCATCAGTCTTATGATAAATTTGATCAGCTTAAGTCCAATAGTAATTCCAAATAAAAATTCTTTTCCATCAATCACACTATTATGGCCATAGACTTGTAGACTCAGCTTCTTAAATCTCATAGGACTACTCTCTATCAAGATCGATAGATCCCATATAGATACACATCTTGCTCCCACAGCTCAACTAACTGCAGCCAACATCCACTACAAAGACATAATCGAATCAATGCTTATGTGTAGTCAAATTGTTCACTTTACCGCTTTCTTTGCCCAAGCAATTCAAGGAAGTCAGTGAGAAAGGGCCTTCGCATCTCGTTCGAAAGCGGCAGGCTGACTGAATGTGGAGTGAGAGCATTCCGAAAGAGCGAAGAAAAAGGGGATGTTTTGTTAATGGGAACAAGGAACTGTTTATAGCGTCTTTATTATGGTCGTTTCATTCTGTCCCCGCTTATGAAAGGTCAAGCCGATACCATAGGTATTGCCATGCGAAGCATGCCTTGGGCGCTTTCTTCTCATCTGGATTATTGAAGTATCAGAGCTGAGCTGAGCAGTAGCATACAGTAGCCTTACTATGAGCAACTGTGATATTGTAGGTCAAAAGACCAGTTACATAACTACAGCAATCCATGTGATCTCTCACATGGTCATGCTCCATACTAGTTGTTCTCTAACAACTATCCGTACTCACTGCTTAGTATCTCTACACAGTAGTTAGAGACTCATCTATCTCAAAGGAAGCAAACTGTACATTGATCTATCTGGATCGACCATCGTTTTCATGACTATCCTATGACTGGAAGCAATTAGGAATTGATCATACATGCCTCTAATTCTCAATAGTTAAGAATATGTATTATAACATCAATTTCAAGGATAATTCAAAGATACATAATACTTGAATGGAAAAAAAAACTTATCCTTTATCGATCAAATTAATAGTTTAAGTATAAATTTATATTATAGAATAAAAAAATGGGTCAGCGAACAATTAGCTCATAGGACATACATGTAACAATCTCTCACTTGGACTAAAACTAATTGGCCATTAATCTAAGCCTTATTTTCTCAAGGTGAGCTTCTATTTTGGGCTGGCTCAACTACTTTGTTAGTGGGTCTGCCGCATTATCCATGGAGTCTACTCTTCACACCTCGACATATTACTTCTCAAAGTAGTCATGTATGATATGAAATCGCTGCTCAATGTACTTAGATTTTTTATGAGATCGGAGCTCCTTAGCAAGTGCTATGGCTCTATTATTATCGCAGTACAGTGCTATGGCATCCAATGTCATTACACCAAGTTCTACGACAAACCTTTTGAACCAGAAGCCTTCTTTTGCAGCATCCAAAGCAGTGACATACTCAGTCTCTATGGTCGAATCTGCGATGATGCTATGCTTGGAACACTTCCAGCTAACTGCACTACCATTGCAAATGAACACATACTCTGATATAAACATTTTATTATCAGGATCCAACATAAAGTCCAAATCTATAAAACCCTCAATTCGCAATTCAGATACTCCTCCAAAGATCAAGAATTAATCCTTAGTCCTTCATAAGTACTTAAGGATATTCTTCATAGCTTTCTAGTGCTCCTCATCTGGATTCGACTGATACTTGCTTATGACACTTACAGTAATGATAATATCGGATCGAGTACATAGCATGGTGTACACGAGGCTTCCTATTGTCGAAGCATAAGAGATTCTACTCATGTGTTCGATCTCCTCAGAAGTGGTAGGACACATCATCTTGGACAGTCAAATACCATACCTAAGGGATAGCAATTCTCTTTTGGAGCTTTCCATGCTAAATTGCTTTAGCATTTTCTCTATGTACAGCTTGTGACAGACCAAGTATCCTTTTAAATATATCTCTATAGATCTTTATCTCAAGGATATAGGATACTTCTCCTAGATCTTTTATGGAGAATTTTATAGACAACCAACTTTTAATCGAGGTTAGCATGGAAATATCATTCTCAATAAGAAGGATATCATCCACATACAGTACAAGAAAGACAAGCGTGCTCCCACTGATCTTTTTATAAACATAATGTTCCTCTTCATTTTTAATGAAATCAAATGATTTGATTGCATCATCAAAATGAAGATTCTAACTTCGAGAAGCCTGCTTTAGTCCATAGATGGATCTTTGTAACTTGCAGACTCGGTGATTACTATCATCAGACATAAAATCTAGTGGCTGCTCCATATAAGTATCTTTCTCAAGATATCCATTTAGAAAAATACCTTTCACATCCATCTGTCAAATTTTATAATCATAGTAAGCTACAATAGCAAGCAATGTGTGGATGGATTTCAGTATGGCTACAAGTGAAAAAGTATCATAATAGTCAATGCCTTCGCACTGACTATAACCCTTCGCCATCAGTCTTACCTTATCGGTCTCTACCTTACCATCGATACCTATTTTTCTTTTGTAGATCTATTTACACCCAATGAAAATAATTTTTTTTGGTGGATCCACTAAGGTCCATACTTGATTCAAGTGCATTAAGCCAATTTCTAACTTCATTATATCTAGTCATTTTTCAAAATCGATGTCAGACATCACCTCATCAAAGGTACTAGGATCATCACCATGACCCCCATCTCTCACAAGGAATGCTTCCTCTACATTCTCTTGCATTATACCCATATATCTTTCTATAGTATGGGAGATTTTATTTGATCTATAAGGTGAAAGTGAAACATTAGCTATTGGCTCATCATGGATGGATTTCTGAGGATATATAGCTCGTTTCTCTTCAGAGACATTCTCATCGAGCTCAATTAACCTCCCACTACCACCATCTTGGATAAACTATTATTTTAAAAATATAGTATTATGACTCACAAGCATATTATGATCATGTGGAAAGTAAAAATAGTATCCCATAAATTTTTTGAGATACATTATGAAGCAAACTGCAATAGATCTATCCTCTAACTTGTCGGCCTTTTGTCTCTTGACATAGGCTGGACATTCTCAAGTCTTTAGGTAACTCAGAATTGGCTTCTTATCATGCCATATCTTATATGGTATGATAGGAACATATTTAGAAGAAATGCTATTTAGAATATGCATCATGATAAGTAAGGCATGTCCTCAAAGAAATAAGAATAAATCAATGAAGCTCATCATGAATCAGACCATATCCAATGGAGTCTTATTTCTCCTTTCAGATATCCTGTTGAGTTGAGGTATGTCAGGAGGAGTCCATTGAGAGACTAGGCCATTTTTCTTAAGATATCCTAAAAATTCAATACTTAGGTATTTTCCTTCTCGATCAAATTGTAGAACTTTGATGGGTTTACGTATTTGCTTCTCTATCTTATGCCTGAATTTTCTAAACTTTTCAAAGATTTTAAACTTATGCTTTATAAGAAACATATATCCGTACCGTAACAAATTATTAGTAAAGATAATGAAGTAGTTATAACCACCTCTGGCCTACACATCAAATGGACCACATACATCGGTGTGTACCAGGGCTAATAACTCAGTGGTCCTTTCTTCTTGTCTCATAAAGGATAACCTTGCCATTTTTTCTCGAAAGCATGATTCACAGGCTGGAATTGACTCAGATTTAATCAAGTCTAGGATCCCATCTTTTTTCAGTTTGTTTATCCGATCCTCTCCAATATGGCCAAGCCTATGGTGTCACAAGTATTTATGATTAAATATATTTCTGGATCTCTTTTGGCTTACAACACTCACTACTTGCTCATTTAGGTTCACATTAGTATCAACATGCAAGTGATAAAGACTGTCGATCAAAAGATCAGACGCAATCAATTTATTTCATAAATAAATGAAACAATAGTCTTTATTAAATAGAAAAATAAATCCATCCTATGCTAGTACAAAGACCAAAATCAAATTTCGACTAGTTACATAAATAAAATAAGTCTTTTAAATCTAATCTAAAGCTTGATGGTTATTGAAGAGAATAGGTTTCAATAGTTTCTATAGCAACTTTTGCTCTATTACCAACCCGAAGGATCATGTCACCTTCTTTCAACCTTCTACTTTCAATTAGACCTTATATTGAAGTACATATGTGTGCACTCAAACCAGAGTCCAACATTTAACTAGAAGTAGAAGAAACCATTAGGTTAAATTCTATTATGAGCATGCCTTCACAAGGCATTTCACCTTTTTTCTTTAGGCTCTCCGGGATAAGATGGATAGTTTCTCCTCCAATGGTAGTTGGAGTTGCAATGGAAATGCTTTTCCTTCTCCACAGCTTTCTTTAGAGTATCCTTCTTAAGTTTACTTTCCTTCTTTTGCTTCTTTGTAGGTTTATTCTTTTTCTTTCCTTGAGATTTTCTCTTGGAAGATGTCTGCTTAACAGTAAGAACAGAGCCTCTTAAACTTTTCAAGGTATCCTCAGTAGTGACTAGCATATTGACCAACTCAAATAAATTACAGTCCAATTTGTTCATATGGTAGTTTACGATAAACTACCCAAACGAACTAGTTAGGGATTAGAGGATCAAATCCACCTTTAACTCCCTCTACATAATATGCTTGAGCTTCTCAAGCTCCTCAAAGTTTTTGATTATTATCATATAATGATCGTGGACAGACTGCCCCTCATGCATCTTCATATTGAACAACTACTTGGATAAATCGAAGCACGCGGTCTGGCTCTGCTCACCATACAACTCTTGCATATGAGTGATCATGGTATGGGCAGTGGATATGTGCTTATGCTGGCTCTACAACTCGTTTGACATGTAAGCCAGCACATAGCATTTTACCCTAAGGTCATCCTCCATCCACTTGTCCAGAGTAGCTTTTTACTCTGCCATAAGACAGGCTGATAAAGCTAGGGCATCCTAGTCGAGTACATACCCAATCTTCTTGGATGTCAAGACTATCCTGAAGTTTCTAAGCCAATCCTTAAAATTTGTACCAATCAAATGGTTAGTTACAAGGATGCGAGCTAGAGGATTAGAGATCGATATTGTTTATCTGTGAGAGTAGAGATTCTAGTTAGATATTTATATTTAAATTTATATTTGCTCTAAAGATTTTTAGATGCAAATAGACTCTCACTATTTTTTCAAATTTTGATACTTTTCGAATGAAAAATGAAAATCCAATGTGACTAATGCAAGATTTTTAGTGGATGCTATGGTCCCACCGATACCGTACACCTCACCAAATAGTTATTGATGACACGAACACTAATGCATAGGCAACTTTTTGTTCAGATGCTTCTCTAAGCATATTGCAGCAACTTGGTCTCTAAGTCATGTGAGCTCAGATAACACATATTATCCCACTTCTTAATTAAGCTAGATTCATCGTTTACAAGCAGGTGTGAAGCCATCATTAAGTCTCTCAGATAACACATATTGGGCCCAATCCCATTTTCATCCTGGAGCAACTCTTTGCTAATAGAGTAGTTGCATATTCCCAATACAATTGAAAAACTATAACCAGCCGAAAACAGTCAACGCTAGTAGCACGTCTGTACTTCTACAATGATAGAAGACCATAAGGCTTAATATTGATTAGGAAGATTTAGGTCAGGTCTCATCTAATCAGTCATCACATGATCGATCTAATTGGCATGAGCTAAACTAAAACTCTTTAGCAACTAATGAACCCAATCATCCAATTGGCCAAGTAAGTAAGATCAACATGAGGATATGCCATTAACTCGTCGTAGGCAAAAATTATCTAGATAAGTAGCCTCCCAATTAAAAACCATCAATTGAGACTTGCCTTAGACACCAAATAACTTATTGATTTCAATTAGTCAGGTTAGATGAATCGAGTTCAAGCCATAAAGCTAAATTAAGTTCTTAGGTCGATTGGATTCTACGTATGGGGTTTAATTGACTCAATCTACAATACTGATAGAATCATAAGCTTAATTGATCTAATCTAAATCAATACTTGGCTTGATTTGATCAATAGCTACATCAATTTTGATCCAAAATAATTTAATCATAATTTAAGATGCAATCCAATTACATGACCTAATACAAAAACTATCCATGCCTAATGATTTATGTACACATTAATTTCATATCATAAAAATAATTATCAAATCTAAATTCATTATATGAAAAGTAAGTTTTTTGTTCTTAAAATATTTTTAAAATATGCATGCAATCATATATATATATATATATATATATATATATATATATATATATAGATATATATATATATATATATATATATAATTTTAGATTTTTTATAAATCAATTTTAGATCTAAATATGCTATCATATATCATATATATGAAAAATTTAAATCATAAAAATTTAATTTCTAACTTAGGCATGCTTTAATATATCGCATATATGATTAAAAATCAGAACTAACACACTTTTTAGATCTGAACATAAAGACATACATCGCATGTATAAATCAAAATTAAAATTTTAAAACTTTTATGCTACTTTTATGTCTATGAACATGTGGCTCTGATACCACTGTTGGATTCTACAAGTGCTATTGCATGTGGATTTTAAAAATAATTTTTTAAACTCAAAATATAGCGATAAATTAGATTAAAATAATTTTAATCTAAGCATGCATTCATCATATAAAAGTACCTATGAATCTAGTTCATATGTTGAAATTAACATAAACTGATTTTAATAAAAAAAATAAAAGTCTGTGATCAAGTTGTATACCTGAATCGCTTTCCATTTGCCTCAAACCTGTAACTGAGGTTGAATCCAATTCAATCCCTAGATCTGGGATTGTGCAAGTTCTAAATCAGCAGCACAAGTATCCTATCTCTATAGGTATCCATGGGGCCAATCTGGATTAGCTCTTCTTGAAACAACTCACTTGAACTCAAAGCCTAAATAGGCTTGAACCAAGCCTAGATAGGGATCAATCCTTGATCCCTTTTTCTTAATTCTTGAATGAACCAACCCTTATTTGATCTTTCTTTCTTGATTCTTGAAGAAACCAAAAGCCCTTCTTGATCCCTCAACGATCCAAAAACTAATCAAGAAGTAGTTGTAACAATCTCCTAACAAACTTCAGAGGAAGCAAAAGAACTCCAACAACTTTATAGAACCAACCTTTGACACCAACAAGATGTTGCCACCCACCTCTCTCCAAGATCCAAGAGAGAGAACACCTAGAGAGAGAGGGGGCATGCACTAGAGAGATAGAGGAGAGAGGATATTGGGCACAGTGAGAGTGGCAGCAAGGAAGGGGATTATGAGATTGATTTGAGAGGTAGGGCTAAGATCCTTTAAATAGACAACATAAGGGAGTCCTAATCAAATTAGGATCCCTTCTTCTAATCATATTAGAAATCCTAGCCTAAAGCCTCTTGGACCAAATCAAAAGAGCACCACCTAGCCTAGACCCACACCCAACCTAATGCTAGGTGTCCCATCACATGGGACCCAATTAAACATGCTCTAATCAGCCCACATGGTTCCATTAGTTTGATTCAAGAGATCTTGATCAAATCAAGATGAATTTTTAATTAAGAAAATTAAGAAAATTAAGAAACTCTTTCTTGATTTAATCCAAGCCATAAATTAAACATCCAACCATTAGAGCCCATTGAATTAAATTCAATTAGATTCAATCAAGTGTAAGAATTGACTAATGCTTATCATATAAGTAAACCAACCATAAAAGGAATTGGGTTCATCCAGATGCTCGTAAGGTTAATATGAATCCAATAGGATTTCTCTAAATCTATATAAATTTATGCTTCATAAGCTCAATTTAACCAATCCAGATTTTTTTTCTTTAATGTGTGACCCCATATATTCAATTTTGTCTGGTAGTGAGATATACCATGATCTCTATCATAGGTATCAATGAAACCCTTTTCAGTGGGTTGAAATAATTTCACTCTAACTCGACAAGAATCATTGATCTAAAATGATCATATTGAGCTCTCACAATCCAATAGTGACATCTAGCAATATGTAGTAGCAACTCAGCAAAATTAAAATAGAACCTCTAGGTGTTGTTAATGTGTGATACAGTCCCTCTATCGTGAGTCCCGACTAGTTGGCAGGTTATGGATAAATCATCAAACCTCATCATCAATGTTATAATAGATCCAATTAGCTCAAGTCCAATAGTGATTTCAAATGAAAACTCTTTTCTATCAATCACACTACTATGGTCATAGACTTGTGGACTTAGCTTCTCAAATTTTATAGGACTACTCTCTATCAAGATCGATAGATCCCATCTAGATGCACACCTTACTCTCATAGCTCAATCAACTATAGCTAACATCTACTGCAAAGACTCATAATCGAATCAATGCTTATGTATAGTCAAACTATAGTAGCCTTACTACGAGTAACTATGATACTGCAGGTCAAAAGATCAGTCACTGACGATTCAATAAAAATTTATGTAATCTCTCATATGGTCATGCTCACTACTAGTTGTTCTCTAACAATTATCTGCACTTACCACTCAGTATCTCTATACCGTAGATTAGAGACTCATCTACCTTGAAGAAAGTAAGTCGTACATTTGTCTATCTGGATCGATCATTATCTCTATGACTATTCTATGACTAGGAGCAATTTGAAAATTAGTCATACATGCCTCTAATTCTCAATAGTTGAGAATGTGTATCGTAACATCAATTTCAAAGATGATTTAAAGACACATAATACTTGAATGAAAAAAGAAAACTTATCCTTTATCGATCAAATCAATAGTTTAAGTATAAATTATATCATAGAATAAAAAAATATATCAACCAACAATTGATTTTTGGAACATACATCTAACATCTTATACACACATGATTCATCTATATTTTTGATAAAGCCAAATGATTTGACAGTTTCATCAAAATGGATTCCAACTCCTCGATGCCTACTTTAATCTATGATTCCAACTTCTTGATGCCTGTTTTAGTCTATAAATAATTTTTTTTAGCTTGTATACTTGATTTGCCCTCTCATTGGAGATAAATTTCTCTGGCTGAGTCATATAAACTTTTATCTCCAAGTTTTTATTGAGAAAAGCAGTCTTGACATCTATTTGCTAGATCTCATAGTCATAATATACAACTATAGCAAGCATAATTTGAATAAACTTAAGCATGGCTGTGGGCGAAAGGATTTCTTCATAGTCAACACCTTGCCTTTGTCTGAAACTTTTTGCCACTACTTGGCCTTATAGGTCTTTACCTGACCATTTGTAGCCTATTGAGGTCACACCCTCAGGTGCATCAAAATAAAATTCAAACTTGGTTGGTATACGTAGAGCCCATTTTGGATTTCATAGCTTCATGTCATTTTGTCAGAGTCACTACTCATGACAACTTCTGAATAGGTCATGGAATCATCATTCTCAATAATGTGCGATGTATTATCATTCTCAATGATAAACTCATATCTGAGTCATACATTATGCACTCTATTTGATCTTCAAAGAGGAGGTATGTGTAGTGGTTGTGCCTCAACAATAGGCACTTCAGGTTGAGGATCAACTTATGGACTATTTACATATTGCTTCTAGATAGATTGTAAGTCTTGAACTTTCTCAAGTTCAACTGTCCTCTCACTGCCCCCTTCTTGAATAAACTCTTTCTCCAAAAAGATGGCATGTCTACTAACAAATACCTTTTCTTGAGTAGGATGATAGAAGTAGTATCCTATACTCTCCTTAAGATAACCTACAAACATATACTTATATGATCTAGCACTAAGCTTATGTCTGTCAGTATTCTTGACATAAGTAGGGGAATCTCAAATTTTAAGATGTTTAAGACTGGATCTCTTTTCTTTCCATATCTTATATGGAGTACTAGAAACAGACTTAGTTGATATTTTATTTAAAATATACACTGTAGTCTCAAGAGTATATCCCCAAAAGAAGGTCAGAAGATTTGTGAAGTACATCATAGACCGCACTATATCTAATAAGGTGCGATTCCTCCTTTTCGTAATATTATTTAATTATGGAGTGTAAGGAGGTGTCCATTCTGAGAGAATTTCATTATCTTTTAAATGATCAAAAAATTTACTAGTTAAATATTCTACTCCTCGATTTGATCAAAAAGCTTTAATACTTTTGCCAGTTTGTTTTTCAGCTATTCTTTGGTACTTCTTAAACTTATCAAAGTCTTCAAATTTATATTTCATCAAATACACATATCTAAATCTTGATAAATTATCAATAAATATGATGAAGTAGGAGTATCCACCTCTGGCCTGAGTTATCATTGGGCCACAAACATCCATATATATTAGGCTCAATAAGTTACTTATCCTTTCTCCATGTCCAGTAAATAGAGTCTTGATCATTTTACCCATGAGATAAGATTCACAAGTTCCATATGATTCAAAATCATAAGGATCAAAATTTTTTTTTTTGTATAACTTGTGAATCTTTGACTATTGATATGACCAAGTCGGCAGTACTAGAGATATATGACATTCACATCTTTTCTCTTTCTTTTTTTTATTTGATCAATATGAAGAATATTCTCATTAAGTGACAAGAATAAAAGATCATTATCTATAAAAATATTATCATAAAATTCATTAGAAAGATAAATAGAGAAACTATTGCCCTTTCTTTTATTTCAAAATCATGTTCTAACAATAGAGGTACAGAAATAATATATCTAATAATATTAAACATATAGTAACAGTCTTTTAATTCTAAAATTTTGTTCGAAGGCAACTTCAACAGCATAGTTTCTACAGCTTCAGCCTTGATGGACTCTTTACTAGCACTGAACAACACGAAGTCACCTTCATTCAATTTTTTTATTCCCTGCAGATCCTGCAACGATTTGCGTAGGTGTGAACCATAGATGATATCTAATATCCAAGAATCTGAAGTTGAAGTACTTAATGATAAATTTATTTGTATCATATACAAATCTTTAGCAATATTTGCTTCCTTTTGCATCAAACTTACAAGGTAGAGCTTGCAGTTTCTCTTCCAGTGCCCATCCTTGCCGCAATGGTAACAAGTACTCTTGGCGGAGACTTTCTTCACCTTCTTGGAGATGCTAGCTTTAGGGTTCATCTTATTCTTTGAACCCTTTTTACCTTTCTTCTTAGAGATCTTACCCACAAGAAGAATTGATGCCTTTTCACCCTTGAAATAATTTTCTGCTATCTTTAACATATTCAGTAGTTTAGACAGGCTTGTGTTCAGTTTATTTATATGAAAGTTAATGACAAATTGTAAGAAGGATTCAAAGAATAATTACAGGATCAAATTTTGACTAAGCTCACCATCCATAGCAAAACCCAATTGACCTAACCAAGTGATCAGGTCGATCATCTTAAAGATATGGATCTGCATGGATGCCTTCACTCATCCTGACATAGAATAACTGCTTAGATATCTCATATCTAGTAGTTTAACTTTATTCTCCATACAACTTTTTTAAATTGAAAAGTATAAACATCCATGCTTTCATGTTGTCTCGAAAGTTTATTACTCATAGAGACAAGCATGATGTATTTGATAGTCACACTATCATCATGCCATATCTTGTATGTGGTCCTATCCTCCTTTGTAACATCTTCTTCGATTGAATCAAGAGCAGATGTATCTAGAATGTAGAAAGTTTTCTCCTGAGTGAGAATAATTCTCAGATTCCTCAATCAGTCCACAAATTGGGTTCGGTCAACTTGTTAGTATCAAGAATGCCACACAGTGAAAGTGAGGATGCCATTATACAGTGTAATCTATAAGTACAAAAACAAAATATAAGTGAACAACTCATGATGACATGCACAACTAGATTAGGTCTTTTGTTTAATTGTATCTTCTACTTTTTTAACGAATTTCATAGTTCTTAAGTATGAAAATGAGAAACATAATCTTATTTTTAAATGGGGTAGAGATCTTATTCCTCATAAACACCTTGTAGATAGCACAACAAGCATTCATGAGTTCAAGAGTAGGTAACTCTTATCAATTATATCTGATATAATTTTTAACATTTCTCTTGCCTCTAGAATACTTATAGTCTTGTGGATAACACAACAAACTAAAGTGTTCTAGTTAAGTTCGACTCTTCATTCCTATATAGTCATATTTGAACAATGCTACCATTGTTGATAGCACAACAAGGCAACACTATTTGAATACACCATAAACATCAAAATGTACTTAGTCAACATCATATTAATTTTCATAGCAACTCTTGTAGATAGCATAATAAACTCACTACAGATTTTGACATACTTTATTGACTTAGCATGAAGGAAGGCCCATGTAGTATCTTCAACACTAAGCAATCCAAATTCTAAACTCAATTAACTAAATTGGTCAAATAAATAGGTGGGAGGTTCCCCATTGCTTTCTTTAGACACCAACAAGTTGGTCAGGTAAGCAAATGGTCCTAATTAAATAACCATCTTTGTCACTTGCCTTAGGCATCAATTGATCAACGAATCTGAAATTCGATCAGCAAGTGATTCCCGACACTATGACTTAACATAATTTTTAATTGAGAGTCCTAGAATGATCTCATGCACATCCTAATATTTATATCACATGGAATAGGTATATGATAAGAATTGAGCATTAAGCAATATATCATATTATTTAAATTATAATATCATTCATATGCCTATGCCAAAATCATGATTGCAAGGATCATGTAGGGTGTATATATGATTTTGGTTCAACTATTGAGCCAATGTCATTCGACTATGATTTGAATTCAACACTTAGTCCAATTCACATGTCAAATTTGACTTGGACTAACTTTTTAAATCATAATCCAATTTGGACTACAACTGATTCAAAACCTAATCTAATTAGGCTTGACCAGGTCAACAACTGACTTGTGTTCAGTACACCTAATTAAATAGATTAAAACATCAATCTATCATGAATCATAAAATTTTAGATTATGATAATTTTAAATTTAGCAATTAAAATTTAAAGTCTAACTATGATCATGGTTAAAATAATTTTAATTTAAAGATCGATGTAAGTAATCAATTAAGCAATATGGCATCATATGAATCAGATCTAATCTATATTACAACAACAATAACTTATTTGATTAAATCTAACAAGGGTGGCTCTAATACCACTGTTGGGTGCTGATTGCACAGTAAAATAAGATTTTTAAAAATTTTACATGCTTATGAAATAAGTTTTAACACTTAAAATAAGCTAACCAGAACACAAACCCTAGAACAAACTTGTAGATTACAATCAAGCAAATCAAGCATGCATAATAGGTAGAAATTATATCTTCCTGAAGATGATGATCTGATGTGAGGATGGTCTCCATAAGACACCAAAGTAGATGCCCTCTAATGGTGATCTACACAGGATTGATCAGGATCCTTCGTAATTCGATGTAGTGCTGCAGCTTTCTTCACAAGTGCACTACTAACTTTTTCTTTTCAAGAATAAATTGCACCATCATCTGAATGCCTTCAGTCCTCCACTAGGGTCACACCAGAAACATTTTCTCAAAAGATCTCACCATCCAAATCTAATTCAAAAATCCAATAATTGAAAATTTCTAAATCCTAAGATTAGCAACCTTTGCCTTCCCTTTTCCTCTCTTATCTTTTCTTTCTATATTTTCTCTCCCTTTTTCCTTATCTTTTTTTTTTTCAAGATTTTTTTCTTCTTTTCTCCTCTCAATCTCATGCCTAAACACTTATTGAATGCATGCCAATCCCTTGTATTTATTCATATGGGGCACCCCTTATTTATAGGATAAGAAGGGGCACCTAAAACTCCTAAAGGGCACCAATTCTTGGCGCTACATTTCCATACATGGAGATTGTTAGAAAATAAATAGTTCAAAGCATGTAATTTTTAAATTTTTTATAGTAGAAATAGTAGATTAAATTATTTTATCTTCTATACATGCTTTAGATCAGATCTAAACTATCTTTCTAAGGATCTATGATATAAAAATATTGTACAAAAAAATCTGATCTAATATAAAAGACTGCATCGATCGTATCGATGCCATGAATCAGATCTAACGGTTAGATCTGAACCGATGAGTTTAGAACCCATTACTTGATCATGGATTGATGATCACTACTGTTGATAAATATGGTAGGAGGTCCTTCTTGATGTTGAGTAGCCGTACAGTACGTCCGGCCTTTACAGATGACTCCACTTGAAGCTCCGAATAGATCATCTTTTTCAGGAGTGCTAGCTTGTGACAAAGGATCTGGATGGCTGATGGAGGCTCCTTTTTTCAGATCAAATGGACACCTCTAGATCAGAAGATGAAGCTTTTCAAGGAGGAGATGGTGTGGAAGAAGAAGAACAAAACTCCTTTTGTTTTTCTCTCTCACAGAACTAGAATTAGGAAACCTTAGAAATCCCACCCTAGATCTCATGCCCTAAAGAGGAATCTTCTTCCTCTTTCTCTCATGCACGGATGCCCACCCCTCTCTTTAGTTTTTCACACCCCCTCTCTAAAGTTCTCTCACACCAAAAATGATCTGATGAGGTGCACAAAAAATCACCTCTTCTTAAAGTGGCATCCCATGAAGAGTTTGGGTGGTTTGGTTTAGATTCAAACAAGCTTTGATCTTATCTAAATTCAAATCAGATTTGAATTCCTTTTTGAACCAAACTTAATCCACATCTAAGGGACTTAGAAAGGGGTGTGACAAAGCTGAGATTGGTGAAAAAAATCTATGCAAAAAATCATTTTATGCATGAGAAAGAAGGCTGGTTGGCGGCTTGGAAGAGTCCCACAAAACTTAGACTCTTGATTTAGGTTTGATTTCAAACCAATTTGAAACTCAAACTCAATCCAACAAAATTCCAATCCAAAGAGGATCAGAAGAAGACATCACACACCTTCTAGGTGCAAAAAATTCCACATAAAAACTACTTTCATGCATGAAGAAAAGATGGGCGCAGTGAAAGGTGGCGCAAGGGGTGTTCTCATTCCATTTGAATTTGAACTTGTGTTCTTATCTAATTAGGTTCTTGACCCAATCAAATTAGATTAGACCCAATTAGATTATCTAATCTAATTAGATAATAAATAGTCTCGATTAAATCTTAATCAAATTAAAATTAATCAAATTTGAATCAAGAATCGAACACCCTTAGCAATTAGGTCATCTCATAACCTAATCGGGTCAAACCAAATTGAATTAGATTTAATCCAAACTTCAATGCTTCATCAAATTGAGTTAATTAGTAATCTAATTACTAATCAATCTTTATATAATTTATTAATAATTAATAAATTAATTTATTATAACTTTTGTATAAGGTTAATCATCAATCGAATTGATGATTAAACCCTAGAATGATTCTCAATCGTTGATCAGTCACATGATCATTCAAAAAGTTTTTTTGATTGTGACCCTATAAGTTCGAACCTAAATCAATAGTATAGAAATAAACTTTTTTATACTAATCAAAGTGACCATGTAGCAATAGTTTCTGACGTCTGGATAGGTCGAAAGATTGTAAAGCATCATTCATGAACCTATTGACATATGGTTATCGTATAATTCATCTCTTTGACCCTAATGCTCATGGTGACCTGAAGTTTAACTATCAACCCTGGATTAGTCAACCACATTATATCTCAACCTTTCAAATCTATCATATGGATTATTCTGGTCAAGATTTTATAAAATTGAAACACACTGATGCATTAACTCCTACTTATTCGGAGGGATCAATTCTATCTTGACTCACACACCAACTTTGTAAGTACTTGACTATATCCAAAAATCTTCTATTATTAAATTAAAAATTTAGATAGTCTGACACCAAAGCATAGTGAGTTGCTTGTAAGTTATCATGGTGATCTCAGATCGGAGGGACACTGATATATATTCATATCCTTCGTGAGCTACTCTTGACAGTAGAATGCCCAGTAGTTGGTCACATTTAATGAGATGTACTTCTACATCTCACTTGTATACCATATAAATATCTCCACACCACTTGATTACGAGGACAACTATTGCATATGATACATAATGACCTACACTCGGTAAATGCTATCGTCCTAGTAATAATGTATCATTTGGTCATAAACTAAATTTAAAGACTAAACAATATATCCTCCTATATTGATTAGGATAGTCCTAAGGACTTCATCACAATATTAGAGTTCATTAAGAAGATGTACACTACTTTATGATGAAAAAGTCAAATAATAATTTTATTAATTTATCAATTTATATATATTTATATTGTTTAGCACAATCATTAACAGACTGATGATTGACTTTAGAATGTAATTTCCAACAACTCCTACTTAGCTTAAAGCCAGTCAGTACAGTATCGTATACCTATCTTCAGTTTATGATCTTTGAACTCCTTGATACTAAAGGCTTTAGTAAGTGGATCAGTCAGGTTCTCCTTTCCATCGATCTTCTAAAGCTCGATGTCATCTCGATCCATGATCTTCCAGACTAGGTGGTAGCGGCACAAAATATATTTGGTGCACTGATGTGACTTCGATTCCTTCGCTTGAGCAATGACGTCGGTACTGTCGCAGTACAACAAAATAAGATCATGGAGGGAGGGTGCTACTCCTCCAAGCTCATCGATGAACTTCCATAATCACACAGCTTCTTTCACAGTATCAGATGTCGTGATGTATTCTGTCTCGCATGTAGAGTCGGCCACAGTGTGCTACTTGAAATTTTTTTAACAGATTGCTCTACCATTCAGGGTATAGATATACCCGACACGCTCTTGCTATCGTCATGGTTCGATTGAAAATTAGAGTTTGTAAACTCCATAAGTTTTAAGTCGGTTTCTTCATAAACAAGCCCTGATCTTTAGTATTTTTCAAATACCTAAGGATGATTTTTACAACCTTCCAATGGTCTCTCCTGGATCAGACTAGTATCTGCTCACTACTTCTAGTGAGTATGCCACGTCTGATCTTGAACATGTCATAGCATACATTATGGAATCCACTATTGAAGCATATGGAATCCTACTCATATGCTTTCTCTCTTGAGAAATTATCGAACAATCTCTCTTTGAGAGAGTAATTCCATGGCCTATAGAGAGATAGCATTTTTTGAAATTTTTCATACTGAACTATTTCAGCACGGTATTAATGTACGTGGACTGACAATCCAAGCATCCTCTTTGATCATCTCTATAGATCTTTATCTCAAGGATGTAGGATGCTTCTCTTAAGACCTTCATGGAGAACTGAGATGATAGCCAAACCTTTATTCTTTGTAATGCAGGAATATCATTCTCGATTAAGAGAATGTCATCCACATATAGAATAAGAAATACAATTACAGAATTATTAACCTATTTATATATGCAGGATTCTTTTCCATTCCTAATGAAGCTACATGTTCTAATCACTTTATCAAAATGCATATTCTAACTCCTACTTGCTTACTTCAATCCATAAATTGATCTCTAAAGCTTGCATACCTTAAACTCATATGTCGATGTAAAATCTTCAGGTTGTATCATATACACCTCTTCTTCCAGTTTACCATTCAGAAAAGCTATTTTCATATTTATTTGTCAGATTTCATAGTCTAGATGTGCAGCCATCGCAAGCATGATCCGAATAGACTTCAGCATTGCCACAGGAGAGAACGTCTCATTATAGTTAATACCATAACATTGACGATATCCCTTGGCAACCAAACAGGCTTTATAGGTCTCCACCTTACCGTCTGTGCCTCTCTTTCTCTTGAAGATCTACTTACACCCTATAGATTTTATCTCTTCAAGTGGGTCAACTAATGTTCACACATCATTGACCTTCATGGATTCCATTTCAAATTTCATGGCTTCTAGCCACTTATCAGAGTCAGACCTCTGTATTCCATCATGTAGGAGATTGGATCATCATTATTCTCATCGAGTTCAATGGGATCCTCATCTTGGATCAAAAAATCATAGTATCTGTCCGACGGATATGATATTCTATCAAATCTCCTTAATGGTGCATTAATAATAGGTTCTCGATTTGACTTAGTCAAATCGGGTTCTGTGGGTTCACTAAATTGTGTCGGTCCTTCTACTCATCGAACTTCATCAAGCTCAACTTTAAAAGCACTAATTCCTTCATTAAAAAATTTTTTTTCTAAAAGTTTACTTTATTGCTCACGAATACTTTCTGTTCATCAGCAAGGTAGAAGTAATATCCCTTGATTTCTTTAGGATACCCTACGAAGATACACTTGTCAGACATAGGTCCTAGTTTGTCATTTTTAAATGTCTGACATAAGTTGGACACCCCCAAATTCTAAGATGTGAGAGTACTGGTTTATGCCCAATCTATATCTCATATGATATTTTATTCGCAGACTTACTTGAAACCCTATTAAGTACATAACAAGCTGACTCGAGCGCATATCTCTAAAATGAGATTGGTAGATTTGAAAACCCCATCATGGACTGAACCATATCCAATCAAGATTCAATTCCTCCTTTCTGAGATGCCATTATGCTGTGGCATTCTAGGAGGAGTCCATTATGAGAGAATCTCATTCTCTTATAGATGTATCAAAAATTTATCGAAATGGTATTCACCTCCTTGATCAGATCAAAGAGCTTTGATGCTTTTTCCAATTTATTTCTCTACCACACTACAGAATCATTTAAAAATTTTAAATAATTTTGACTTATTCTTCATCAAGTAGATATACCCATATCTAGATAGATCGTCTGTAAACATAATAGAGTATTGATGCCCTTCTTTCGCACTTGTGCTCATCGATCCACATACATCAGTATGTACGAGATCTAGAACATCACTGGCTCATTCATCTTTTCTAGCAAAAAGTGGTTTGGTCATCTTTCTAAGTAAACATGATTCACAGATTGATAATGATTCACAATCATTATCCTTAAGGATTCTCACTCGAATTAACCTATTCATCCTGTTCTTATTAATATGACCTAGCCTATAATACCAAAGGTAGCCATCCGAGACATCATCTATCCTAGGGTATTTTCTTAATGTGTACACTACACTAGAATGTGATACAACGTAAATTCTATTATTTAATTATCCATGCATTACAATAACACCATTCAAAATGATATCACACAAATTTTTTTTTATTGAAATTTCATAATTTTCTTTGGCCAGAAGGCCTATAGAAATTATATTCAATAAAAAACTGAGACAATAATGACAATCACTAAGAACAATGATATAAAAATTTAATACAAGTTTGATGATTCCTAAAACTAAAACTGAAACTGATCTTCCATCCCCAACGATCAGGAATCTCTCACCATCCTCAAATCTCCTATTGATCTAAAGTTCCTGCAATGAATTGCAAATGTTAATAGGACTACCAATATCTAATACTCAAGTAATTGTATCACAAATTGAGAAGTTGCAAGGAGTTATCATCTAATTACTTTGCTTAGCAACCTATTGCTTCTTCTTCTTTGGTCTGTTCGAATCAAGAGAAGCAATGCATTGAGGATAGTTCTTCTTCCAATGATTCTGCTTCCTACAGTAGAAGCACTCTACTTGACTCTAATCAGACTTGGACTTAGACTTCATGATCTGATCCCCAGCACTTGGCACCTTATTTTTCTTCTTCTTCTTCTCTTTCTTAAAGGGACGATGCCTGCCTGAAGAAGATGCTCCCACTACATTCATCATCTCCTTGTGGAACTAGTGATCTTTTTCAAAAGTCTATAGCAACTCCAACAGACCATGGTAGTTTACTACAAGCTTCATCATTCGATAATAATTGAGAAATGGTAAGTAGCACTTCGGCAAGAAATTCAGAATCGCATCTTTTCTAAGCTGCTCATGTAAAAAAAAGCTGAACTTGCTAAGGTGCTCGATCTATTTGATCATATATAATACATGATCGATTACTGATGCCCCCTCCCTCATCTTGACATTGAAAATGGTACAACTGATCTTGTGCCGGTCAACATCATCAGGAGTGCCAAAAGAATCATTCAGCACTTTGAGTATTTCTTCTGACTGAGCTTTCTCAAATTTGTGACTGAACTTGTCGTTCATAGCCACTCGCATAATACAATGTATCATGATGCAGTCATTGAGCCACTTCAAGTAAGTATCTCGAACCACACCGTAAGTGTTAGGACGGGCTCCTCAGGTGCTAAATCTATCAGTACGTACAAAATCCACTCATGCTCCAGGACTATCTTCAATTTCTAATACCAACTATCGAAATTGGGTCCTCTCAATTTATCACTGTCTAACAGTAATCGGAGTGACAAGTTGATGGGCATAACTGCAAAAGAAAAATCAAAACCTAATTAGTATATGAATCGATTAAGCTTAAAGATATGGACTTTAGTCTAAAGATTCTCTCACTATTTTAAACTAATTGATAACCTCTACCTCCAATTCAAGAAATTATCCTAATTCCTTAGCGGGTACTAGAATCTATACAATTGCATATGAGCTTGACTTTGGCCGGCTCACCCATGTACATCTATGGGTAGGTTCTTAACCAATTATTTCTAGTAGTTGATTTTGCCCCAGGATCCTAACAGTAGGCTTTGACCTCCACTGAAAGGTCTGGTTAGGTCTAACCATTAACATGATCATACTCAAGAATCAAACCATAAATGATCAGGTCCAACTTTGATCGATCATCCTGATCATCCATAAGAGAGACTCGACTAAGTTGTTATATTATGAATGATAATTTCAATAGTAGATGAGCACCAGGCCTTTGGGCCGTTCAATGATCATCCAACTATTAAACTCATTATCACCCAACTTAATGGGAGGTTATGATCTAGTTATTATCATAACTATTTTATTTTTAAGAACCTAATAATTTTAAAAAATTTAATTAATTAATTGATAGATGAGAAAAGACTCGACAGTTATTCTTAATCCTTCCACTGACTTCACCAATCAGCTTAAAGAAGATTAGATTTAATCTGATCCATCCTACCAGTCATAAATCCTCCTACTAACTTTATCAAGTCACGATGAGGACTCAAGACAAGTTGAAATAGGGGCACCTAAATCAGTCATGCTGATTTCTTAGTTAGCATGGGTCAAGCCCAATCATTAAGGGATCTAATCAAAATATGATTGACCATGTTGGTCAAGTAAGAGAGATCGATGGGAGGAATATGTCATTAACTCATCATAGACTCAATCTATGCGAGTAGCTCCTAATTAGTGACCACCGATTAAGACTGCCAAACTTATCTTAAACACCAACTGGTTAATCAGTTTCAATTTGATCGACTTATATACTTGGGTTCGACCATGAAGCTATGATCAAGGTCCATCTTGGTCTAATCAAAGATATGGACTTGACCAACTACAACTATTGAAAATTGATCTAGAAAAGAAATTGATCCAATCAGAATTAACTATTAATTAGATTTGATCAATTACTAACATGATCCATAATCAATGATTTCTAACCCTAGGTCTAACCTAATTAAATGAACTTGACTCGAGCTAACCCATTAACCCATGAATTATAAAATTGATGCTTAGATCTTTAATTCTCAAATCTAGATCGCTTAATTCTCAATTAAGTTTTGGACTGACATGGGTTGGGTTCAGTATTTAAAAATAATTTTTAATTTTATAAAATATTTTTACAAACAATCATCCAATGATCAAAATATAAATTTTAGATCTAAGATACATTATTTTAGATTTAAAATAAAGTTTTAAACTCCTTTCATTATTCATCTTCATGGAAAATAATCACATAGCACCCCTATGTTGGAAAACATAGGCGATTTCATATATGTATTTCAAAAATTTTTGAAATAAAATATAGCAGAAGATAATTAGATTAATCATATTAACCTAATATGCATATGATCTAATCATCAAATCAACCTACTCTAGGATCTATGATATGATATGTTACATATAAAATCTGAAATAATCACATGATAAAATCTGTATGTGTGGATGTAAGCGGTAGATCAAATTTACACATATCTGAGTTCAGAACTCGATATCTGAGCATAGATCGACGATCGTCGCTGCTGAGAGATATGATAGATAGAATTTTTATTGGTTGCTTACAGTCACACATGCATCTGATCTCTACGAAAGTCCACTTGAAGCTCCGATTTGATCAGTCCTCTCGAAAATACTAGTTCGCATGAAGACCTTCTTCTTGACTGATTTGGATCCTTTCTTCAAATTTTTAGAATCTTTCTAGAGGTTGAAGATAGACTTCTGGAGAAGATGAAGAAGTAAAAAAAAAATGGAGAAGAAAATAATTTTTTTCTTATTTTTTCTCTCTTCCCAAACCCATAGGAAGAAACCTTAAAAACTAGGTTTTTGCTCACACCCCAAGTGAAAGGACTCTCCTTCTCTTTTCATGCCATGAACCCACACCCAAGGACTTCTCACTATGAAAGCCCTTCTTCTGATCTCTTACATGCATGAAAGCAAACAACAAAACCCCTTTTGTTGGCATGTAATAAGGTAGGGTGAAGAGTCCAAGATCCTAGAGATCTTGGACTCTTCCAAGAGATGTCGCACCTTTTCACAATCCCATGCCAATACACACCCAAAAAAATATGGGATGCCCCTTTCCATATTTTTTTATGGTAAATCAGTTCTCTAACTAATTTTCAATGATGAAAATCTCCTCAAAATTTCACATGCATAAGGAGAAAAAAATAAGTTGGCGGCAAGGTTTTGTAGATAATGTCAAACATTATCTATATGGTATCCAATTCTAATCATATTTGAACGTACCATTTAAAACCAGATCTTATCCAAATTTGGATATGAGAAAGGAGGGAGAGAAGGCTCTTTGGTATGAAGAAATCTCATATAAAAAACATTTCAGCATGGAGAAAGATGGCATGCAAAATTTGGTGCACAAGGGAGAAGAGTCCAATGCAATATGGACTCTTAATTTTCTTATTTGAATCCAAACCAAATCACATCTGGTTTAGCCCAAATAAAATAGATAAAATTTAATCTAATTAGGTTCATAAATTTTTAATTAAATTTTAATCAAATTAAGAATTGATTGAACCAATGTCCTCATCAAATCAGGGATAATTCTCTCTTGACGATTAGGTTATCTCATAGCATAACTGAGTCAAACCTAATTGAATCTAATTCAATTAGATTTTATTTAATCTTTTTTGCTCAATCAAATTGAGTTAATCAATAATTTAATTACTAATTAATCCTCTATTAATTTACTAACACTTGATGAATAAATTTATTATAATTTTTGCATAAGGTTAATCATCAATCGAATTGACGATTAAGCCCTTGAACGATTCTCAATTGTTGATCAGCCACATGATCAGTCAAAAATTTTTTTTGAGCATGACCCCATAGGTTCAAACCTAAGTCGATAGCATAGAAATAAATTTTTGAGCCGATCGATGTAACCATCTAGTAATAGTGACCCGACATCCGGATAGGTCGAATGATGGCGAAGCAACATTCAAGAATCTATTGTGCATGGTTACCGTATAATTCATCCCTTTGACCCTAATGCTCGAAGACATAAGATTTTACTGTCAATCCTAGATAAGTCATCCATATTGTATTTCAATCTTTCAAATCTATCACATGAATTATTTTGACCCAGGATTTACTAAATTGAAATACACTGATGCATATCTCTTACTAATTTGGAGGGGTCAATCCCATCTTGACTCACACACCGACTTGACAAGCACTTAACTGCACTCAAAAATCTTCTATCACTAAATTAGAAACTCAGTTAGTCTAACACCAAAGTACAGTGAGTTGCTTGCAAGTCACCATAGTGATCTCAGGTCGGAGGGATACTGATACCCATACCCTTCGCGAGCTACTCTTGATAGCAGAGTACTCCGTAATTGATCACGTCAGTGACGATGTACTCTTACATCTCACCTACATGCTATACCAATGTCTCCACACCATTTGGTTATGAGGATAATTAATGCATCAGGCATACAATGACCTACACTTGATATCACTATTATCCTAGTAATAGCATATCGTTTGGTCATGAACCAATTTAAGGACTACACGATAAATTCTCTTTTATCAATCAAAGTAATCTTAAGAACTTCATCATAATATAGGAGTTCGTTAGAAGATATAATCTTGTGATAAAAAAAGTCAAATAACTTTTATTATTGATCAATTCATATATATTTATAATTAGCACAATCGTCAAATGATTAGCTTTAGGACACATTTTCCAATAACTCCCACTTAGACTAAAGCTAATCAATATAATATCATATGCCCATCCTCGATTTATCATCGCAGAACTCCTAGATACTAAGGCTTTAGTAAATGGGTTGGTCAGATTATTTTTTTCGTCGATCTTCTAAAGTTTGACGTCACCTCTATCCATGATTTTCCAAATAAGGTAGTAGCGATGCAAAATATTTGGTAAGCCAATGGGACTTCGGCTATTTGGCATAAGCTATGGCTCCGATGCTGTATAATATAGCAGGACTATCATTGGAGGGTGCCACTCCTAGCTTGCCAGTGAACCTGTACAATCATATAGTTTTCTTGCAAGTATCGGATGCTGCAATACATTCTGCCTCATAATTTGCTCCAGTGAACCTGTACAATCATTTTTTTGCTCGGAACTTTTCCAGTAGATTGCTCCATTATATAGGATAAAGATGTGTTCTGATATGTTCTTGCTGTTATTATATCTAACTAAAAAATTAAAGTCATACTCTACAAGTTTTAAGTCAGATTTTCTATAACCGAACTACCAGTCCTTAGTATTTCTCAAATACTTAAGGATGACCTTCTAATGATTCTCTCCTAGATCTTATAGGTATCCACTCACTACCCCTAGTGAATATACCATATCTAATCTTGCATATGGTGTACATGATAGAACAAATTCTACTGATGAATATTTTATATACATGGACTGGGATAACTCAAGCAACTTCTTAAATCTATCTCTATAGATCTTCATCCCTAGGATGAGGAATGTTTTTTCCAAATCCTTTATGAAGAACAATGATAATAGTGAAACCTTTATTCTCTATAATGTAAAAAATATCATTCTCGATTAAGAGAATTTTATTCATATACAAAATAAGAAATATACTCACAGAACTATTAACCCATTTGTATTTGCAGGATTCTTTTTCGTTCTCAATGAAGCCATACATTTTGATTACCTATCAAAATGCATGTTCCAACTTCAAAATATTTAGCATTATCACAGAAAAAAAAATATCTTGTTATGGTCAATATCATAATGTTGATAATATCCTTAGGCAATCAGATGAGCTTTGTAGGTCTCCACCTTCTCGTCTGTGCTCTCTGATCTTATTGGAGATCCACTTACACTCTATGGGCTTTATCCTTCTAAGTGGATCAACGAGTGTCCATACACTGTTGACCTTCATAGACTCATTTCGGACTTTATGGCTCCAAGCCACTAATCAGAGTCAGACCTCTGCATGGCATCTATGTAGGTGATCAAATTCTTGTTGTTTTCATCAAGTTCAACAGGATCACATTCTGAAACTAGAAACTGAAGTATCTATCCGATGGATGCAGTACTCTACCAGATCTCCTTAATGGTGCTTTTATAATGGGTTTCGAATTTGATCTAATCAAATTTGGTTCTATGGATTCACTAGATTGTGTCAGTTCTTCTATCTGTCGAACTTCATAAGTTTCACATCAAAAGCATCAGTTCCTTCACCAAGGTACTCCTTTTCTAAAAGGAATGCCGAACAACTTTTGTTCTTTAGCAAGGTAGAAGTTATATCCTTTAGATTTTTTGGAGTTATCCTACAAAATAATACATATAGAATCAGGATTTAAGCTAATCGGTCTATAAATGCTTGACATAAATCAAACACTCCCAAATGCTAAAGTAAGAAAGTATCAACTTATGTCAAGTCCATATCTCATATGGAGTCTTTGTGACTAATTAATTCGGAATTCAGTTGAGAACATGACAAGTAGTCTCAAAAGCATAACCCGAAAGAAGACTGGCAAACTTGTAAACCCCATCATGGATCGAACTATGCTAATAAAGTCAATTCCAATAAGAGAGAATCTTATTTTCTTCTAGATATGTCAAAAACTCACTGGAAGGATATTCTCCTCTTTGGTCTGATCGAAGAGTTTTAATGCTCTTCCCAATTTATTTCTCTATCTTATTATAAAATTATTTAAATATTTTAAATAATTTAAATTTATGACAAATATGTTCGTAGATCTAATACATCAGCATGTATTAGACTCAGAACATCATTGGCTCATCCATCTTTTTCAACAAAAAGTGACTTGGTCATCTTACAAAAGAGATAGGATTGACAGGTTGATAATGATTCATAATCATTGACTTCAAGAATTATCTCCTGTTGATCCTATTCTTGTTCATATGATCGAGCTTATAATATCAAAGATAGATATCTGTGACATTATCTACACTAAAGAATTTGTTTGGTGTGTACAATACACTAACAGGCTATGTAAAAGCTATTTCTCAGTTATCCACATGATTTTGATATCATTCATAATGATATCATAAAAATCATTAAACAATAGTGACAATCATTAAAATGATATTGTTAGAATTGAAAATAGGCTTGATAATTTCTAAAATCAAGATTAGAATATAACTTCCATCTCTAACGTTCAAGAATCTCTTGCTATTTTCAAACTTTCTACTAACCTGAAGTTATTGCAACAATTTATATGGACTTTCAATATCCAATATCCAAGTAGTAGTGTCACAGATAGAGAAATCATAAGGTATTATCATATAAGTACCTTGTCCAATAATCCTTTGCTGATTTCTATTCCTTAGCCTGTTTGGGTCAAAGGATATTACCAGACTAGGTTAACCTTAAACTCTTTTATCAATTCGGGCTCCTCAATCCAAATATGACTCTTTTGTACCTACTTTTTCTTTTCTTTCTCTAAGAATTACTGCTCCACTGAAGATACATCTTCAGAGATGTAAAAGAACTCCTTTAATATTTGAAAAATTTTCTCTCACTGATCATCATCAAATTTACAACTAAATTTATGTTCTTCACTGCTCTCAAAAATATCACACGATGATACTATCATTTGGCCACTTCTGATAAGTGCCTTTGATTGCATCAGGTGTGTTGGACGTGGAAACTTCAAGTGCTATATCCATAATCATATATAGGATCCATTCATGCTCTCAAACTATTTGCAACTTCTGATACCAACTATTGAAATTGGATCCTATAAGTTAGCCAATGTCAAACAGTGAATGGAGCAATGAACATCTTGAAAGAAAAATCAGCTTTTTTCTTGTAGGATCTTGCAGATCTAATGAGATCTGGGGTGGAATATTTAAAAAAAAAATTATTCTACAATATTTTAGATCTAATATCTATTAGATCTAATTCTTATTATTTGATATTAAATCTAAAATTAAATTTGAAAATATGAGGAATAGAGAAATACCTCTCGGATAACTAGATTACCCTGTAGATGATCACAACAATGCCTGAGGTTCTAAAATAGCCATGCAGTCATCTGGACTCTACTAGTATTCACTCAAGTAGGATCTAGATTATCTTCTCCTTGCAAATCTTCTCTCCAAAAATCAGATCTGGATCTGATCTGGAAGATCTTCAAAAAATCTTCTGAAGCTGGAGCAGCAGCTTCTCGATAAATCTCTGCAGCCTTCTAATCAGAGAGCCACCACGCCTTGGACAAGCACCAGATGGATGCCCAACCTCTTGGACATGAAGAGGGGAGGGAGAGGAGTAGAGGGAGCATGGAGAAGTAGAGAGGATTCAGGCTTTTGCTGGTTATTAAGCAGAGACTCAAAACCTTAGGCACATACAGGGTTTAAATAGACCCTGCTGTGCCATGCAGTGCCACATCATTCGACCAATCAAAAAATTTCAATTAATTATGAAAAACTTTTGATTGATGGAGTGATATCATTTGATCATATCAGATAAGAATCCCCATAATCCCTCCTACTGTTGGTGCCAACACTGGATAAGCACAGTGAGATTGGCACCCTACAGTCCAAGTTGATAAAGGGATTAGAGTCCTCATCTCATGGGACTCTATCCTTATCCACTTGGGGTGCACGCCCAATCTGAATATGGCATCCATTTTGAGGCCTAATTTAGTAGGTGGACACTCCACAAAAACTCTCCAATGATCTCTTGCCAAGTGGCCTTCAGTCCAAGGTCTATGGGTCAACGTTCGACTAATGTCCTAAAACAAAAATGGCAGGTGACAGGAATTAGTAGGTGTTATCTTAAATTTATCTCATGAATTAAGACAAATTCTTTCTGAGGTAGACTGGCTCCAGTCAGATTGAGAGAAACCTTCTCAAGGTTCTCTAGGTGAGTCAAATCATATTTGATTCAGTCGTGATAGAAAAGATTACACGAGGAGAAAGTTAGGCTTAATCATGTGCTAGCACGATTTTCTTGAACCCAATTGGATCTAATCCAAATCAATCGAACTGAGCTAGCTCAATTGATGACATCTAGACCCTATCTCTTATTTGTGTGACCCAGTTAGATTCATTTTCGTATGATAATGAGCCATGTCGTGATCTCATCATCGACATCATCGAAACTCCTTTCGATGGACCAGAACTCTTCTGATTCAAATAATTAGAATGATCGATCATCAAGATCATTCTAATTAAACCCCAAAATCCATTAGTGACACATAGCAGTATACGGTGGCAATCTATCAGAAATGATGATGAACCTCTTGGTGCAGCGACCTGTGTGATTAAGTTCCTCTATCATGAATCCCGACTGAATTAGGATTAAGGTGAACTTGTCAAACCCAACATCAGTCATATGAATCAATCGATTGATCCGAGTCTGATGTGAAACCCCAATAGAAAAATTTTTTTCATTATTTCACTCTGCCATGGTCATGGGCTTAAGAACTCGATCTTTCGATCATCATAGGACTACTCCTCTCATCTATCGAAGTTGATAGATCCCTTCTTGGTGTGATCTGGTTCCTATAATAAATATGCTATAGCCAACATACACCTCAGGATTTCGAATGGCTAGGAGATCGAGTTATGGTGTAGTCAAACTATAACACACTCAAGGTGAATTATCGATGTACCTCAGATCAAAGAACTAGACACACAGCTGCAGCATCGAGCTAGTCATTGACGAGAAAGTAGACTTCCTTATGACTGCTCGAGGTGGTCACACTCAGTACTCTCATTCTCAATAAATACCTGTACTCTCACTCCGATGTCTCTACACCGTAGACTCAAGACACATCTATCTTAAGAAAGCGATCGTACACTAACTTTCTGTATCGATCACCATCCTTGTGATGATCCTATGGTCAGGAGCTGTTTATGAGTTAGTTATGTAAATTCATGCCTTAAATTTTCAACTCTTGAAAATATGAATTAACATTCCTACTAACTCAAAAGATGTATCACAGACATAATATACACAATGTGATAGTAGAATAACCCTTTTATTTATTTATAGTCAAAATTATAAATTTGTCTTTATATTTGTACAGGAATGTGTCAGCCAATCTGGTATCTAGGACACACATCTAACAAACTCTCACTTGACCTAATGCCAATTGGCTACATATCTAAGTCCCATGTTCTCAAAGTGAGCTTCGATCTTTTGCTGGCCTAATGGCTTTGTCAGCAGATCTGCCACATTGTCTGTGGAGTCGACTCTCTTAACCTCGACATAACCTTTTTTAAGATAATCACGGATCAGATAGAATCGCCGCTCGATATGCTTGGACTTCTGGTAAGACCTTGGCTCCTTAGCTAGGGCTATGGCACCATTATTATCGCAGTAAAGAGGGATGGCATCCGATGACATCACTCCAAGCTCTGCGATAAATTTCTTGTACCAGAATGCCTCCTTCACAGCTTCCGATGCAGTAATATACTCTGCCTCCATGGTGGAATCAGCAATCACCGTCTGCTTGAAACTCTTCCAGCTAGCTGCACCACCATTGCAAATGAACAGACTCCTAAATGTCAACTTTCGATCATCTATATCAGACATAAAGTCTGAGTCTATAAATCTCTGAACCTGGAGTTCTTCATTTCCAAAGACTAGAAACATATCCTTAGTCCTTCTCAAGTACTTAAGGATATATTTCACAAAAGTTCAGTGCTCTTCGTCTGGATTCGACAGATATCTACTTGTGACACTCACAGCATGGGCTATATCAGGTCGTGTACATAGCATGACATACATGAGGCTTCCTATAGTCGAAGCGTAAGGGATCTTGCTCATGCGTTCAATCTCCTCAGGTGTGCTAGGGCACATCTTCTTGGAGAGATGAATGCCATGTCTAAAAGGTACTAAACCTCTTTTGAAGTTTTCCATACTAAACCTTTTTAGCACCTCCTCTATGTACATCTTCTGTGAGAGTCTCAACATCCTATTTGGTCTATCTCTATAGACCTTAATACCCAGTATAAAGAATGCCTCTTCTAGATCTTTCATAGAGAACTCCTTAGACAACCATATTTTGACTGAGGTCAACATGAAAATATCATTCCCAATCAGGAGGATGTCATCTACGTATAGTATGAGGAAGACAGCTACGCTCCCATTGACCTTCTTGAACACACATGGTTCCTCCTCATTCTTGATGAAACCAAATATTTTGATCACATCATTGAAACGAGTATTCCAGCTCCGAGATGCTTGCTTAAGTCCATAAATGGACCTTTGCAGCTTGCAGATCTTGTGATCATCATCACTGGATGTGAAACCAAGCGGCTGTTCCATATAGATATCTTCCTCAAGATATCCATTTAAGAACATCATTTTCATGTCCATCTGCCATATTTCATAATCGAAATAGGCTGCAATAGCAAGCAATGTGCGGATGGATTTTAGCATGTCTACAGACGAAAATGTATCCTGATAGTCAATGCCTTCGCGCTGTCTATAACCTTTCACTACGAGCCTAGCCTTGAATGTCTCCACATTTTCATCGCACCTATCTTTCTCTTGAAGATCCATTTACACCTAATAGGTATAATACCTTCAGGTGGATCTACCAAGGTCCAAACTTGGTTTGAGTGCATCGAGTCAATTTTTGATCTCATTGCCTCTAACCATTTCTCAGAGTTGATATCTGATATCGCCTCGTCATAGGTCTTGGGGTCATCACCATGAGCCCCATTTTTTGTGAGAAATATTTTCTCTACTTTTTCTTATATAGTACCCAAGTATCTTTCAGGAGGATGAAAAATCCTAGTCGATCTACGAGGTGGAAGAGGTTGTGTTAGGATTGGTTCTAATTGATTGGGTTCCTCAGGTTCTTTAGCTCGTTGCTCTTGGGAGACATTCTCCTTGAGCTTAATTATTCCTCGATGCCACCATCTTGAATAAACTATTTTTCAAGAAAAATAGCATGTCGATTTATAATCATATTGTGATCTTTCGAAATATAAAAATAGTATCCTAATGACTCTTTAGGATATCCTATGAACCGAGCTCTATAAGACCTGAACTCTAACTTGTCCGTCTGCTGTCTCTTGACATGAGCCGGACAATCCCAAATTCTGAGATGACTCAGACTTGGCTTCTTACCATGCCATATCTCATACGGTGTGGTAGGAACGATTTTAGAGGGAATCCTATTCAATACATATATTGCTGTCATGAGACAATGTCCCCAAAGAAACTCAGGGAGGTCCGTGAAGCTCATCATGGAATGGACCATATCTAATAGGGTCTGGTTCCTCCATTCTGAAACTCTGTTGAGTTGTAGCATTCCAGGTGGAGTCCATTGAGAGACTATTCCATTGTCCTTAAGATAATCTAAGAACTTCTGACTAAGGTATTCGCCTCTTTGATCTGATTGAAGAACCTTAATGGGCTTTCCTGTTTGTTTTTCTACCTCATGTCTGAATTCTTTGAACTTTTCAAAGGCTTCAGACTTGTGTTTCATTAAAAATACATACCCATACCTAGATATATCATCGATGAAGGTAATGAAGTAGACATAGTTGCCTCTAGCTGGCACATCAAATGGGCCGCATATATCTGTATGCACTAGGACAAGTAGGTCTGTGGCCCTTTCCCCATGTCCTGTAAAAAGAAGCTTGGTCATTTTGCCTTGAAGGTATGATTCATAAACTAGATATGACTCGAAAGTCAACGGACTCAATAGCCCAGATTTCTTCAATTTGTTAACCCTATCTTCCGCTATATGACCTAGCCTTAGGTGCCACAGATACCTATCATTTAGACTATCTCTAGGCCTTTTAATTCCCATGGCATTCACATTTTGCTCGATATGAAATACAGATACATCAATATGTAGCTGATAGAGACCATTAATAAGAAAATCATTTGCAACTTTATTATTTTCATAAAATATATTGCAATAGTTCTTATGAAAGCTAATCACATAGCCTTCTTGTCCTAAACATGAAACAGAAATTAAATTTCTGCTTGCTGCAGGCACATAATAACAATCTCTAAGAACTAAATCTAATCCTAACGGTAATCGTAGAGGGTATGTTCCCACGGCCACAGCAGCAACTCTTGCTCCATTCCTGATGCGTAGGATCATATCCCAATCCCTCAGCTTCCTGCTCTCCTCAAGACCCTGCATAGAAGTGCACAAATGAGTACTAGAACCAGAGTCAAGTATCCAACTGGATGCAGAGGAAACCATAAGATTAGATTCTATAACGAGAATACCTCCAGAAGGACCATCCTTCTTGTTCATCAGGGTGGCTAGGTACTGAGGATAGTTCCACTTTTAATGACCGTCTGAATTGCAGTGAAAATATTTTTTCTTTTCAGCAGCCTTCTTCTTCGGTTCCGTCTTCTTCTTCTTCCCATCCACCTTCTGCTTCTTCGCAGACTTCTTCTTCTTTCCAAAAGACTTTCTCTTGGAAGAAGTCTGCTCCACAGTAAGGTCTGAGCCTTTTGAACCCTTTAAAGAAAGCTCAGTCGTAACCAACATGTTCATTAACTCAGCCAAGGTACACTGCATCTTATGCATATGGAAGTTCATGATGAACTGACCATATGCATCAGACAAGGATTGAAGGATCACATCAATCTGAAAATTTCTGTCTAAGATGACATCGAGCTTCTCAAGCTCCTCAAGATTCTTGATCATTGTCAAACAATGATCTTGGACTGACTGTCTATCATGCATTTTAGTCTTAAAAAGTCTTTGGCAGACTTGATACTTGGTTGCGTGACTTTGTTCACCAAATAACTCTTGTAGGTGAGCCAACATTTGGCGAGTAGTCATAATGTTCTCATGCTGGCATTGCAAGTCATCAGACATAGTACCCAACATGTAGTACCTGACTTTGTTATCGTCATTCGTCCACTTTTTCAGAGACGCTCTCTGTTCAGCAGTCGAACGTACTGGTATGGCAGGTGGGTCTTGGTCCAAGACATGAGTTAGTTTCTCAGAATCTAGAATAATTCTATAGTTCCTCAACCAGTCTTTGAAATTAGGTCCAGTCAATCTGTGGGTGTCTAGTATTTTGGTCAGGGGGTTGGACGCAGATATGTTTCCTGTAGAGAGTCAAAAGTTTCTAGTTAGATTTTGTAATCAGACTTAACTAATTTGTTTAGGGGTTTCATTTTTAAACAAATTAGGCTCCCACTATTTTCTCAGATCCCTACACTCCCTAGGTAGAGATATGAAAATCTCTGTGATTAGTGATTTCTAGTGGGTGGTGCGGTCTCACCGACTGGCTCACCATCTCACCTAATAGTTATTGGGTGATGGGTCAACCGATGAGTGGACAACTCTTGTCTAATGATTCTCTAATCATGGTGCACCCAAAACTTGGTCTCTAATTCATGAAGCTCACCATGCCCGAAATATTGCTCCAATCCTTAGTTAAGTCAGACCCACCATTTGGACGAATTAAATTCTTGATTGGGTCTCTCACCGTATTCAGAATATTGAGCACAACCCATCCTCTAATCCGTAGCATCCAATGCCTAATGGATATGGTTGTGTCTTCCCGATGTAACTGAACCACTGTAACCAGCCGAGAACAATCAACCCCGGGAAGGGCCTGCACATCCACAATGGTGGAAGACCTTAGACTTAATATTTTCTTAGGGAGATTTGATTTAGATCTCATTAAACTTGACTTGACATAGTCATAACAATTATGACTAACCTAGTGACATGGGTTAGCTCGAATTGTTAGCCATCTCAAATCAGAACTGGGTCGACACATATGGCCAGGTAAGTGAGACCAGTGGGAGGGATATGCCATTAACTTGACAAGAATATATTCGAGTTGAGTAGCTCCCAATTAAAAATCAGTCGGTCGCATCTGCCCAACTTACCTTAGACACCAAATTGTCAAACCAGAACCAATTAGGTTAGTCTACAATCCAGGCTTTAACCATTGAGACAAATTAGGTCTTAACTTGATCGAGTCACATCTAAATGTGATTCGACCTTGACCTAGACTTAATCCTATTAGGCTGGTCAATTATTAGTTTTCATGATCTCACCTAACCAACTTTTGATTCAGTTTGATCAACCGCTAGATCTAATTGAGCTACCCAAGCCTGAACCCAATTTTATGAAAATGGCTTAGATCTGAAATTTTCAATTTTAGACCTAATTTGATTTTATAAGCTTAATTCATTAATTAAGTCTTGGGTTCATAAACAAAACATGTAAATAAATCTTAGGATTTCAGGATCTAGGATTTTGCAGAAAAATAAATTTTGATTTCTGATTAAAGATGAACGCGCAGCACCCCTACATGCCATAAGAACACCCCATTGAATGGGAGGAGAGGGTCTAAAACTCTACTTTATTCTTATGACCGGACGGCCATGAGAAATATCTTAATCAGAAATATTAATTTAACTATAAAACTAGTTAGATCTAAGTTACATATCACATATATAATTTCAGATCTAACTTATATATACTTTGCATACATCTCATGTATTAAAATCTGATCTAATTAGCATGCTTTCAGATCTGATACATCACATATAACATCTGAAAAATAAAATTTAAATTGAACTATTCAATACAAAATCTATTCTAGACAATTACTAGAACAATCCTACAACTAGTCTAGGCATGCAACAGATCAATCTTATGTATTAATTAAAATTTTATTTTTTATTTTTTAATCTGAATATAATATTTATAACATCAAAAAAATAGAAAATAAATTAGATCTAATTTATATTTTAATCATATTAAAATATAAAACTATAAGACTATTCATAGATCAAACTACTTTTAGTCTAGTCATGCATCTCATACATGTTAGATCTACTTAGATTTAATTTTAAATTTTTTTGATTTTAGATCCTATTACATCTGATGTGATATCTAAAATCCATTAATATTAGATAAAAAAAAATAAAAATTAGATTTAAATTAGATCTAAAATAGAGCCATCAACCTGGCTCTGATACCAGTTGAAGAAAAAATCAGTTTTTTTCTTGTAGGATCTTTCAGATCTAATGAGATCTGGGATAGAATATTTCAAAAAAAATTATCTTATGATATTTCAGGTCTAAGATCTATTAGATCTAATTTCTATTATCTGATATTAAATCTAAAATTAAATCTAAAAATATGAGGAATAGAAAAATACCTCTAGGGTAACTAGATTACCTTGTAGATGATCACAGCAATGCCCAAGGTTCTAACATAGCCACACAGTCATCTGGCCTCTACTGAAAGAAGAAATACCTCATGGGTAATCTGATTACCCTAAAGATGATCTCTGCATAGCCCGAGGTTCTGATGTAGCCATACAAGCACCTGACCTCTACTGGTATCCACTCAGGTAGGATCTGAAACATCTCCTTGCGAATCTATATTCTAAAAATTAGATCTAAATCTGATTAGGAAGATCTTCAAAAGTCTTCCTGAAGTTGGAGCAGTAGCCTGTCGAAGAAGTCCTGCAGCCTTCTGTTTCAGGCGTCACCACACCTTGGATCTTTGCCAGATGGACGTCCAACTCTTTGGACGTGAAGAGGGGAGGAAGGAGAGTAGGGAGGACATGGAGAAGAGGAGAGGAAGTAGCAGCTATTGGGTTTTGTATATAAAATAATTTCTTCCATGAAACCCTAGGTGCAGCAGGGTTTATATAGACCCTGTATGCTGCGTAGTGCCACATCATTCAATCAATCAAAAAATTTCAATAAATTTTAGAAAAATTTTGATTGGTGGAGTGATATTATCTGATCATATCAAATAAGAACCCGATCTTATCTCCAAAAGATGGCACCAACATTGGATAAGCACAAATAAGGTGGCGCCAAAGAGTCCATGTTTATCAGGACTCTTTGGTTCTTATCCATTTGGGGTGCCCACTTTAATCCAATTGGACTCATGCCATAATCTGATTATGGCACCCAATTCAATTAGGTTTTGGCATGTGGACACTCCACAAAAATCCTCCAATGAGCCCTCTTCAGTTTAAGACCCATATGTCAACTTTTGACAGATGTCCTAAAATGAAATTGGCAGGTGCTAGAAATTAGCAGGTGTTGTCTTAAATTCATCTCATGAATTAAGACAAGCCTTTTCTGAGTAGGACAACTTTATTTAGATTGAGAGAAACCTTTCCAAGGTTCTCTGAATGAGTCAAATCATATTTGGCTCAGCAAAGACAGAAAAGATTACATGAGGAGAAAGTTAGGCTCAATCGAGTGCTAGCACGATTTTCTTGAACCTAATTGGATCTAATCCAAATCAATTGAGTTAGCCCAATTCATGATATCCAGACCCTAACTCTTATTTCTGTGATCCAGTTAAGTTTAATTTTGTATGGTAATGAGATATGTCATGATCTCATCATCGACATCATCGAAACTCCTTTCGATGGATCAGAACTCTTCTGATTCAGACAATTAGAATGATCGATCATCAATATCATTCTAATTGCTCCTAAAATCCATCAGTGACACCTAGCAGTATATGGTGGCAATCCATCAGAACTGAAGATGAACCTCTTGGTGCAGCTACCTGTGTGATTGAGTTCCTCTATCATGAGTCCCGACTGAATTAGGGTTAAGGTGAACTCGTCAAACCCAATATCAGTCATATGAATCAATCGATCGATCTGAGTCCAATGTGAAATCCTAATGGAAAAGTCTTTTCTATTATTTCACTCTGTCATGGCCATGGGCTTAAGGACTCGATCTTTTGATCATCATAGGACTACTCCTCTCATCTATCGAGGTTGATAGATCCCATCTTGGTGCGACCTAGTTCCTACAATGAATATGCTACAGTCAACATACATCTCAGGATTTCGAATGGCTAGGAGATCGAGTTATGGTGTAGTCAAACTATAACACACTCAAGGTGAACTATCGATGTACCTCAGGTCAAAGAACTAGACACACAACTGTAGCATCGAGCTAATTATTGACGAGAAGGTAGACTTCCTTATGACTGCTCGATATGCTCACGCTCAGTACTCTCGTTCTCAATGAATATCTGTACTCTCACTCTGGTGTCTCCACACCGTAGACTCAAGACACATCTACCCTAAGGAAGCGATTGTACACCAACCTTTCGGATCGATCACCATCCTCATGATGATCCTATGATCAGGAGCTGTTTATGAGTTAGTTATGTAAATTTATGCCTTAAATTTTCAACTCTTAAAAATATGAATTTACATTCCTACTCACTCAAAGGATGTATCACAGACATAATGTACACAATGTGATAGAAGAATAATCTTTTTATTCATTTATAGTCAAAATTACAAATTTGCCCTTAGATCTGTACAGGAATATGTCAGTCGATCTGGCATCTAGGGCACACATCTAACATCTACCGGTATCCACTTGAGTAGGATCTAGATCATATTCTCCTCATAAATTTTTGCTCCAAAAATCAGATCTAGATCTGATCTGAAAGATCTTCAAAAGATCTTCTGAAGCTGGAGCAGCAGCTTCTCGATAAATCTCTGCAGCCTTCTAATTAGAGAGCCACCACGCTTTGGACAAGCACCAGATGGATGCCCAACCTCTTGGACGTGAAGAGGGGAGGGAGAGGAGCAAAGGAGGTATAGAGAAGTAGAGAGGATTCAGGCTTTTGCTGGTTATTAAGTAGAGACTCAAAACCCTGGCGCAGACAGGGTTTAAATAGACCCTGCTGCGCCATGCAGTGCCACATCATTCGACCAATCAAAAAATTTTAATTAATTCTGAAAAAATTTTGATTAGTAGAGTGATATCATCTGATCATATCAGATAAGAATCTCCACAATCCCTCCAACTGTTGGCACCAACACTGGATAAGCACAGTGAGATTGGCGCCCCACAGTCCAAGTTGATCATGGGATTAGAGTCCTCATCTCATGGGACTCTATCCTTATCCACTTGGGGTGCACACCCAATCTGAATATGGCACCCACTTTGAGGCCTAATTTAGCAGGTGGACACTCTACAAAAACTCTCCAATGACCTCTTGCCAAGTGGCCTTCAGTCCAAGGTCCATGGGTCAACGTTCAACCAATGTTCTAAAATGAAAATGGCAGGTGACAGGAATTAGCAAGTATTGTCTTAAATTCATCTCATGAATTAAGACAAGTCCTTTTTGAGCTGGACTGGCTCTAGTCAGACTGAGAAAAACCTTCTCAAGGTTCTCTGGATGAGTCAAATTATATTTGGCTCAATCGAGATAGAAAAGATTACATGAGGAGAAAGTTAGGCTCAATCGTGTGCTAGCACGATTTCCTTGAACCCAATTGGATCTAATCCAAATCAATCGAACTGGGCTAGCTCAATTGATGACATCCAGATCCTAACTCTTGTTTGTATGATCCAATTAGGTTCATTTCCATATGGTAATGAGACATGTCATGATCTCATCATCGACATCATTGAAACTCCTTTCGATGGACCAGAACTCTTCTGATTCAGACAATTAGAATGATCGATCATCAAGATCATTCTAATTGCTTCCAAAATTCACTAGTGACACCTAGCAGTATATGGTAGCAACCCATCAGAAATGAAGATAAACCTCTTGGTGCAGCTACCTGTGTGATTGAGTTCCTCTATCATGAGTCCCGACTGAATTAGGGTTAAGGTGAACTCGTCAAACCCAATATCAGTCATATGAATCAATCGATTGATTCGAGTCCGATGTGAAACCCCAATGAAAAAATTTTTTTCATTATTTCACTCTGCCATGTTCATAGGCTTAAGGACTCGATCTTTCGATCATCATAGGACTACTCTCATCTACCGAAGTTGATAGATCCCTTCTTGGTGCGATCTGGTTCCTACAATGAATATGCTACAGCCAACATACACCTCAAGATTCTGAATAGCTGGGAGATCGAGTTATGGTGTAGTCAAACTATAACACACTCAAGGTGAACTGTCGATATACCTTAGGTCAAAGAACTAGACACACAGCTGCAGCATCGAGCTAGTCATCGACGAGAAGATAGACTTTCTTATGACTGCTCGAGGTGGTCACGCTCAGTACTCTCGTTCTCAATGAATACCTGTACTCTCGCTCCGATGTCTTTACATCATAGACTCAAGATACATCTACCTTAAGAAAGCGATCGTACACCAACCTTTCGGATTGATCACCATCCTCGTGATGATCCTATGGTCAGGAGCTGTTTATGAGTTAGTTATGTAAATTCATGTCTTAAATTTTTAACTCTTGAAAACATGAACTAACATTCCTACTAACTCAAAGGATGTATCACAGACATAATGTACACAATATGATAGTAGAATAACCCTTTTATTCATTTATAGTCAAAATTACAAATTTGCCTTTATATTTGTACAGGAATGTGTCAGCCAATCTGGTATCTAGGGCACACATCTAACACATCTAGCCATAATTGAAAAGAAAACACAAGACCTCTATGTTTATGTATTGATTAAGCTTAAAGGTTTGGACTTTAGTCTAAAGATTCTTCCACTATCTTATACGAATTGGTAGCCTCTACCTCCAATCCGAAGAATTACTTTAATTCCTTAGCAGATACTAGAATCTACACAGACTGCATACACATCCGAAGATGGCTCGGCCAACCCATATGCATCTATGGGTAGGTTCTTAACCAATTATTTCTTTAAACAACTTTTAGTAATTAATTTCACTCCAGATTTTATTTCAGTAAGCGATGGACCTCCACTGAAAGTTTCAATTAGGTCAAACCATTAATTTCATATTAATTAATCCCATATTAATTGTCACGCCCCCAACCCGAGATCGTGAATCGAGGGTCGCGGCAACCGCCGCATACTCATGAAGAACTCTCTCCATAAGCATGCAAGGCATCTCATCACGATATCAATGCATCACAGCAGAATAAATTCAAGTGGAGAGAGAAAATCAGAGGAGAGAGAATTCATGAGGTACAATTCGAATTGGTCAGATGACACAATCCACATTACGATTGGTCCAATATCTCAATTGGTGAAATCAACATGATCAAATCAAGTCATGGCTAGATTGAAATCATGGATAATCAAATCTAAAGATTCATGGTCTGATTAAGGTGGGTGCCAGTACGCTGTCTGACAATCATGGATCAGGATTCTTCGTTAGAATCAGATCAGGACTATTGAAAGAATTTTTTCATTGATAAATCGATCAAGAGAGAGAAATTGATCGAGAAAGAAAAATGACTTTAGAGAGAGAAAATTCTAGAGAGAGAAAATTTTTAGAGAGAGAAAACTCATCTTGGATTCTTTAGGCAATATGATTCAACAAATTCGATCGATCAGATCAAATCATGCTAAGATTATCATGTGGATAATTCAATAAGATCATGAGAAATAAAATCTAAAAATACTTGATCTGATCAAAGTGGATGTCGGTGTACCGTCCGACGATCACGGATCAAAAATTCATCACGAGGATCATTTAAATTCATCATCATTCTTCTTAAAATTTTAAAAATCATAAGAGAGAGAAATAATCTAGAGAGAAAATTCTAGAGAGAGAAAGTAGAGAGAGAAAGTTCAATTCTAGAGAGAGAAAATACTAGTTCTGGCTGAAGAGAGAGAGGGAAGAGAGAGAAACTCTCTTTCTCATATTTTATTATTTATCTCATTATTAATTAATTTTATTTTTCTCTTTCTTCTTTTCTTTATTTCTCTCTTTTTTTTTTCTTTTTCTTCGTGGAAGAGAGAGGAGAGAAAATCCTATTTATTATTATATTATTATTATTATTTTATTTTTCTTCTTTCTTTTTCTTTTTTTTTTTCCTTTTCCTTTTCCTTTTTCTTTTTCTTTTTTTTTCTTCTTTTTCTTTTCTTTTTCTTTTCTTTTCCTTCTTCTTTTCTTTTTCTTTTTCTTTTCCTTCTTCTTCTTCTTCTTTTCTTCTTCTCCCGTGGACTTGTTTTGGGCTGAAACAGGGGACCCTGAGGTCCCCTCGTTGGGTGGCCGGCCGGCGACGCAGCCGGCGTGGGGCGGCCGTCGGTAGGAGGGGGTGACTCGCCGATAAGAAGAGGGCCAAACCGGTGGTCGGCGGTGACCACCGGCGACGGCAAAACGACAAAAAAAGAAAATTCTTCCGCAACAAAATCCGACGACTCCGGTCGCCGGCGAGTGTGCACATCAGCACAGGAAGGAAGGGGGAGAAGAGAGGAAGAGGAGGAGGCTTACCTCCGTCGCCGGCGAAGCTTTTCCGACGAAAAATTGGATGGCACAGCGACGGGTCTCCGTGAGAAATTTTCGACGATTGCCGCCGTTTTGCCCTGAGATTTCTCGATGAGAGGAGAGAGGAGGGTTCTCCTCCTTAAATAGAGCCGGAGGAAACTTGTTTCCGACTCCGATTAGGAGCCGATGAACGGAGGAAGAAGACTCCCTTCGGGAGTTCTTCTCCTCTGTTTTCCTTCCTTTTTTTTTTTGTTTTGGGCTTTGGATTCGTTGCTTGGGCCGGGCCTCACATTCTTCCCCTCTAAAAGAAATTTCGTCCTCAAAATTTTTCTTACCTGAGTCTTCATAGTTTCTTACTTGAATCTCATCCTCAAATATTTCAATATTCTAATTTTTGAAATAAATAAAAAAAATGAATGATGATACCATATTAATAAATTCAAATAATTATTATTCAACTTTAATTCAAGTAATTAAATCAAATGTCTTACATCCAATAAAATTTTTGGTAACAATAAAATAATAGATCTAAGTTCAATGAAGTTGATAATGCTAAATCTCGCCTCTAAAAGCTCTGTCCCAATATTTCTTTCCACGCTCGAAATTAATTATCTGAATCTGAAAAATAGAAAGAAAGATAATGAGCTAGACAGCCCAGTAAGTAACAAGTATCTCTACCAGATATTTTAGATATTATATAATTTTTAAGAATAATACTGTAAATAAACATAAAAATATAATTCATGTTGATTTAATGCAGATCCAATATTTTCAAATATTCACATATAATATAATCATAAATTTGATTCGATTCAAAATACTCGTAACTCAAACAGCCTTGACTATGACCAACGTTTAACCCCCATTGGCGGGGTCCACAGAATACCAGCGCACAACTCTCACTGGCAGGGTCCACAAATACCAGCGCACAACTCCCACTGGCAGGGTCCACAAATACCAGCGCACAACCCCCACTGGTAGGGTCCACAAATACCAGCACACAACCCCCACTGACAGGGTCCACAGAAATATAGTTCGGCTGAGAGCATAAATCCGATTCTGTATCAAAACACTTTGTACCATAATATATCATAATCTTTCACTAAACATGTGCATAAATCGATATACCATAATATTTCAAAAGCACTTTTCTTTCAAAACATAATTTCATAAATCATGCATAATTTTAGAGAATAATTATTTATTTTCAGAATAAATATAGAATATCTCGAAAAGATAATTTATTACTTACTTTTCATGGAGCACTGAATGAACGGATTGACTAACTTCTAGGAGATTCTTTCGTGCCTATTATCCAAAATTATATTTTTATATTAATTTTAATTCAAAATTAAATCTAATAAATCCCAAAATCAAAATCTCGCTTAAAATCAGACTCGTCTCTAAACTCGATCAGAATCATCAGATGAAGCCTTACACTTCACTAATCCTAGAGGAATAACTTTAGAGAGAGAGAAATCCATCAAGAGAGAGAAACAATCTAGAGAGAGAAAATTTTAGAGAGAGAAAGTAGAGAGAGAAAGTCCAATTCCAAAGAGAGAAAGTCAGGGTTCAGACTGAAAGAAGAGAGAGAAGAGAGAGAAACTCTCTCTCTCACCAATTTCAATTTATTTATTTATTTATTTATTTATTTATTTATTTATTTATTTGTTCATACATATATATATATATAAATATATATATATATATATATATATTATTATTATTATTTTCTTTTCTTTTCTTTTCTTTTTCTTCTTTTCTTTTTCTTCTTTTTTTTCTTTTTTTCTTTTTTTCTTTCCTTTTCTTTTTCTCTTTTTCCTTCTTTCTCTTTTCTTTTTTCTTCTTTTTCTTTTCTTCTTTTTCTTCTTTTCTTCTTTTTCTTGGTTCTTCCCGTGCCGGAACAGGGGACCCTTGGTCCTCCGACCTTGATCGGCCGTTCGGGCCGCGGCTGCCACGGTGGAGGCCGGCGGCCGACGGGGGCCACTCCTCCGGTCACGGAGGAAACATGGCCGGCGGTCAATTTTGATCACCGGCGCTGGAAAAGTTCACGGAAAGGAGACCAAAACAGAGGTCCCTTTTCCGACTGAAAATCGGCGACTTTCGTCGCCGGCAGCCACGCACAAATGCACGGGGAGGAAGGAGAAGAAAGAGGGGAAGAAGAGGGAAACTTACCTTGACCTCCGGTGACCTCGCCGGCGAGCAATCACGGTGAGAATCAAACGGTGTCCGTGGCCTTCGATCGGGAAAAATGGAGAGAAAGAGAGAGAGAAGAGGCCGATATCCAATCTTAAGGGAGAGGGAGTCTTCTTATAGGAAATCCTAGGACTTCGAGGGATCCTAGGAGTTCGATTTTGCCTGGGTTTCACCGGAGAAGAAGACTCCTATCGGGAGTCTTCTTCCCGGTTTAGAATCCTCTGTTTTTTCTGTTTCGAATTGAATTGATATGAGAATTGAGATTTGATTCATATTGATTATAGTAAATCTATATGATGGTTTAAATATGATATTGGACTCAAGGGTTAATCAAGATTATTGTACACCAGTAAAAGTATGAATGAGAATCGAAAGTTAATCTTTGACTTCAATTGAAATTTAAAATTTGAGATCTTTTCTATTGATAAGATAAAGAAATAATTTGATCAAAATTTTTTTGGTGAAGCTAAGAAATTTTGATTGTTAGATCAGAGTGCGCAGCGGAAGCATGGTAATCTGGATTACTTTGAGTAAGTCAAGAATGTTGATTCTTTGAGTCAAAGAATTATGATAAATGATATGGTTTGATACAAAAAATTTATTGACATTAGAAAGAATAATATTTTAAAATTTTGAATTATTTTAGATATCCTAATGTGACTTTTTAAAAGTAGTGCTTCCACCTACTATGCAACAAAAATAATTAGCATCCGAATTCTAGGATGAGTGGACCTTTGATTTTAGATTTAGAATATTTAGAGATAAATTTTTTCTATCCTAGAATTAAATTTTATAATTTTCTAATTACTAGGAAGAACTTGAGATTGTTTATCGAATGATGATTTTGATCTTAGATTATTATACTCAAATATTTATCTCCAGGGTATAATGAAATTTGAAGTTTGAACTCTTTTGATTATTATTATTTCTCTGACTGAATGGAAAAGATTGAGGTTATCTATTGATATTGACGATTGTTTTACAAAAGATGGATTGGAGTTATTTATAATTTAATTTGATAATGAATCGATTAATTAAGAGTTGCTAATATTTAGATAAAAAAATTTGATATACTTAGAATAGAGACATTGATTTTGATTATAAGAAAAATATAGTTTTGATTTAGATCAATTTTTGAGTTATTGATTTTTATTATGGAATGACTTAATGATAAAATTTGGTTCAAGAATTAGAATATTTAAGAGTTTGAGGGTTTGAGTAAGAAAATTTTGATGACTAAAAATAGTGATATTGATTCAATCAACAATGGTGATATTAATCTTTATGAAATAACTTAATGATGAAGTTGTATCGAGAATTAAAATATCAAAAGCTCGAGAATGAGATTGAAATGATAAATCTTCAACCTTTGAAAGTATAAATAAGAGAAAATATTTTTTTGAATTTTGATTGATTAGGATGTCATCATATGATTCATAAGAAGTATGTTTTTCCTATCTTATGATGGGTTGAAATTAAGAGTGGTTAATATTTTGAAATAAATAAAAAAAATGAATGATGATGATGAATGAAGTTCTTATGCAAAAATAGAGATATTGATTCACAAGAGATAGATTTGATTTTGATCTAGTCATGAGGTATTGAACATAATTTTTTTTATAGAAAATGAGATCATAATTTTGAAATCTTGAAACATTGAAAATCTTTGAGACGTGGATTTTGATAAATAAAAAAATGAAGGTTTCGTTTCAAATAGATATTTGATGTACCAACTTTTTCTTATGAAATAATTTAAGAATGAATTTATATCAAAAATTAGAATATTGAAATATTTGAGGATGAGATTCAAGTAATAAACTATGAAGACTCAGGTAAGAAAAATTTCGAGGACGAAATTTCTTTTAGAGGGAAAGAATGTGAGGCCCGGCCCAAGCAACGAATCAAAAGCCCAAAACAAAAAAAAAAAAAGGAAGGAAAACAGAGGAGAAGAACTCCCGAAGGGAGTCTTCTTCCTCCGTTCACCGGCTCCTAATCGGAGTCGGAAACAAGTTTCCTCCGGCTCTATTTAAGGAGGAGAACCCTCCTCTCTCCTCTCATCGAGAAATCCCGAGGCAAAACGACGGCAATCGCCGAAAATTTCTCACGGAGACCCGTCGCTGTGCCATCCAATTTTTCGCCGGAAAAGCTTCGCCGGCGACGGAGGTAAGCCTCCTCCTCTTCCTCTCTTCTCCCCCTTCCTTCCCGTGCCGATGTGCACACTCGCCGGCGACCGGAGTCGTCGGATTTTGTTGCGGAAGAATTTTCTTTTTTTGTCGTTTTGCCGTCGTCGGTGGTCACCGCCGACCACCGGTTTGGCCCTCTTCTTATCGGCGAGTCACCCCCTCCTACCGACGGCCGCCCCACGCCGGCAACACCGCCGGTCGGCCACCCAACGAGGGGACCTCAGGGTCCCCTATTTCAGCCCAAAACAAGTCCACGGGAGAAGAAGAAAAGAAGAAGAAGAAGAAGGAAAAGAAAAAGAAAAAGAAAAGAAGAAGGAAAAGAAAAGAAAAAGAAAAGAAAAAGAAGAAAAAAAAAGAAAAAGAAAAAGGAAAAGGAAAAAAAAAAGAAAAAGAAAGAAGAAAAATAAAATAATAATAATAATATAATAATAAATAGGATTTTCTCTCCTCTCTCTTCCATGAAGAAAAAGAAAAAAAAAGAGAGAAATAAAGAAAAGAAGAAAGAGAAAAATAAAATTAATTAATAATAAGATAAATAATAAAATATGAGACAGAGAGTTTCTCTCTCTTCCCTCTCTCTCTTCAGCCTGAACTAGTATTTTCTCTCTCTAGAATTGGACTTTCTCTCTCTATTTTTTCTCTTTAAAATCTTCTCTCTAGATTATTTCTCTCTCTTATGATTTCTAAAATTTTGAGAAGAATGATGATGAATTTAAATGATCCTCGTGATGGATTTTTGATCCGTGATCGTCGGACGGTGCACCGACATCCACTTTGATCAGATCAAGTATTTTTAGATTTTATTTCTCATGATCTTATTGAATTATCCACATGATAATCATAGCATGATTTGATCTGATCGATCGAATTTGTTGAATCATATTGCCTAAAGAATCCAACATGAGTTTTCTCTCTCTAAAAATTTTCTCTCTCTAGAATTTTCTCTCTCTAAAGTCATTTTTCTCTCTCGATCGATTTCTCTCTCTTGATCGATTTATCAATGAAAAAATTCTTTCAATAGTCCTGATCTGATTCTAACGAAGAATCCTGATCCATGATTGTCAGACAGCGTACTGGCACCCACCTTAATCAGACCATGAATCTTTAGATTTGATTATCCATGATTTCGATCTAGCCATGACTTGATTTGATCATGTTGATTTCACCAATTGAGATATTGGACCAATCGTAATGTGGATTGTGTCATCTGACCAATTCGAATTGTACCTATGAATTCTCTCTCCTCTGATTTTCTCTCTCCACTTGATTTTATGAAATCGATGAAGAAATCTCGATCCTATCACTTCGAATTCGATTTGATCTGATAGTCAAACTTTGGATCGTTTAGGTCCTAATTAGATTTTGATTAGATGAAATTAGATGATCGGACCCAATCTAAACCGTTGAAATATGGTATTCGTATTCTTTCTAATTATTGAAATTGATTCTGTATAGGATTGTGGATGTTTGATCATGGGATATCGCGATATGATCTACGAACAAAATTTTTGGAAGAAAATTTATAGAATTATGTGGATTTATTGGAATACGTTTGAGATAGGTAATGTTTCACTTTTTCTAGATTTATCGGCAAATTATAATGCATTCTTCTGACATGATTTGTGAAACGATGCATGAATTGGATGAATGGTATTTTGTTATGAAAATATCTTATTTAAAATGTTATGATGAAGCATGATTGAATATATTGATTTCATGATGTATTATATTGATTGATTTCGATACTACATGATTATATGTTTTATTATCGAAATTAGAATATGAAACATGATTTATGAAGAATTATGATATAAGAAACAATAAGAATTGACAACCTGACTATGTAAAGGACCCTGCCAATGGGGGCATATACGTTGGCAATTGATTGTCCTGAGGGTTTATGTTGCCAGCGAGACCAGCGACATGTCGTCAGAGAGACCAGCGACAAACCGCCAGCGAGACCAGCGGTTCCAAAGGACATGGCTGCCAGATGATTCGCAGCCTACCGCAAGCAGATACGCAGTATTATGACCCTGCCACAGGGAAAATATGGTCATAGCTCATGGTTGACGAAAAGAAATTGAAGAACAAAAGAAATTGAAATTTGGAAAGAAACTTGAATTTTCGAAAAAGAAATGAATTTGGCATGAATTATGTTGCATAATTGAAATTGATTTCGAATTGATGAACTCTATATGCTTATTTTTTATAAATGATGATTTACTTAAATGCTGATGGAATCTATTGAAAAGTGATCATTGCTTACTGGGCTGTCTAGCTCATTACCTCCTATTTTACTATTTTTACAGATGTTGAAGAATTAAGATGATACAAGATATGAATGGAAGAGTGATCAGAAGCAGAATCTTCATACTTTTATTTTAGGTTGAAAGGCTTATTGAATTTGATGCAAAGCCTTTGAATCGTTGTTGAATTTATTGAGATATTAAAAAAAAAAATTAGGTCATTATATTTTAGATTTAAATTGTTGACTAATTATTCCGCTGTTGTTTTAGGATAGTATAATAAGATGCCTTGCATGCTTATGGGAAGAGTTTTCTATGAGTATGCGGCGGTTGCCATGACTCTCGATTCAAAATCTTGGGTCGGGGGCGTGACAATTAATATGGTATCATAATGTGAGGCCCGGCCCAAGCAACGAATCCAAAGCCCAAAACAAAAAAAAAAAGAAAAAAGGAAGGAAAACAGAGGAGAAGAACTCCCGAAGGGAGTCTTTTTCCTCCGTTCACCGGCTCCTAATCGGAGTCGGAAACAAGTTTCCTCCGGCTCTATTTAAGGAGGAGAACCCTCCTCTCTCCTCTCATCGAGAAATCCCGAGGCAAAACGGCGGCAATCGCCGAAAATTTCTCACGGAGACCCGTCGCTGTGCCGTCCAATTTCTCACCGAAAAAGCTTTGCCGGCGACGGAGGTAAGCCTCCTCCTCTTCCTCTCTTCTCCCCCTTCCTTCCCGTGCCGATGTGCACGCTTGCCGGCGACCGGAGTCGTCGGATTTTGTTGCGGAAGAATTTTCTTTTTTTGTCGTTTTGCCGTCGCCGGTGGTCACCGCCAACCACCGGTTTGGCCCTCTTCTTATCGACGAGTCACCCCCTCCTGCCGACGGCCGCCCCACGCCGGCTGTGCTGCCGGCCGGCCACCCAACGAGGGGACCTCAGGGTCCCCTGTTTCAGCCCAAAACAAGTCCACGGGAGAAGAAGAAAAGAAGAAGAAGAAGAAGGAAAAGAAAAAGAAAAAGAAAAGAAGAAGGAAAAGAAAAGAAAAAGAAAAGAAAAAGAAGAAAAAGAAAAGAAAAAGAAAAAAGAAAAGAAAAAAAATAGAAAAAGAAAAAAATAGAAAAATAAAATAATAATAATAATATAATAATAAATAGGATTTTCTCTCCTCTCTCTTCCATGAAGAAAAAGAAAAAAAAAAGAGAGAAATAAAGAAAAGAAGAAAGAGAAAAATAAAATTAATTAATAATGAGATAAATAATAAAATATGAGAAAGAGAGTTTCTCTCTCTTCCCTCTCTCTTCAGCCTGAACTAGTATTTTCTCTCTCTAGAATTGGACTTTCTCTCTCTACTTTCTCTCTCTAGAATCTTCTCTCTAGATTATTTCTCTCTCTTATGATTTTTAAAATTTTGAGAAGAATGATGATGAATTTAAATGATCCTCGTGATGGATTTTTGATCCGTGATCGTCGGACGGTACACCGACATCCACTTTGATCAGATCAAGTATTTTTAGATTTTATTTCTCATGATCTTATTGAATTATCCACATGATAATCTTAGCATGATTTGATCTGATCGATCGAATTTGTTGAATCATATTGCCTAAAGAATCCAAGATGAGTTTTCTCTCTCTAAAAATTTTCTCTCTCTAGAATTTTCTCTCTCTAAAGTCATTTTTCTCTCTTGATCGATTTCTCTCTCTTGATCGATTTATCAATGAGAAAATTCTTTCAATTGTCCTGATCTGATTCTAACGAAGAATCCTGATCCATGATTGTCAGACAGCGTACTGGCACCCACCTTAATCAGACCATTAATCTTTAGATTTGATTATCCATGATTTCGATCTAGCCATGACTTGATTTGATCATGTTGATTTCACCAATTGAGATATTGGACCAATCGTAATGTGGATTGTGTCATCTGACCAATTCAAATTGTACCTTATGAATTCTCTCTCCTCTGATTTTCTCTCTCCACTTGATTTTATGAAATCGATGAAGAAATCTCGGTCCTATCACTTCGAATCCGATTTGATCTGATAGTCAAACTTTGGATCGTTTAGGTCCTAATTAGATTTTGATTAGATGAAATTAGATGATCGGACCCAATCTAAACCGTTGAAATATGGTATTCGTATTCTTTCTAATTATTGAAATTGATTCTGTATAGGATTGTGGATGTTTGATCGTGGGATATCGCGATATGATCTACGAACTGAATTTTTGGAAGAAAATTTATAGAATTATGTGGATTTATTGGAATACGTTTGAGATAAGTAATGTTTCACTTTTTCTAGATTTATCGACAAATTATAATGTATTCTTCTGACATGATTTGTGAAACGATGCATGAATTGGATGAATGGTATTTTGTTATGAAAATATCTTATTTGAAATGTTATGATGAAGCATGATTGAATATATTGATTTCATGATGTATTATATTGATTGATTTCGATACTACATGATTATATGTTTTATTATCGAAATTAGAATATGAAACATGATTTATGAAGAATTATGATATAAGAAATAATAAGAATTGACAACCTGACTATGTAAAGGACCCTGCCAATGGGGGCATATACGTTGGCAATTGATTATCCTGAGGGTTTATGTCGCCAGCGAGACCAGCGACATGTCGCCAGAGAGACCAGCGACAAACCGCCAGCGAGACCAGCGGTTCCAAAGGACATGGCTGCCAGATGATTCGCAGCCTACCGCAAGCAGATACGCGGTATTATGACCCTGCCACAGGGAAAATATGGTCATAGCTCATGGTTGACGAAAAGAAATTGAAGAACAAAAGAAATTGAAATTTGGAAAGAAACTTGAATTTTCGAAAAAGAAATGAATTTGGCATGAATTATGTTGCATAATTGAAATTGATTTCGAATTGATGAACTCTATATGCTTATTTTTTATAAATGATGATTTACTTAAATGCTGATGGAATCTATTGAAAAGTGATCATTGCTTACTGGGCTGTCTAGCTCATTACCTCCTATTTTACTATTTTTACAGATGTTGAAGAATTAAGATGATACAAGATATGAATGGAAGAGTGATCAGAAGCAGAATCTTCATATTTTTATTTTAGGTTGAAAGGCTTATTGAATTTGATGCAAAGCCTTTGAATCGTTGTTGAATTTATTGAGATATTAAAGAAAAAATTTAGGTCATTATATTTTAGATTTAAATTGTTGACTAATTATTCCGCTGTTGTTTTAGGATAGTATAATAAGATGCCTTGCATGCTTATGGGAAGAGTTTTCTATGAGTATGCGGCGGTTGCCATGACCCTCGATTCAAAATCTCGGGTCGGGGGCGTGACAATTAATATGGTATCAGAGTTATACCATATGAATTGTCACGCCCCCGATCCGAGATTTTGAATCGAGGGTCATGGCAACCGCCGCATACTCATAGAAAACTCTTCCCATAAGCATGCAAGGCATCTTATTATACTATCCTAAAACAACAGCGGAATAATTAGTCAACAATTTAAATCTAAAATATAATGACCTAAATTTTTTCTTTAATATCTTAATAAATTCAACAACGATTCAAAGGCTTTGCATCAAATTCAATAAGTCTTTCAACCTAAAATAAAAGAAGATTCTGCTTCTGATCACTCTTCCATTCATATCTTGTATCATCTTAATTCTTCAACATCTGTAAAAACAGTAAAATAGGAGGTAATGAGCTAGACAGCCCAGTAAGCAATGATCACTTTTCAATAGATTCCATCAGCATTTAAGTAAATCATCATTTATAAAAAATAAGCATATAGAGTTCATCAATTCGAAATCAATTTCAATTATGCAACATAATTCATGCCAAATTCATTTCTTTTTCGAAAATTCAAGTTTCTTTCCAAATTTCAATTTCTTTTGTTCTTCAATTTCTTTTCGTCAACCATGAGCTATGACCATATTTTCCCTGTGGCAGGGTCATAATACCGCGTATCTGCTTGCGGTAGGCTGCGAATCATCTGGCAGCCATGTCCTTTGGAACCGCTGGTCTCGCTGGCGGTTTGTCGCTGGTCTCTCTGGCGACATGTCGCTGGTCTCGCTGGCGACATAAACCCTCAGGATAATCAATTGCCAACGTATATGCCCCCATTGGCAGGGTCCTTTACATAGTCAGGTTGTCAATTCTTATTATTTCTTATATCATAATTCTTCATAAATCATGTTTCATATTTTAATTTCGATAATAAAATATATAATCATGTAGTATCGAAATCAATCAATATAATACATCATGAAATCAATATATTCAATCATGCTTCATCATAACATTTCAAATAAGATATTTTCATAACAAAATACCATTCATCCAATTCATGCATCGTTTCACAAATCATGTCAGAAGAATACATTATAATTTGTCGATAAATCTAGAAAAAGTGAAACATTACTTATCTCAAACGTATTCCAATAAATCCACATAATTCTATAAATTTTCTTCCAAAAATTCAGTTCGTAGATCATATCGCGATATCCCACGATCAAACATCCACAATCCTATACAGAATCAATTTCAATAATTAGAAAGAATACGAATACCATATTTCAATGGTTTAGATTGGGTCCGATCATCTAATTTCATCTAATCAAAATCTAATTAGGACCTAAACGATCCAAAGTTTGACTATCGATCAAATCGGATTCGAAGTGATAGGACCGAGATTTCTTCATCGATTTCATAAAATCAAGTGGAGAGAGAAAATCAGAGGAGAGAGAATTCATAAGGTACAATTTGAATTGGTCAGATGACACAATCCACATTACGATTGGTCCAATATCTCAATTGGTGAAATCAACATGATCAAATCAAGTCATGGCTAGATCGAAATCATGGATAATCAAATCTAAAGATTAATGGTCTGATTAAGGTGGGTGCCAGTACGCTGTCTGACAATCATGGATCAGGATTCTTCGTTAGAATCAGATCAGGACAATTGAAAGAATTTTCTCATTGATAAATCGATCAAGAGAGAGAAATCGATCAAGAGATAAAAATGACTTTAGAGAGAGAAAATTCTAGAGAGAGAAAATTTTTAGAGACAGAAAACTCATCTTGGATTCTTTAGGCAATATGATTCAACAAATTCGATCGATCAGATCAAATCATGCTAAGATTATCATGTGGATAATTCAATAAGATCATGAGAAATAAAATCTAAAAATACTTGATCTGATCAAAGTGGATGTCGGTGTACCGTCCGACGATCACGGATCAAAAATCCATCATGATGATCATTTAAATTCATCATCATTCTTCTCAAAATTTTAAAAATCATAAGAGAGAGAAATAATTTAGAGAGAAGATTCTAGAGAGAGAAAGTCTAATTCTAGAGAGAGAAAATACTAGTTCAGGCTGAAGAGAGAGAGGGAAACTCTCTCTCTCATCAATTTTAATTTATTTATTTATTTATTTATTTATTTATTTATTTGTTTATATATATATATATATAAATATATATATATTATTATTATTTTTATTTTTTTTTCTTTTCTTTTCTTTTTCTTCTTTTCTTTTTCTTCTTTTTTTTTTTTTCTTTCCTTTTCTTTTTCTCTTTTTCCTTCTTTCTTTTTTCTTTTTCTTCTTTTTCTTTTTCTTCTTTTTCTTTTTCTTCTTTTTCTTCTTTTCTTGCAGTGGAGTCGACATTCAGAAAGAGAAGCTACTTGGGAGCTAGAGGAAGAAATGAAGCAAAAATATCCCCAGCTCTTCGAGACTACAGGTTGAAAAATTTCGAGGACGAAATTTTTTTTTAGGGGTGAAGAATGTTATAGCCCAAAACCCATTTCAGCCCACAAAAGCCCAAAACGGAAAAAAAAAAAAAAAAAAAGAGTTAAACCGGGAAGAAGACTCCCGGTAGGAGTCTTCTTCTCCGGCAAGACCCAGGCACTTTAAGAGTCCTAGGATCCCTCAAAATCCTAGGACCCTCTATAAGAAGGTCTCCCCTCTCTTTGGAATCAATCCATCGGCCTCTTCTCCCTCTCTTTCTCTCCGATTTTCCCGAAGAAGAGCCGCGGGCACTGTTGGATTTCTCACCGTGTTTCTCACCGGTGAAGTCACCAGAGGCCGAGGGTGAGCTTTCTTTTCCTTCTTCTCTTCCTTCCCTTTCTTTTTGTATTTTTGATTGAGGCTGCCGGCGACGAGTGTCGCCGATCTACCGATGGGAAAGAGACTCTATTTTTGAGTCTTTTTTCCTTGAAATCTCCGGTGCCGGCGATCGAAATTGATCGCCGGCCATGTTTCCTCCGTGACCGGAGGAGTGGCCCCATCGACCGTCGGCCTCCACCGTGGCGGCCGCGGCCCGAATGGCCGATCAAAGCCTGAGGACCAAGAGTCCTCTGTTCCGGCGCAGGAAGAAGAAGAAGAAGAAAAAAGAAGAAAAAGAAGAAAAGGAAAAGAAGAAAAAAAAGAAGAAAAAGAAGAAAAGGAAAAAAAAAAAGAAAGAAGAAAAAGAAGAAAAAGAAAAAAAAAAAGGGTGCGGAGAGAGAAACTCTCTTTGCTCTCTCTCTCTCTAAATTTTAGGATTTATGGAATTAATTAAAAAAAAATTATTAAATATACAAGAATTAGAATATTTAAGAGTTTGAGGGTTTGAGTAAGAAAATTTCGATGACTAGAAATAGTGATATTGATTCAATCAACAATGGTGATATTAATCTTTATGAAATAACTTAATGATGAAGTTGTATTGAGAATTAAAATATCAAAAGCTCGAGAATGAGATTGAAATGATAAATCTTCAACCTTTGAAAGTACAAATAAGAGAAAATATTTTTTTGAATTTTGATTGATTAGGATGTCATCATATGATTCATAAGAAGTATGTTTTTCCTATCTTATGATGGGTTGAAATTAAGAGTGGTTAATATTTTGAAATAAATAAAAAAAAATGAATGATGATGATGAATGAAGTTCTTATGCAAAAATAGAGATATTGATTCACAAGAGATAGATTTGATTTTGATCTAGTCATGAGGTATTGAACATAATTTTTTTTACAGGAAATGAGATCATAATTTCAAAATCTTGAAACATTGAAAATCTTTGAGATGTGGATTTTGATAAATAAGAAAATGAAGGTTCCGTTTCAGATAGATATTTGATGTACCAACTTTTCTTATGAAATGATTTAAGAATGAATTTATATCAAAAATTAGAATATTGAAATATTTGAGGATGAGATTCAAGTAAGAAACTATAAAGACTCAGGTAAGAAAAATTTTGAGGACGAAATTTCTTTTAGAGGGGAAGAATGTGAGGCCCGGCCCAAGCAACGAATCCAAAGCCCAAAACAAAAAAAAAAAAGGAAGGAAAACAGAGGAGAAGAACTCCCAAAGGGAGTCTTCTTCCTCCGTTCACTGGCTCCTAATCGGAGTCAGAAACAAGTTTCCTCCGGCTCTATTTAAGGAGGAGAACCCTCCTCTCTCCTCTCATCGAGAAATTCCAGGGCAAAACGGCGGCAATCGTCAGAAATTTCTCACGGAGACCCGTCGCTGTGCCATCCAATTTCTCACTGGAAAAGCTTCGCCGGTGATGGAGGTAAGCCTCCTCCTCTTCCTCTCTTCTCCCCCTTCCTTCCCGTGCCGATGTGCACGCTCGCCGGCGACCGGAGTCGTCGGATTTTGTTGCGGAAGAATTTTCTTTTTTTGCCGTTTTGCCGTCGCCGGTGGTCACCGCCGACCACCGGTTTGGCCCTCTTCTTATTGGCGAGTCACCCCCTCCTGCCGACGGCCGCCCCACGCCGGCTGCACCGCCGGCCGGCCACCCAATGAGGGGACCTTAGGGTCCCCTGTTTCAGCCCAAAACAAGTCCACGGGAGAAGAAGAAAAGAAGAAGAAGAAGGAAAAGAAAAAGAAAAAGAAAAGAAGAAGGAAAAGAAAAGAAAAAGAAAAGAAAAAGAAGAAAAAGAAAAGAAAAAGAATAAGGAAAAGAAAAAAAAAAGAAAAAAAAAAAGAAAGAAAAAAAATAAAATAATAATAATAATAATATAATAAATAGGATTTTCTCTCCTCTCTCTTCCATGAAGAAAAAGAAAAAAAAAGAGAGAAATAAAGAAAAGAAGAAAGAGAAAAATAAAATTAATTAATAATGAGATAAATAATAAAATAAGAGAAAGAGAGTTTCTCTCTCTTCCCTCTCTCTCTTCAGCCTGAACTAGTATTTTCTCTCTCTAGAATTGGACTTTCTCTCTCTACTTTCTCTCTCTAGAATTTTCTCTCTAGATTATTTCTCTCTCTTATGATTTCTAAAATTTTGAGAAGAATGATGATGAATTTAAATGATCCTCGTGATGGATTTTTGATCCGTGATCGTCGGACGGTACACCGACATCCACTTTGATCAGATCAAGTATTTTTTAGATTTTATTTCTCATGATCTTATTGAATTGTCCACATGATAATCTTAGCATGATTTGATCTGATCGATCAAATTTGTTGAATCATATTGCCTAAAGAATCCAAGATGAGTTTTCTCTCTCTAAAAATTTTCTCTCTCTAAAATTTTCTCTCTCTAAAGTCATTTTTCTCTCTCGATCAATTTCTCTCTCTTGATCGATTTATCAATGAGAAAATTCTTTCAATAGTCCTGATCTGATTCTAACGAAGAATCCTGATCCATGATTGTCAGACAGCGTACTGGCACCCACCTTAATCAGACCATGAATCTTTAGATTTGATTATCCATGATTTCGATCTAGCCATGACTTGATTTGATCATGTTGATTTCACCAATTGAGATATTGGACCAATCGTAATATGGATTGTGTCATCTGACCAATTCGAATTGTACCTCATGAATTCTCTCTCTTCTGATTTTCTCTCTCCACTTGATTTTATGAAATCGATGAAGAAATCTCGGTCCTATCACTTCGAATTTGATTTGATCTGATAGTCAAACTTTGGATCGTTTAGGTCCTAATTAGATTTTGATTAGATGAAATTAGATGATCGGACCCAATCTAAACTGTTGAAATATGGTATTCGTATTCTTTCTAATTATTGAAATTGATTCTGTATAGGATTGTGGATGTTTGATCATGGGATATCGCGATATGATCTACGAACAAAATTTTTGGAAGAAAATTTATAGAATTATGTGGATTTATTGGAATACGTTTGAGGTAAGTAATGTTTCACTTTTTCTAGATTTATCGGCAAATTATAATGTATTCTTCTGACATGATTTGTGAAACGATGCATGAATTGGATGAATGGTATTTTGTTATGAAAATATCTTATTTGAAATGTTATGATGAAGCATGATTGAATATATTGATTTCATGATGTATTATATTGATTGATTTCGATACTACATGATTATATGTTTTATTATCGAAATTAGAATATGAAACATGATTTATGAAGAATTATGATATAAGAAACAATAAGAATTGACAACCTGACTATGTAAAGGACCCTGCCAATGGGGGCATATACGTTGGCAATTGATTGTCCTGAGGGTTTATGTCGCCAGCGAGACCAGCGACATGTCGCCAGAGAGACCAACGACAAACCGCCAGTGAGACCAGCGGTTCCAAAGGACATGGCTGCCAGATGATTCACAGCCTACCGCAAGCAGATATGCGGTATTATGACCCTGCCACAGAAAAAATATGGTCATAGCTCATGGTTGACGAAAAGAAATTGAAGAACAAAAGAAATTAAAATTTGGAAAGAAACTTGAATTTTCGAAAAAGAAATGAATTTGGCATGAATTATGTTGCATAATTGAAATTGATTTCGAATTGATGAACTCTATATGCTTATTTTTTATAAATGATGATTTACTTAAATGCTGATAGAATCTATTGAAAAGTGATCATTGCTTACTGGGCTGTCTAGCTCATTACCTCCTATTTTACTGTTTTTACAGATGTTGAAGAATTAAGATGATACAAGATATGAATGGAAGAGTGATTAGAAGCAGAATCTTCATACTTTTATTTTAGGTTGAAAGGCTTATTGAATTTGATGCAAAGCCTTTGAATCGTTGTTGAATTTATTGAGATATTAAAGAAAAAATTTAGGTCATTATATTTTAGATTTAAATTGTTGACTAATTATTCCATTGTTGTTTTAGGATAGTATAATAAGATGCCTTGCATGCTTATGGGAAGAGTTTTCTATGAGTATGCGGCGGTTGCCATGACCCTCGATTCAAAATCTCGGGTCGGGGGCGTGACAATTAAATATCGAGGATGGCTTGATCAACCCAACTATGCAATAGATAGTATAATAGAGTCATCATATGATGAATGATAATTCAATCATTCAGGAAAACACCAGATGGATGGCGCCTGCAATGTCAATCAGAAATAATGGATCCATTATCATTCATTTTAATGGGAGGCTATAATCTACTTATCACCATAACCAGCTCATTTTAAGGACCTAATAATTTAAAAAATTTAAGAATTATTTTAGAGAAGAGATGAGAAGAAATCAATCAGTAAACTATAATCCTCCCATTGACTTCACTAAGTCATTGAATTGGATTAAGATCATGCTGGTTGAAATGGCACCTAGATCAATTACACTGATCAACCTTAATGGCATGAGTCAACTCAAATCACTTGATGATTTAATCAAGACATAATCCACCAAATTGGCCAGATAATTGAGATCGATAGGAGGGTATGTCAAGCTTGCCTTAGATACCATCAAAATGGTTAGATAAACTGCTCCCAATTAAAAATTATCGATCGAAATGCCAAACTTATCTTAGACACCAATTGATTAATTAGTTTCGATTTGACCAGCCTAATAATTCAGATTCAATCACTGAGCCACAACTAAGGTCCATTTGGTCTAATCAAAGATATAGACTTGACCATCTACAACTATTATACTAGTTCTAGAGAAATCCTGATTTAATCAAATATAATATTTGGTTAGATTTAATCAATTTTTCTATATAGTCCATTAACTCTTTGATTCTAACTTTAGGTCTAACCTAATTAAGAGGATCTGATTTGAGCTAATCCATACCTCCATATTTTATGCAATATTATTAGATCTTAAATCATAATTCTTGATCTAATCAATTTTACATTTAATTCTTAATAAAGTTCCAGCTTCAACATAGGTTTAGATTTAGATTTGAAACAATTTTAACTTTTTTATTTTATAAATAATTTATAATAAATTTTATGCAAAGATTTTTTATTCTAAAATTGGGTCAACTCAATCAACATTGAGCCAGCTACACAAGAGGACTGAGTCAACTTAGTTCAAAATTGGGTCGACTCAATGATTGTGCAAGTATATTTCAGATTTGAAAAATCTTGCATAATCTTAAAATAAAATTAATCATAAACACCTTTTAGATCATATCTAAACTTTTTATGATTTAAAATTTTATTATTTTGTGATTAAAATAATTTTAATTATATAGATTAGATATTTTATTTTTCATACAATTTTGTATCACATACAACAAATCTAAAGTTTCAAAATCTAAGATTTTGCAGAAAAATAAGTTCTTTTCACATTCTTTTTCATGGGATCTAATCACATGGCACCCCTACACGCCATAAAAGCATCCCATCAAATTGGGAGAGAGGACCTTCAAATCCTTCTTGCTCCTATGATCGGATAGCCTGTTGATCAATCCAATCTAAGTACTTGCTAATCGGATCATCTAATCTAATCACATATCATATATGTTTGAATTTAGATCTAATCTAAATTATATCAGATCTGATCACAATCTTAGATTACATCTAAATTAGATCATAAACATCACATGTAATATATAAAATCAGATTTTATCAACGATCAGCACAACCTTTTCATTGTAAGGGGTAAACCCTACAGTAGAACAACCTTATGTCAGTTTGTGCGATCAATCGTTAATTAAATTTATATCAAAATATCATATATCATATCTAAATAAAATTAAAATTTAGTTTTAATATGCACATATAACATGTTATAAAGAACCTAGGCTCTGATACTACTGTTGGAAAACATAGGCGATTTCATGCATGTATTTCAAAAATTTTTGAAATAAAATATAATAAAAAATAATTAGATTAATCATATTAACCTAACATGCATATGATCTAATTATCAAATTAACTTACTCTAGGATCTATGACATGATATGTTGCATATAAAATCTGAAATAATCACATGATAAAATCTGCATGCATGGATGTAAGCGGTAGATCAAATCTATACCTATTTGAGTTCAGAACTCGATACCTGAGTATGAGTCGATGATCATCGCTACTAAAAGATATGATAGATAGGATCCTTACTAGTTGCTCACAGCTGCACACACATCTGATCTCTACAAAAGTCCACTCAAAGCTCTGATCTGATCAGTCTTCTCAAAAATCTTAGTTCATGTGAAGACCTTCTTCTTGACTGATCTGGGTCCTTTATTTAAAGCTTTTAAATCTTTCTAGAGATTGAAGATGGACTTCTAAAGAAGATGAAGAGATGAAAGAAAGATAGAGAAGAAAATTATTTTTCTCTTATTTTTTTTCTCTTCTCAAACCCATAGAAAGAAATCCTAGAAACTAGATTTTTGCGCACACCCCAAGAGAAAGGACTCCCCTTCTCTTTTCACACCATGAACCCATGCCCAAGGACTTCTCACCATGAAAGCCCTTCTTCTAGTCTCTTACACACATAACAATAAAAAATAAAACCCCTTTTGTTGGCATGTAATAAGGTTGGGTGAAGAGTCATAGAGATCTTGGACTCTTCTAAGAGATGTCGCACCTTTTCAAAATCCCATGCCAATACACGCCCAAAAATATATGGGACACCCCTTCCCATATTTTTTTATAGTAAATAAATTTCCAACTAATTTCTCATGGTAAAAATCTCCTCAAAATATCACACACATAAAGAGAAAAAAATAAGTTAGCGGCAAGGTTTTGTAGATAATGTCAAATATTATCTATATGGTATCCAATTCAAATCACATTTGAACATACCATTTAAAATCAGATCTTATCCAAATTTGGACATGATATAGGAGGATGAGAGGGATCTTTGGTGTGAAGAAATATCATGCAAAAAATATTTCAACATAGAGAAAGATAGCATGCAAAATTTGGTGCGTAAGGGAGAAGAGTCCAATGCAATATGGACTCTGAATTTTCTTATTTGAATCCAAACCAAATCACATTTGATTTAGCCCAAATGAAATAAATAAAATCTAATCCAATGAGGTTCATAAATTATTAATCAAATTTCAATCAAATTAGAAATTGATGGAACTAAAGTCCTGATCAAATCAGGGATAATTCTCCCTTAGTGATTATTAGGTCATCTCATAGCCTAATCAGGTCAAATCTAATTGAATCCAATTCAATTAGATTTTATTTAATCCTCTTTATTCAATCAAATTGAGTTAATTAATAATTTAATTATTAATTAATTTTCTATTCATTCACTAATACTTGATGAATAAATTTATTACAACTTTTGCATAAGTTTAATCATCAATCGAATTGATGATTAAGCCCTCGAATAATTCTCAATCATTGATCAGCCACATGATCAGTCAGAAATTTTTTTTAAAGATGACCCCATAGGTTCGAACCTAAGTCAGTAACACAAGAATAAATTTCTAAACCAATCAATATAACCATCTAGCAATAGTGACCTGACGTCCGGATAGGTCAAATGTGAAGGAACCAAATCTAGGGTTTCAGGGTTAGATCTTGAAACTTTTTCAAGATCATACAGCGGAAGACTAAAATAAATCAAAATTTATTTTTTAAAACTAGAGAATCCCTAGATCTAAGATCCTATTACATGATTATTATATAGCTTTAAATCAAAAATTAAAATATATATATACAGCATGAACTACATGTTGATCATATCAACATGTTTCTATACTACATCTAATGTATGTATTAAACAATAGATCAGATCAATTACCTTGCAAGTTAGACGTTCTAACCTCACTGATCCGGGCTTGAGGATGATGTTGCAAGCCGTACACATGTCTGGCCTCTAGGAGTCATTCACACGAGCCCACGAATCTCGATCAAAAGTCCTGCTTCAGGAAATCAGCACAGTATGCTAGTACTGAACTGATCCTTCTTTGATGGTTGATCAGGTGCCTCCTTCTTCTTGATTTGGACTCTTCCAAAGATAGAAAGTAGGAGGAGGAGTTTCAGATCTGAGATGCTCTCAGGAAACTTAAGATGGAGGGAGGAAAGATATGAAAACAAACAACCCTAGAAGAAGACCCTCTTCTTCTTCTCATTTTTCTCTCTAGACACCCTATTTTGTGTCTATTATATCTCCACGATTTAAAGGTATTTGTCTCTTATTTTTAGATGGCCCAAAGGCCTCTCCAATCTCTATCTTCTTCAAAAATTTCATAAAGAAACTCATTTTATACAGAGAGATATGATAGAGTCCTTATCTAGGTCAAATACCTAGTCAAGGCTTATCCAAACATGGCAAGATAAGGGGTGCCCAACTCTTGAGCACCTCCTCCTTATTTTCATGCATGGATTACCAGAAAAGGATGCACAATATGTACCCTAAAAACCACAAAAATTCTAAAAAAAAATTGGATAAATTTGGTGCAAAATTGAAAGAGTTTTGAATTTCTAAAACTCTATCTCATAGAATTCGAAATCCAAACTTATTCCTCTTTGATTTGATCCAAACCACCTTCCATGTAAGAAAAAAGAGAGAAAACCTTTTGTGAACGTAGGAGAGACCTGGGAGAGGGCTTTTGTCACACAAAATAAGAGGAGATTGGCATTGAATGAGAGAGAGGGCGTGGGGAAGGCTTATGTGGCGCAAGGTGGAATCCTAGTCTTACTAGGATTCTATCTTATGACTTGTTTTAATTTGGTTTCTCAAACCAAATCAAACCAAAATTAGATCAACCCAATTAAAATAGGTCTTAACCCAATTAAAAACCTAATTTAATCAGATTAAATTAGATTTAAATCTGATTTAATTTTCTAATCAAATTAAAAATTAGATTGACCCAAGTCCTAGTTGAACTAGGACTAGTTTTTTCTTGCACTTGGCTTATCCAATAAATCAATTAGACTTAATCCAATCAAGTCTAAACTAAATTTAATTAAATTATATTTAATTATACTTAATATCAGCCCATTGGTTTAATCAAATTAAGCCAATTAGCAATCAAATTGCTAATCGATCCTCCTGCAACACTTGCATTGGATTAAATGTCAATCGTATTGATCATTTAACCCTAGAACGATTCTTAATCGTTGATCAACCATCCGATCGGATCATAAACTCTAATGTGTGTGATCTCATAGGTCCGAACCTAAGTTGGTAGCACAGAAATAAATTTTTGTACCAATCGAAGTGACCATCTAGCAATGGTATCCGACGATCGGATAGGTCGAATGTGTAGAACAACATCTTTAGAACCCATGCGGATATAGTTTTTATATAATTCATCCCCTTGACCAAATGATCATAGGACACCCCAGAGTTCAACTGTCAACTCTGATCAGGTTGTCCACATTGTATTTTAAAATATCAAATCCATCTGATGGATTACCCTGGCCAAGGTTTTGCTAAATTGAAATACAGCGACTCATTCTTCTCCAACTCTTGGAGTGGTCAATCCCATCTCGATTACACTCTGACTTCGCAAGTACTTGACTGTGCCCAGAAGCCCTTCATCTCTGAATTAAAAATTCAGTTAGTCCAGTACCAAAGCACAGTGAGTTGCTTGCAAGTCACTGAGGCGATCTCAGGTCTAAGGGATACTTATACCTATATCCCATCAGAGACATTCTCGATAGCAGAATACTCTGGAGTTGGTCACGTTCAATGATGATGTACCAGTACATCTCACTTGTATGCCATACCAATGTCTTCACACTCTTTGGTTAAGAGGACAACCAACCCATATGGCCTACAGCGACCTATGCTCGATAGAAATTGTCGTCCTTATTAACAGCCTATCATTTGATCGTGAACTATTTTAAGGACTAATCGATAAATCTTCTCTTTATCAAATCTAAATAGTCCTAAGAACTTCATCATAACAATGGAGTTCATTTGAAGATGAAAGTTTATGATGAAAATACCAAATATATTTTATTTATTAACAAATCAATTACAATACTTGGTTGCTCAACCGTCAACAGCTTGACGATTGGCTTTTTGGGACACATTTCCCAACAACTCCCAGCTATCCTAAAGCCACTCGGCACAGTATCTAATACCCATCGTTGACTTGTGGTTGTCGAACTCCTTTATCGCCAGGGCTTTAGTGAAGGGGTCGGTCAGGTTCTCCTTTCTGTCGATCTTCTGAAGGTCGACGTCACCTCGATCCACGATCTCCCAGACCAGGTGGAAGCGCTTCAAGATGTGCTTCGTCCGCTGATGTGCTTTGGGTTCCTTCACCTGAGCTATGGCACCAGTGCTGTCGCAGTAGAGCAGGACCGGACCATCGAGGGAGGGTGCTACTCCGAGCTCATTGATGAATTTCCTCAGCCACACAGCTTCCTTCACGGCATCCAATGCTGTGATGTACTCTACTTCACAAATAGAGTCTGCCACAGTATGCTGCTTGGAACTCTTCCAGCAGATGGCTCCACCATTCAGAGTAAAGATATAATCCGACATGCTCCTACTGTCATCATGGTCAGATTGAAAGCTAGAGTCTGTGAACCCCACAAGTTTCAGATCTGACTCGCCATAAACCAACCATTGGTCCTTAGTATTTCTCAAATACTTAAGGATGGCTTTAACCACTTTTCAGTGATTTTCTCCAGGATCAGATTAGTATCTACTCACTACTCCTAGTGAGTATGCCACATCTGATCTTGTACATATTATGGCGTACATGATAGATCTCACAGCTGAAGTATATGGGACTCTACTCATACGCTCTCTCTCTTTAGGAGTTGTCGGACAATCCTTCTTAGAGAGTGAAATTTCATGGCCTATCGGTAGATAGCCCTTCTTGGAATTCTCCAAGCTGAACCTCTTCAGCACAGTGTCTATGTACATGGACTGGGATAACCCAAGCATCTTTTTAGATCTATCTCTATAGATCTTCATCCCTAGGATGTAGGATGCTTCACCCAAGTCCTTCATGGAGAATTGTGATGACAACCAAACTTTTATTCCCTGTAGTGCGGGGATGTCATTCTCGATTAAGAGAATGTCATCCACGTATATGACAAGGAATACCACAACTGGACCATTTGCCCATTTATAGATGCAGAGCTCTTCTCCATTCTTAATGAAGCCATACGTTTTGATCACCTTATCAAAATGCATATTCCAACTCCGAGAAGCTTGCTTCAATCCATAAATGGATCTCTGAAGCTTGCACACCTTGGACTCATCTGTGGAATAAACCCCTCAGGTTGTATCATATACATCTCTTCAGTCAGCTCTCCATTTAGGAAAGCTGTCTTTACATCCATCTGTCAGATCTCATAATCCAGATGGGCAGCTATTGCAAGCATTATCCGAATGGATTTGAGCATTGCCACAGAAAAAAATATCTCGTCATAGTCAATACCATAACGTTGACGATACCCCTTGACGACCAGACGGGCTTTATAGGTCTCCACCTTTCCGTCTGTGCCTCTCTTCCTTTTGAAGACCCATTTACACCCAATGGGTTTAACCCCTTCAGGTGGGTCAACTAATGTCCATACATCGTTGACCTTCATGGACTCCATTTTGGATTTCATGGCTTCAAGCCATTTCTCGAAATCAGGTCTCTGCATTGCATCCATATAGGTGATCGGATCCTCATTATTCTCATTAAGTTCGATGGGATCACAGTCCCGAATCAAAAAATCATAGTATCTATCCGGCTGATGCGGTACTCTATCGGATCATCTTAATGGTGCAGGTACATTGTGCTCCGAATCTGATCTAATCATATTCGACTCAGGTTCAGCTATTGGTGTCGGTCCTTCTACCTGTTGAACTTCATCAAGTTTAACCTTAGAGGCAACGGTTCCTTCACCAAGAAACTCTTTTTCTAAAAAAATTTTTTTAAGGCTGACGAACACCTTTTGTTCATCAGCATGGTAGAAAAAATATCTTTTTATCTCTTTGTGGTACCCTATGAATGAGCATTTGTCAGACCTAGGTCCAAGTTTGTCTGTGACTAATCGTTTGACATAGGCCGGGCACCTCCAGACCCTAAGGTGTGAAAGTGCTGGCTTACGTCATGTCCATATCTCATATGGAGTCTTAATTACAGACTTACTTGGAACCCTATTTAATATATAATAGGCCGATTCGAGTGTATATCCCCAGAAGGATATCGGCAAGCTAGCAAAACCCATCATGGATTGGACCATGTCTAATAGAGTCTGATTCCTCCTTTCAGACACACCATTATGCTGTGGTGTTCCTGGAGGAGTCCATTGGAAGAAAATCCCATTCTCTCCTAGATATGTGAGAAACTCACTAAAAAGGTATTCTCCTCCTCGATCAGATCGAAGAGTTTTAATACTCTTTCCAGTTTATTTTTCTACTTCACTTCAGAATCGTTTGAACATTTCAAATAAATCCGACTTATGTTTCATCAGATAGATATATCCATATCTGGATAGGTCATCCGTGAAAGTTATGAAGTAGAAATATCCACCTCTAGCACTTGTGCTCATGGGCCCGCATACATTAGTTTGTATTAGGCCCAAGAGCTCAGTAGCTCTCTTACCTTTTCTAGTAAAAGGTGATTTGGTCATTTTACCAAGAAGACATAATTCACAGGTTGGAAGTGATTCACAATCACTGACTTCGAGGATTCCCTCTTGAGTCAACCTGTTTATTCTGTTCTTGTTTATATGACCTAGCCTACAGTGCCATAAGTAGATATCTGACACACTACCTAATCTAGGGTGCTTGCCAGTAGAATAGACTCTTATCAGGCTTGATCTTTCTGGTCTGGCCATGCACTGATGTCCCAGCCTGAACATGCACCTTCTTCACTTTCTTTTTCTTGTTCTTCTTCTCTTTCTTAAAAGATCGAGAACCAGAAGACGAACCTCTCACTAAGTTCACCGACTCCTTGTGAAGTTGGTGATCCTTCTCAAAGTTTTGAAGCAACCCCAGTAACCCGTGGTAGTTCTCTTCAGGCTTTGTCATTCTATAATGAGTGAGAAATGGGAGATAAAACTTGGGCAGCGAGTTCAGTATTGCATCTTTCCCAAGCTGCTCATGCAAGAGAAAGCCGAGCTTGCTCAATCGTTCCATCAGCTCGATCATGTACAATACATGATCAGTGACAGAGGCACCATCCCGCATTTTGGCATTGAAGATGGCACAACTAGTCTTGTGCCTCTCTACATCATCGGGTGTGCCAAAGTCATCCTCCAACACTTGAAGCATGTCCTTTAGCTGAGCTGTCTCGAATCTGCGATTGAACTCGTCGCTCATGACAGCCAGCATGATACAGCGCACCGTGGTCCGGTCACTGAGCCACTTCTGGTAAGTGTCTTTGACTGTTCCACGTGCATTGACAGCTGGCTCCTCAGGTGCAGGATCCATTATCACATATAGGATCTGTTCATGCTCTAGGACTATCTTCAACTTTTGATACCAGCTACCGAAGTTGGGTCCCACCAACTTATCATTGTCCAACAATGATCGGAGCGATAGAGAAGTGGCCATATTTGCACAAAGGAGAACCATAACCTAATTAGTAATTGATTCATTAAACCTAAAGATTGGGACTTTAATCAAAAGGTTTCTCCCACTATTTTATTCGAATTGGTAGCCTCTACCTCCAATTCAAGGAATTACCCTAATTCCTTAGTGGGTACTAGAATCCACTTAGACTGCACACAAGCCCAACTTTGGTTGGCCAACCCATGTACATCTAAGGGTAGGTTCATAACCAATTGTTTCTCTAAACAATTTTTAGTAATTTTAATTTTGCCCCAAAAACCTAAACAGCAGGCTTTGGCCTCCACTGTAAGGATCCGGTTAGGTCCAACTATTAACATGATCATACTTGATGTATCTAACCCACGAATGATTAAGCCCAACTTTGGTTGGCTCACCTAACCACCATTAGAGAGACACTTTCAAGTCGTCATATGATGAGTGATAATTTCATTAGTCAACAAGCACCAGGCCTTTGGGTCTGCAATGATTATTGAGTTAATGGACTCATTATCAAACACCTTAATGGGAGGCTATTACTCAGTTATCTCCATAACTTTATCATTTTAAGGACCTAATAATTTTAGAAGATTTAAATAATTTAGAGGATGAGGTCAGATGAACCAGCTTATCATGATCCTCCCACTAGCTTCACCAAGTCAACTTAAGGGAGACCATTAAAAGGGCTGGTCTAGGAGCACCTAAATCAGTCACACTGATTTACCTAGCTGACATGGGTCAGCTCGAATAGTCAAGTGATCCAATCAAAACATAATTTCACCAAAAGGTCAGGTAAGTTCGATCAGTGGGAGGGTCTGCCAAAGCTTGCCTTAGACACCATCAGAAATGGCCAGGTAAGTGGGCTCCCAATTAAAAACCACCGGTCTGGTTTACCTTAGACACCAACTGGTTTAATTAGTTTCGATTAGATCAACCTAACAGTTCGTGCTAGACTGCTTAGCCAAGAATCAAGTCTATTTGGTTCTCGTTAAAGACATGGACTTGACCAACTACAACTATTGTAATTGATCTAGAGAATCCTTGACCTAATCTAAGACAATAATTGATTATATTTAGTCAATTCTCTAATTAAGTCCATCTTTAATCTAACCATAGGTCTAACCCAATTAATGGACCTAATTCCCATTAACCCATTAACCCAATGTGTTATGGTTTGTGTCTTAGGTTCTTCAATTCACAATCCTAGAACCTAATCAAACAACTTCTTAATTCTTAATTAAGTTTTGGACTGAGGGTTGGGTTCGGCTTTTCAAAAAATAATTTTTGTATTTATAAAATAATTTTATAATATGATTCTACCAATCATATTGCATGTTTGATTCATAATCAAGATACAAGTGAAATAAACATGAAACTACTTTAGATCTAATCTAAACAGGTTCATGTCATTGAAACAATTTCAACTTTAAATAATTTCTTTGCACAAAAATTATTAACAAAGAGATTTTATTTTAGATTTAAATATTTTTTAAATCTAATAAATCATAAATTTAATCTAGATCATATCTAATAAATTTATGATTAAAGATAGATCTACACAAACTAGGACAACCTTTGCACTGTAAGGGGTAAACCTTACAGCAGGACAATCTCGTAGTTTGTGATTGATCTAAAATTTTAATTTTAGATTTAATAATCAGATTATAAATTAGATCTAATCTAAAAAATAATCTAAGTATGTATAAATAATCATGTAATAAAGAACCTGGCTCTGATACCAATTGAAGGAACCAGATCTAGGGTTTCAGGGTTAGATCTTGAAATTTTTTCAAGATTATACAGCAGAAGACTAAAATAAATCAAAATTTATTTTCTAAAATTAAAGAATCCCTAGATCTAAAATTCTATTACATGATTATTATATAGTATTAAATTAGAAATTAAAATATATATATACAGCATGAACTACATGTTGATCATATCAACATGCTTCTATACTACATCTAATGTATGTATTAAACAATAGATCAGATCTATTACCTTGCAAGTTAGACATTCTAACCTTGCTGATCTAGGTTTGAGGATGATGTTGCAAACCATACATGCATCCGGCCTCTAGGAGTCATCCACACGAGCCCACGAATCTCGATCAGAAGTTCTGCTTCAGGAAATCAGCACAGTATGCTAGTACTGCGCTGATCCTTCTTTGATGGTTGATCAGGTGCCTCCTTCTTCTTGATTTGAACTCTTTCAATGATGGAAAATAGGAGGAGGAGTTTCAGATCTGAGATACTCTTAGGAAACTCAAGATGGAGGGAGGAAAGATATGAAAATAAACAACCCTAGAAGAAGACCCTCTTCTTCTTCTCATTTTTCTCTCTAGACACCCTATCTTGTGTCTATTATATCTCCATGACCCAAAGGTATTTCTCTCTAATTTTTGGATGGCCCAAAGGTCTCTCTAATCTCTATCTTCTTCAAAAATTTTATGAAGAAACTCATTTTTTACAGAGAGATATGATAGAGTCCTTGTCTAGGTCAAATACCTAGTCAAGGCTTATCCAAACATGGCAAGATAAGGGGCGCCCAACTCTTGAGCATCTCCTCCTTATTTTTGTGCATGGATCACCAGAAAAGGGTACACAATGTGTATCCTAAAAACTATGAAAATTCTAAAAAAAAAATTGGATAAATTTGGTGCAAAATTGAAAGAGTTTTGGATTTCTAAAACTCTATCTCATAGAATTCGAAATCCAAATTTATTCCTCTTTGATTTGATCCAAACCACCTTCCATGTAAGAAAGAAGAGAGGAAACCTTTTGTGAACATGGAAGAGATCTGGGAGAGGGATTTTGTCACAGGAGATTGGGGTTGATGAGAGAGAGGGCGTGGGGAAGGCTTATGTGGCACAAGGTGGAATCCTAGTCTTACTAGGATTCTATCTTATGACTTGTTTTAATTTGGTTTCTCAAACCAAATCAAACAAAAATTAGATCAACCTAATTAAAATATATTTTAACCTAATTAAGAATCTAATTTAATCAAATTAAATTAGATTTAAATCTGATTTAATTTTTTAATCAAACTAGAAATTAGATTGACCCAAGTCCTAGTTAAACTAGGACTAGTTTTTCCTTGCACTTGGCTTATCCAATAAACCAATTGGACTTGATCCAATCAAGCCCAAACTAAATTTAATTAAATTATATTTAATTAGACTTAATCTCAGCCCATTGGCTTAATCAAATTAAGCCAATTAGCAATCAAATTGCTAATCGATCCTCCTGCAACACTTGCACTGGGTTAAATGTCAATCGTATTGATCATTTAACCCTAGAATGATTCTTAATCATTGATCAACCATTCGATTGGATCATGAACTCTAATGTGTGTGACCTCATAGGTCCGAACCTAAGTCGGTAGCATAGGAATAAATTTCTATGTCAATCGAAGTAACCATCTAGCAATGGTACCCAACGACCGGATAGGTCGAATGTGTAGAACAACATCCTTAGAACCCATGCGGATATAGTTTTCATATAATTCATTCCCTTGACCAAAATGATCATAGGACATCCCAGAGTTCCACTGTCAACTCTGATCAGGTTGTCCACATTGTATTTCAAAATATCAAATCTATCTGATGGATTACCCTGGCCAAGGTTTTGCTAAATTGAAATACAACGACTCATTCTTCTCCAACTCTTGGAGTGGTCAATCCCATCTCGATCACACTCTGACTTCGTAAGTACTTGACTGTGCACAGAAGCCTTCCATCTCTGAATTAAAAATTTAGTTAGTCCAGTACCAAAGCACAGTGAGTTGCTTGCAAGTCATTGAGGCGATCTCAGGTCTAAGGGACACTTATACCTATATCCTATCAGAGACATTCTCGACAGCAGAATACTCTGGAGTTGGTCACGTTCAATGATGATATACCAGTACATCTCATCTGTATGCCATACTAGTATCTCCACACTCTTTGGTTAAGAGGACAACCAACCCATATGGCCTACAGTGACCTATGCTCGATAGAAACTGTCGTCCTTATTAACAGCCTATCATTTAGTCGTGAACTGTTTTAAGGACTAATCAATAAATCTTCTCTTTATCAAATCTAAATAGTCCTAAGAACTTTATCATAACAACGGAGTTCATTTGAAGATGAAAGTTTATAATGAAAATACCAAATATATTTTATTTATTAATAAATCAATTACAATACTTGGTTGCTCAACCGTCAACAGCTTGACGATTGGCTTTTTGGAAAATATTTTCCAACAAAATGATGGTGAATCAAAATTCAAGAACCTATAAGCATATGGTTACCATATAATTCATCCCTTTGATCCTAATGCTCGAGGATGACCTAAGATTTAATTATCAATCTTAGATAAGTCCCACATTGTATTTCAATCTTTCAAATTCATCACATGGATTATCCAGGCTCAGATTTTACTCAATTGAAATACACTGATGCATATTTTTTACTAATTTAGAGGGGTCAATCCCATCTTGACTCACACACTGACTTGACAAGTACTTGACTGTACCTAAAAATCTTTCGTCACTGAATTAGAAACTCAATTAGTCTGGTACCAAAGTATAGTGAGTTGCTTGCAAGTCACCATGTTGATCTCAGATCGGAGAGACACTTATATCCATACCTTTCGTGAGCTACTCTTGACAACAGAATGCTCTGTAATTGATCACATTCAGTGATGATGTACTCAAACATCTCACCTACATGCCATATCAATGTCTCTACACCATTTGGTTATGAGAATAATCAACACATATGGCATATAATGACCTATACTTGATATTGCTATTGTCCTAGTAATAGTATATCATTTGGTTACGAACCAGTTTAAGGACTATACGATAAATCTAAAAGAACCAGATCTAGGGTTTCAGGGTTAGATCTTAAAACTTTTTCAAGATCATACAGCGGAAGACTAAAATAAATCAAAATTTATTTTCTAAAACCAGAGAATCCCTAGATCTAAGATCCTATTACATGATTATTACATAGCATTAAATCAAAAATTAAAATATATAAATATAGCATAAACTACATGTTGATCATATCAACATGTTTCTATACTACATCTAATGTATGTATTAAACAATAGATCAGATCTATTACCTTGCAAGTTAGATGTTCTAACCTCGCTGATCCGGGCTTAAGGATGATGTTGCAAGCCGTACACACGTTCGACCTCTAGGAGTCATCCACACGAGCCCACGAATCTCGATCAGAAGTCCTGCTTCAGAAAATCAGCACAGTATGCTAGTACTGCGCTGATCCTTCTTTGATGGTTGATCAAGTGCCTCCTTCTTCTTGATTTGGACTCTTCCAAAGATGGAAAGTAAAAGGAAGAGTTTCAGATCTGAGACGCTCTCAGAAAACTCAAGATGGAGGGAGGAAAGATATGAAAACAAATAACCCTAGAAGAAGACCCTCTTCTTCTTCTCGTTTCTCTCTCTAGATGCCCTAACTTGTGTCTTTTATATCTCCATGACCCAAAGGTCTTTTCCTCTAATTTTTGGATGGCCCAAAGGACTCTCAAATCTATATCTTCTTCAAAAATATTATGAAGAAAATCATTTTATAGAGAGAGATATGATAGAGTCCTTGTCTAGGTCAAATACCTAGTCAAGACTTATCCAAACATGGCAAGATAAGGGGCGCCCAACTCTTGAGCACCTCCTCCATATTTTCATGCATGGATCACCAGTAAAGGGTGCACAATATGTACCCTAAAATCTATAAAAATTATAAAAAAAATTTGAATAAATTCGATGCAAAATTGAAAGAGTTTTGGATTTCTAAAACTCTATCTCATAGAATTCGAAATCCAAACTTATTCCTTTTTGATTTGATCCAAACCACCTTCCATGTAAGAAAGAAGAGAGAAAACCTTTTGTGAACGTGGGAGAGACCTAGAAGAGGGCTTTTGTGACACAAAATAAGTAGAGATTGGTGTTGAATAAGAGAGAGGGCATGGGGAAGGCTTATGTGGTGCAAGGTGGAATCCTAGTCTTACTAGGATTCTATCTCATGACTTGTTTTAATTTGGTTTCTCAAACCAAATCAAATCAAAATTAGATCAACCTAATTAAAATAGGTCTTAACCCAATTAAAAATCTAATTTAATCAGATTAAATTAGATTTAAATCTGATTTAAATTTTTAATCAAATTAGAAATTAGATTGACCCAAGTCCTAGTTGAACTAGGACTAGTTTTTCCTTGCACTTGGCTTATCCAATAAACCAATTGGATTTGATCCAATCAAGTCCAAACCAAATCTAATTAAATTATATTTAATTAGACTTAATCTCAGCTCATTGGCTTAATCAAATTAAGCCAATTAGCAATCAAATTGCTAATCGATCCTCCTGCAACACTTGCACTGGGTTAAATGTCAATCGTATTGATCATTTAACCCTAGAATGATTCTTAATCGTTGATCAACCATCCGATCAGATCATGAACTCTAATGTGTGTGACCTCATAGGTCCGAACCTAAGCTGGTAGTATAAGAATAAATTCCTGTACCAATCAAAGTGACCATCTAGCAATGGTACCCGACGATCGGATAGGTCGAATGTGTAGAACAACATCCTTAGAACCCATGCGGATATAGTTTTCATATAATTCATCTCCTTGACCAAAATGATCATAGGACACCCCAGAGTTCAACTGTCAACTCTGATCAGGTTGTCCACATTGTATTTCAAAATATCAAATCCATCTAATGGATTACCCTGGCCAAGATTTTGCTAAATTGAAATACAGGGACTCATTCTTCTCCAACTCTTGGAGTGGTCAATCCCATCTCGATCACACTCTGACTTTGCAAGTACTTGACTATGCCCAGAAGCCTTCCATCCCTGAATTAGAAATTCAGTTAGTCCAGTACCAAAGCACAGTGAGTTGCTTGCAAGTCACTGAGGCGATCTCAAGTCTAAGGGACACTTATACCTATATCCCATTAGAGACATTCTCGATAGCAGAATGCTCTGGAGTTGGTCACGTTCAATGATGATGTACCAGTACATCTCACCTGTATGCCATACCAGTATCTCCACACTCTTTGGTTAAGAGGACAACCAACCCATATGGCCTACAGTGATCTATGCTCGATAGAAGCTGTTGTCCTTATTAACAGCCTATCATTTGGTCGTGAACTGTTTTAAGGACTAATCGATAAATCCTCTCTTTATCGAACTTAAATAGTCCTAAGGACTTCATCATAACAACGGAGTTCATTAGAAGATGAAAGCTTATGATGAAAATGCCAAATATATTTTATTTATTAACAAATCAATTACAATACTTGGTTGCTCAACCGTCAACAGCTTGACGATTGGCTTTTTGGGATACATTTCCCAACAACTCCCACTTGTCCTAAAGCCACTCGGCACAGTATCTAATACCCATCTTCGACTTGTGGTTGTCGAACTCCTTTATCGCCAGGGCTTTAGTGAAGGGGTCTGCCAGGTTCTCCTTTCCGTCGATCTTCTGAAGGTCGACGTCACCTCGATCCACGATCTTCCAGACCAGGTGGAAGCGGCGCAAGATGTGCTTCATCCGCTGATGTGCTTTGGGTTCCTTCACCTGAGCTATGGCACCAGTGCTGTCGCAGTAGAGCAGGACTGGACCATCGAGGGAGGGTGCTACTCCGAGCTCGTTGATGAATTTCCTCAGCCACACAGCTTCCTTCGCGGCATCCGATGCTGCAATGTACTCTGCTTCACAAACAGAGTCTGCCACAGTATACTGCTTGGAACTCTTCCAGCAGATGGCTCCACCATTCAGAGTAAAGATATAACCCGACACGCTCCTGCTGTCATCATGGTCAGATTGAAAGCTAGAGTCTGTGAACCCCACAAGTTTCAGATCTGACTCGCCATAAACCAACCATTGGTCCTTAGTATTTCTCAAATACTTAAGGATGGCTTTAACCACTTTTCAGTGATTTTCTCCAGGATCAGATTGGTATCTACTCACTACTCCTAGTGAGTATGCCACAACTGGTCTTGTACATGTCATGGCGTACATGATAGATCCCATGGCTGAAGCATATGGGACTCTACTTATATGCTCTCTCTCTTCAGGAGTTATCGGACAATCCTTCTTAGAGAGAGAAATTCCATGGCCTATCGGTAGATAGTCCTTCTTAGAATTCTCCATGCTGAACCTCTTCAGCATAGTGTCTATGTACATGGACTGGGATAACCCAAGTATCCTTTTAGATCTATCCCTATAGATCTTCATCCCTAGGATGTAGGATGCTTCACCACCCAAGTCCTTCATGGAGAACTGTGATGACAACCAAACTTTTATTCCCTGTAGTGTGGGGATGTCATTCTCGATTAAGAAATTATCATCCACGTACAAGACAAGGAATACCACAACTGGACTATTTGCCCATTTATAGATGCAGGGCTCTTCTCCATTCTTAATGAAGCCATACGTTTTGATCACCTTATCAAAACGCATGTTCCAACTCCGAGAAGCTTGCTTCAGTCCATAAATGGATCTCTGAAGCTTGCACACTTTGGACTCATCTGTGGATGTAAACCCCTCAGGTTGTATCATATACACCTCTTCGGTCAGCTCTCCATTCAGGAAAGCTATCTTTACATCCATCTGCCAGATCTCATAATCCAGATGGGCAGCTATTGCAAGCGTTATCCGAATGGATTTGAGCATTGCCACAGGGGAAAATATCTCATCATAGTCAATACCATAATGTTGATGATACCCCTTAGCGACCAGACGGGCTTTATAGGTCTCCACCTTTCTGTCTGCGCCCCTCTTCCTTTTGAAGACCCATTTACACCCAATGGGTTTAACCCCTTCAGGTGGGTCAACCAATGTCCATACATCGTTGACCTTCATGGACTCTATTTTGGATTTCATGGCTTTAAGCCATTTCTCGAAATCAGGTCTCTGCATTGCATCTATATAGGTGATCGGATCCTCATTATTCTCATCAAGTTCGATGGGATCACCGTCCTGGACTAAGAAACCGTAGTATCTATCCGGTTGACGCGGTACTCTATCGGATCGCCTTAATGGTGCAGGTACATTGGGCTCCGAAAATGATCTAATCATATCAGACTCAGGTTCAGCTATTGGTGTCGGTCCTTCTACCTGTTGAACTTCATCAAGTTCAATCTTAGAGGCAACGGTTCCTTCACCAAGGAACTCTTTTTCTAAAAAGATTACCTTAAGACTGATAAACACCTTTTGTTCATCAGTATGGTAGAAAAAATATCCTTTTGTCTCTTTGGGGTACCCTATGAATGAGCATTTGTCAGACCTAGGTCCAAGTTTGTCTATGACTAATCATTTGACATAGGTCGGGCACCCCCAGACCCTAAGGTGTGAAAGTGCTGGCTTACGTCCCATCCATATCTCATATGGAGTCTTAATTATAGACTTACTTGGAACCCTATTTAACAGATAACAGGCCGATTCGAGTGCATATCCCCAGAAGGATATCGGCAAGCTAGCAAAACCCATCATGGATTGGACCATGTCTAACAGAGTCTGATTTCTCCTTTCAGACACACCATTATGCTGTGGTGTTCCTGGAGGAGTCCATTAGGAGAGAATTCCATTCTCTCCTAGATATGTGAGAAACTCACTAGAAAGGTATTCTCCTCCTCGATCAGATTGAAGAGTTTTAATACTCTTCCCAGTTTGTTTTTCTACTTTACTTCAGAATCGTTTGAACATTTCAAATAAATCCGACTTATGTTTCATCAGATAGACATATCCATATCTGGATAGGTCATCCGTGAAAGTTATGAAGTAGAAATATCCACCTCTAGCACTTGTGCTCATGGGTCTGCATACATCAGTATATATTAGGCCTAAGAGCTCAGTAGCTCTCTCACCTTTTCCAGTAAAAGGTGACTTGATCATTTTACCAAGAAGACTGGACTCACAGGTTGGAAGTGATTCACAATCACTGACTTCGAGAATTTTCTCTTGAGTCAACATGTTTATTCTGTTCTTGTTTATATGACCTAGCCTACAATGCCATAAGTAGATATCTGACACACTATCTAATCTAGGGTGCTTGCTAGTAGAATAGACTCTTATCGGGCTTGATCTTTTTGGTCTGGCTCTGCACTGATGTCCCAGCCTGAACTTGAACCTTCTTCTTGTTCTTCTTCTCTTTCTCAAAAGGTCGAGAACTAGAAGACGAACCTCCCAATAAGTTCACCGACTCCTTGAGGAGTTGGTGATCCTTCTCAAAGTTCTGAAGCAACCCCAGTAATCCATGGTAGTTTACTTCAGGCTTTGTCATTCTATAATGAGTGAGGAATGGGAGATAAGACTTGGGCAGTGAGTTCAGTATTGCATCTTTCCCAAGCTGCTCATGTAAGAAAAAGTCGAGCTTGCTCAATCGTTCCATCAGCTCGATCATGTACAATACATGATCAGTGACAGAGGCACCATCCTACATTTTGGCGTTGAAGATGGCACAACTAGTCTTGTGCCTCTCCACGTCATCGGGTGTGCCAAAAGCATCCTCCAACACTTGAAGCATGTCCTTTGGCTGAGCCGTCTCAAATCTGCGACTGAACTCGTCGCTCATAGCAGCCAGCATGATACAGCGCACCGTGGTCTGATCACTGAGCCACTTTTGGTAAGTGTCTCTGACTGTTCCACATGCATTGATAGCTGGCTCCTCAGGTGCAGGATCCATTATCACATATAGGATCTGCTTATGCTTCAGGACTATCTTCAACTTTCGGTACCAGCTACAGAAGTTGGGTCCCACCAACTTATCATTGTCCAACAATGATCGGAGCGATAGGAAAGTGGCCATATTTGCACAAAAGAGAACCATAACCTAATTAGTAATTGATTCATTAAACCTAAAGATTTGAACTTTAATCAAAAGATTTCTTCCACTATTTTATTCGAATTGGTAGCCTCTACCTCCAATTCGAGGAATTATCTTAATTCCTTAGTGGGTACTAGAATCCACTTAGACTGCACACAAGTCCAACTTTGGTTGGCCAACCCATGTACATCTAAGGGTAGGTTCATAACCAATTATTTCTCTAAATAATTTTTAGTAATATTAATTTTGCCCCAGAAACCTAATCAGTAGGCTTTGGCCTCCACTGTAAGGATCCGGTTAGGTCCAACCATTAACATGATCATACTTGGTGTATCTAACAAACGAATGATTAAGCCCAACTTTGGTTGGCTCACCTAACCACCATTAGAGAGACACTTCCAAGTCATCATATGATGAGTGATAATTTCATTAGTCAACAAGCACCAGGCCTTTGGGTCTGTAATGATTATTGAGTTAATGGACTCATTATCAAACACCTTAATGGGAGGCTATGACTCAGTTATCTCCATAACTTTATCATTTTAAGGACTTAATAATTTTAGAAGATTTAAATAATATAGAGGATGAGGTCAGATGAACCAGCTTATCATGATCCTCCCACTGGCTTCACCAAATCAGCTTAAGGGAGACCATTAAAAGGGCTGGTCTAGGAGCACCTAAATCAGTCACACTGATTTACCTAGCTGACATGGGTCAGCTCGAATAGTCAAGTGATCCGATCAAAACATAATTTCACCAAGAGATCAGATAAGTTCGATCAGTGGGAGGGTCTGCCAAAGCTTGCCTTAGACACCATCAGAAATGGCCAGGTAAGCGGGCTCCCAATTAAAAACCACCGATCTGGTTTACCTTAGACACCAACTGGTTTAATTAGTTTTGATTAGATCAACCTAACAGTTCGTGCTAGACCGCTTAGCCAAGAATCAAGTCCATTTGGTTCTCGTTAAAGACATGGACTTGACCAACTACAACTATTGTAATTGATCTAGAGAATCCTTGACCTAATCTAAGACAACAATTGATTAGATTTAGTCAATTCTCTAATTAAGTCCATCTTTAATCTAACCATAGGTCTAACCCAATTAATGGACCTAATTCCCACTAACCCATTAACCCAATGTGTTATGATTTGTATCTTAGGTTTTTCAATTCACAATCATAGAACCTAATCAAACAACTTCTTAATTCTTAATTAAGTTTTGGACTGAGGGTTGGGTTCGACTTTTCAAAAAATAATTTTTATATTTATAAAATAATTTTACAATATGATTCTACTAACCATATTGCATGTTTGATTTATAATCAAGATACAAGTGAAATAAATATGAAACTACTTTAGATCTAATCTAAACAGGTTCATGTAATTGAAATAATTTCAACTTTAAACAATTTTTTTGCACAAAAATTATTAACAAAGAGATTTTATTTCAGATTTAAACATCTTTTAAATCTAATAAATCATAAATTTAATCTAGATCATATCTAATAAATTTATGATTAAAGATAGATCTACACAAACTAGAACAACCTTTGCACTGTAAGGGGTAAACCTTACAGCAAGACAACCTTGCAGTTTGTGATTGATCTAAAATTTTAATTTCAGATTTAATAATCAGATTATAAATTAGATCTAATCTAAGAAATAATCTAAGCATGTATAAATAATCATGTAATAAAGAACCTAGGCTCTGATACCAATTGTAGGAATCAGATCTAGAGTTTTAGGGTTAGATCTTGAAACTTTTTCAAGATCATACAGCGGAAGACTAAAATAAATCAAAATTTATTTTCTAAAATTAGAGAATCTCTAGATCTAAGATCCTATTATATGATTATTATATAGCATTAAATCAAAAATTAAAATATATAAATATAGCATAAACTACATGTTGATCATATCAACATGTTTCTATACTACATCTAATGTATGTATTAAACAATAGATCAGATCTATTACCTTGCAAGTTAGATGTTCTAACCTCGCTGATCCGGGCTTAAGGATGATGTTGCAAGCCGTACACACGTTCGGCCTCTAGGAGTCGTCCACACGAGCCCACGAATCTCGATCAGAAGTCCTGTTTCAGGAAAAAAATCAGCACAGTATGCTAGTACTGCGCTGATCCTTCTTTGATGGTTGATCAGGTGCCTCCTTCTTCTTGATTTGGACTCTTCCAAAGATGGAAAGTAAAAGGAGGAGTTTCAAATCTGAGACGCTCTTAGAAAACTCAAGATGGAGGGAGGAAAGATATGAAAACAAATAACTCTAGAAGAAGACCCTCTTCTTCTTCTCGTTTCTCTCTCTAGACACCCTAACTTGTGTCTTTTATATCTCCACGACCCAAAGGTATTTCCCTCTAATTTTTGGATGTCCCAAAGGACTCTCAAATCTCTGACTTTTCCAAAAATTTTATGAAAAAACTCATTTTATAGAGAGAGATATGATAGAGTCCTTGTCTAGGTCAAATACCTAGTCAAGACTTATCCAAACATGGCAAGATAAGGGGCGCCCAACTCTTGAGCATCTCCTCCATATTTTCATGCATGGATCACCAGAAAAGGGTGCACAACATATACCCTAAAAGTTACAAAAATTTTAAAAAAAATTTGGATAAATTCGGTGCAAAATTGAAAGAGTTTTGGATTTCTAAAACTCTATCTCATAGAATTCGAAATCCAAACTTATTCCTTTTTGATTTGATCCAAACCACCTTTCATGTAAGAAAGAAGAGAGGAAACCTTTTGTGAATGTGGGAGAGACCTGGGAGAGGGCTTTTTTCACACAAAATAAGTGGAGATTGGCGTTGAATAAGAGAGAGGGCGTGGGGAAGGCTTATGTGGCGCAAGGTGGAATCCTAGTCTTACTAGGATTCTATCTCATGACTTGTTTTAATTTGATTTCTCAAATCAAATCAAACTAAAATTAGATCAACCCAATTAAAATAGGTCTTAATCCAATTAAGAACCTAATTTAATTAGATTAAATTAGATTTAAATCTGATTTAATTTTTTAATCAAATTAGAAATTAGATTGACCCAAGTCCTAGTTGAACTAGGACTAGTTTTTTCTTGCACTTGGCTTATCCAATAAACCAATTGGACTTGATCCAATCAAGTCCAAACTAAATCTAATTAAATCATATTTAATTAAACTTAATTTCAGCCTATTGGCTTAATCAAATTAAGCTAATTAGCAATCGAATTGCTAATCGATCCTCCTGCAACACTTGCACTGGGTTAAATGTCAATCGTATTGATCATTTAACCCTAGAACGATTCTTAATCATTGATCAACCATCCGATCGGATCATGAACTCTAATGTGTGTGACTTCATAGGTCCGAACCTAAGCCGGTAGTATAGGAACAAATTTCTGTACCAATCGAAGTGACCATCTAGCAATGGTACCCGACGACCGGATAGGTCGAATGTGTAGAACAACATCCTTAGAACCCATGCGGATATAGTTTTCATATAATTCATCCCCTTGACCAAAATGATCATAGGACATCCCAGAGTTCAACTGTCAACTCTGATCAGGTTGTCCACATTGTATTTCAAAATATCAAATCTATCTAATGGATTACCCTGGCCAAGGTTTTACTAAATTGAAATACAGCGACTTATTCTTCTCCAACTCTTGGAGTGGTCAATCCCATCTCGATCACACTCTGACTTCGCAAGTACTTGACTGTGCCCAGAAGCCTTCCATCCCTGAATTATAAATTCAGTTAGTCCAGTACCAAAGCACAGTGAGTTGCTTGCAAGTCACTGAGGCGATCTCAAGTCTAAGGGACACTTATACCTATATCCCATCAGAGACATTCTCGACAGCAGAATGCTCTGGAGTTGGTCACGTTCAATGATGATATACCAGTACATCTCACCTGTATGCCATACCAGTGTCTCCACACTCTTTGGTTAAGAGGACAACCAACCCATATGGCCTACAGCGATCTATGCTCGATAGAAGCTGTTGTCCTTATTAACAGCCTATCATTTGATCGTGAACTATTTTATGGACTAATCGATAAATCCTCTCTTTATCGAACTTAAATAGTCCTAAGGACTTCATCATAACAATGGAGTTCATTAGAAGATGAAAGCTTATGATGAAAATACCAAATATATTTTATTTATTAACAAATCAATTATAATACTTGGTTGCTCAACCATCAACAGCTTGACGATTAGCTTTTTGGGACACATTTCCCAACAAAATCCTCTTTTATTGATCAAAGTAATCCTAAGGACTTCATCACAATATAGGAGTTCATTAAAAAATATAATCTTATGATGAAAAAGATCAAATAACTTTTATTATTAATCAATTCATATATATTTATAATTAATGCAATCATCAAATGATTGACTTTGGGACATACTTCTCAATACCCTACACGCCATAAGAGATCCCCATCGAATGGGAAAAGAGGGTCGTGAAACTCTGATTTCTCCTATGATCGAACAGCAATGGCGATCTATCCAATCCAATTACTACACTACTTGAATATTAATTTAATTATTTAGATCTAATCTAAATAATTAAAATTAGATTAATATCAAATTTATGCAAAAAATTCATGTCATAAGAAATCAAAACTCTGATACCATTGTTGGAAAATAGGCAATTCAAAGCATGTAATTTTCAAAATTTTTATAGCGAAAGCAGTAAATTAAACCATTTAATCTCCTACACATAATTTAGATCAAATCTAAACTACCTTTTTAAGGATCTATGATATAAAATTATTGCATAAAAAAATTTGATCTAATATAAAAGACTGCATCGATCGTATTGATGCCCTGAATCAGATCTAACGATGAGATCTGATCCGATGTGTTCAGAACCCATTACCTGATCATGGGTCGACGATCAGAACTACTAATGAACATAATAGAAGGTCCTTCTTGATACCGAGTAGTCACATAGTATATCTGGTCTCTACAGGTAGTCCACTCGAAGCCCCGAACAGATCATCTTTCTCGAGAGTGCTAGCTTGCGATGAAGGATCTAGATGGTTGATAGAGACTCCTTTCTTCAGATCAAATGGACACCTCCAAACTAGAAGATGGAGCTTTTCAAGGAAGAGATGGTGTAAAAGAATAAGAATAAAACTCCTTTTGTTTTTCTCTCTCACAAGGCTGGAACTAGGAAACCCTAGAAGTCCCACCCTAGATGTCACACCCCAAAGAGGAACCTTCTTCCTCTTTTTTTCAAACACGGATGCCCACCCCTCTCTCTGGATTTTCATGCCCCCTCCCTGAAGTTCTCTCACATCAAAAATGATCTGATGAGGTGCACAAAAAATCACCTCATCTTAAAGTGGCATCCCATGAAGAGTTTGGGTGGTTTGGTTTAAATTCAAACAGGCTTTGATCTTATCATGAATTCAAATCAGATTTGAATTCTTTTTTGAACCAAAATTAATCCACATCTAAGGGACTCAGAAAGGGGTGCAATAAAGCTTAGATTGGTGCAAAAAACTCACATAAAAAATCATTTTATGCATGAGATAGAAGGCTGGTTGGTGGCTTGGAAGAGTCTCACAAAACTAGGACTCTTGATTTTAGTTTTATTTCAAATTAATTTGAACTCAAACTCAATCCAATGAAATTCTAATCTAAAGAGGATTAGAAGAAGGCATCACACACCTTCTGGGCATAAAAAATTTCGCATGAAAACCACTTTCATATGTGAAGAAAAGATGGGCATCGTGAATGGTGGCGCAAGGAGTGTTCTCATTCCATTTGAATTCGAACTTGTGTTCTTATCTAATTTGATTTTTGACCCAACCAAATTAGGTTAGATCTAATTAGATTATCTGATCTAATTAGATAATAAATGATCTCAATTAAATTTTAATTAAATTAAAAATTAATCAAGCTCGAATCGAGAATCGAACACCCTTAGCGATTAGGTCATCTCATAACTTAATCGGGTCAAACCAAGTTCAATCTAATTCAGTTAGATTTAATCCAAACTTCAATGCTCAATCAAATTAAGTTAATTAATAATCTAATCATAAATCAATCCTTCTATAATTCACCAGCAATTAGCAAATTAATTTTTATAACTTTTGCATAAGGTTAATCATTAATCGAATTGACGATTAAACCCTAGAATAATTCTTAATTATCGATTAGCCACATGATCAGTCAAAAACTTCTTTTGAGTGTGATCCTATAGGTTCGAACCTAAGCTGATAGTACAAGAATAAACTTTCTATACCAATCAAAGTGACCATCTAGCAATGGTACCCGATGTTTGGATAAATCGAAAGATTACAAGGCATCATTCATGAACCTATTGGCATATGGTTACCGTATAATTTATTCTTTTGACCATAATGCCCAAGGTGACCTGGAGTTTAACTGTCAACCTTGGATTAGTCAACCATATTATGTCTCAATCTTTCAAATCCATCACATGGATTATCCTGATCAAGATTTTACTAAATTGAAATACATTGATGTATTAATTCTTACTTATTCAGAGGGGTCAATTTCATCTTGATCACACATCGACTTCATAAGTACTTGACTGTATCCAAAAATCTTCCATCACTGAACTAAATTCAAGTAGTCTGATATCAAAGTACAGTGAGTTGCTTGCAAGTCACTGTGGTGATCTCAGATCAGAGGGATACTTATACCCAGATCCTTCGTGAGCTACTCTTGATAGCAGAGTGCCCAGCAGTTAGTCACGTTCAATGAGATGAACTCCTACATCTCACTTATATGCTATATTAGTGTCTCCACACCATTTGATTATGAGGACAATCAATATATATGAGATACAACGACTTACACTTGATAAACGCTGTTGTAATAATAGCATATCATTTGGTCATGAACTAAATTTAAAGACTAGATGATACATCCTTCTATATCGATTAGGATAGTTCTAAGGACTTCATCGTAATATTGAAGTTTATTAAGAAGATGTACACTACTTTATGATGAAAAAATTAAATAATAATTTTATTAATTTATCAATTCATATATATTTATACTATTTAGCACAACCATCAATAGGTTGAAAATTGGCTTTGAGACACAATTCCCAACAGAGATTTAATTCTTCATGTGATATAGTTGGGCATAGAATAAATGGCATGGAGGTGGTTGGATTTGTTAGATGTATATCCTAGAAGCCAACATGGCTAACTCATTGTAATAATTCTATGACATAATTTTATACTTAATACATTGCTATGATTAATAAAAGGGCAAGTTTATTTTACATTCAAGTGTGATGTGTCTCTGAATCATCCATGAAATTAGCTTTCGATACATATTCTCAAGGTATTGAGAAATAAAGATATGTATTTAATTTCTAAATGCTCCCGATCATAGGATTATCAAGAGGACGGTGATCGATCCAGATAGACCGATGCACAGATCACTTTCTTTGGGATAAACGGATCTCTAGTCTACAGTGTAGAGACACTGGACGATGAGTACAGATAGTTGTTAGAGAACAACTAGTACTGAGTATGACCATATGAGAGATCACTTAGATTTTTACTCGATCGTCAGTGATCGTCTCGATGCTATAGTTGGATGATTGATTCTTTGATCTGAGATAGCACTGCTACTTGTAGTGAGACTGCTGGAGTTTGATACACATAAACATGGATCTCAATGAGTCTTTGTAGTGGATATTGACGATAGTTGATCTACTGTAGGAGTAGAATATGCATCAAGATGGGATCTATCAACCTTGATAGAAAGGAGTAGTCCTATGGGATTTGAAAGGCTAAGTCCAAAAATCTGTGACCATAGTAGTGTGATTGATAGAAAAGAGTTTCTATAGGAATCATATTTGAACTTGAGCTGATCGGATCTATTATAGGACTAATGTTGAGGTTTGACGATTTATCTATGACCGACCATCTAGTCGGAACTCATGATAGAGGGACTGAATCACACGTTAACCACACCAAGAGATTTATTTCAATTCTACTGAGTTGCCACTACATACTGCTAGGTGTCACTGGTGGATTGTGAGAGCTCACTAGGGTTATTCTGGATCGACAATCCTTGATGAGTTAGAGTGAAATTGTTCTGACCCATTGAAAAGAGTTTCAATGATACTTTGATAGAGATCATTGTATATCTCACTACCAGATAGAGTTGAACCTATGGGATTAGACAACAAAGTGATTAGGCCTAAAATTAGCAATTGAGCTTATGAAGTGTCAATTGGGTTTAGAGAAATCTGATTGAGTTCAAGATAACCTTGCTAGCACATAGTTGGACCCAATTTCTCTTTTCATTTGAATTTCTTATTTACCTGTTAAATTTCTTCAAGAACCTGACATCATCCTCTTAGAACCTCCTCTGAACTTATGATTCTCCTTCTTTAGGACCCTTACAATCCTTGTTAGGATCAGATAAGGCTTTGTCTTAAATCCCAAAGCCTTGTCCTAAAACTAAGATAGGTTGTAAGAAAGAAAGGAGAACAATCGGAGAAAAATTGGAAACCCCATCCGAATCCATCGGACACCCAGTGCCCCAACCAATTTATAGCCACTAAAGGGATGTCAAAGGAGAGGGACATGCCTTATCCAAAAGATCTATCTGATCTAATTATCAGAGATAAAAGTTTCTTCAAGCAGAAGGATTCTTATCAATGATACGTCGATCAGCACCCTGCTCTGTGCGCGTGCAACCAAAGAAGGGATGTTTTCATGTCCCTTCTCAAAGTAGAAAAATCCTAAAAAATCTACATATATAGGGGATTCAATCTAAATTTCATAAAATTAAAAATAATGATAAAATTCTCATAGAAGGATGCTATCCTCACACCTCTTCATGCGAGTGCTGATCACCACATGTGCAGGCATCAATATGAACTTATGGCATCCGTTTGGCATCTAGATAGGTCTGGAAAAATTCCAAAAAAAATATTAAAAATAGGTTATAAAATATAAAATGTTATGACAAAAAATAGTTGTAATTTGAAAGCATTTGATTATGAGAAAGACTCTCTAAATCATAGAGAGATGCGACGCTTCTGCGCATGTGCACAAGACATCCTCCTTTTTCTAATTTTTTCTCTACCCCAAAAATTTTAGAAAAAATATATATCATACTTTAAGATATGAACAAAAGGATGGAGGGTGATTTGGGATACCACAAATATTTTAATCTCATGCCAAAATAATTTTTTTCTGCCATCCACACCAACACTTATATGCAAAACCTATTTTGTACCAAGAGTCCCCCACAACTTGGACTCTTCATAATTGGCATTAACATGAGATGTGGTGCCCCAATTTGAGCTGCTTCCAGGTGACATGATCTGACTCAGATGTCTACCAAATTGGCCTAGCTAATTAGCAAGAGATGGGACCAAATTGATCTCCAAAGGAGCAAGGGTTTCCACACATGCTAGCATGCTTACTGGAACCCTGATTGAATCCAAAATTTCAATCAACCTTTTTCAAAAGGGTCCTTGGCCAATTTCTATATGTCTGTGACCCATTGGATTCCATATCTAGCTGGTAGTAGGTCTAGATATAAGTTGATCAAATTTGATTAGATTTTAATCTAATCGATTTAGGTCCAATCGAGCTAACCCGAGTTCAACAATTAGAATCCCTTCTAATTGATGATCGAATTAAACTCTTTAATTTGATCAAAAATTTATAAGTCAAGATTGACATCTAGCAACGTATCATGACTATCCAGAAGATATAAAATTTGATAAAAATACTAAATATACCCTTCAGTAGTAAATTACCATGCAATTCAATCCTTCGATCATCCTTACACCCTGAATATGTTCATGAGTATGGAATCATGTCAAATTCAAACACATATTCATATCGATTCTCAATTAACCAATGATGAATCCAATGAAGAAATATTAGAAACTCTTTCTAATCTCCTTCCTACTTTTGGCCAAAAGACTTTTCTTGAGTCATCTAGGATTGAGAATACACAGGATGCGATCTCCTCTTACTAGGAGTGATTGATTCTATATTGACCTACTCATAACCTCCATACACACTCTACCATATCCAAAACACCCCGTACATGTCTTAATACTATGTCTGGGTATGAACCAAAATATGAGTTCATGTGCACAAGATTCTATGATGGTCTTAAGTCTAAGGATTACTTGCACAACTCCCACTTAGAGAACCATCTTTGACATGCAAATAAGGCTTCCATTAGATGTTCTCTTTTATCGAGTTAATTCAGTAGACTCATTTCCCAAATGAGCACTCACATCCTCGTATTAGTATCTCATAAAAGTGGCTAGTGAGATCTGCCACCCTCTCCACTGAGCATACATAGGATGTGCCAGTCTATCCAGAACATTGATACCCGACTCAATGCTCCTACGACCAAGAATATTTAAGATTAGAATTTTAGGATTTTAGATCTCACTAGCATGACCCATTCATGTCTCCTAAAACTATTGTCCTAATCTTTGAGTTTCATCATAATCTTAGACATAATAAGATGTAGCTAATATGATGAATCTATGCCTCAAATAATAAATATCATTTCATGAGTTGGAAAATTTCAAAGAAAGTCCCATCGCAACACACTTGCGATTGGCTTATAGGACACTCTTTTTTCAATATCTAACAGTCCTACTATGTTCTCCATACAACTCTTTAAGATAAAGGAGTATGGATTGAGTATCCATGCTCTCATACTGTCTTTATAATTTATTTTTCATAGAGACCAGTATGATGCACTTGACAGTCAAACTATCATTCTTCCACATCTTGTATGTGGATACCTCCTCCTCGGTGGTATCATCCCCAACCTCTTATGATTCGGAGATATCAAGAATATAAGAGAGCTTCTCCTGACTGAGTATGATTTTTAAATTCCTCAACCAGTCCATATAATTAGGACCGATCAACTTGTTGAAATCTAAAATTCTTCACAATGATAGTAAAGATGTTATTTGTAGAATTTAATTTACAATAATTAAAGAACATTACATAAGCAAACAACTCATGTTGACTTACACAATTAAATTAGATCTTTAGATTTAATTGAGCCTCCCACTATTTTATCGAACATCATAACCCTCTACTATGATGAACGAGATATATTACATATTCATCTTAGTGAGATTGAGATCTTAATTTTTCATAATGATCTTGTGTTAACACAACAAATCCTTATGAGTTCATAGGTAGAAAACTCTTTCCAATTACATCTCATACAACTCTCAATATTATATCTTGGCCTCTAAAATATTTTTAGCCTTGTGTTAATACAACAAGCTATAATATTTTAGTTAAGTTAGACCCTTCATTTCAATACAGTCAAATTCGAATATAACTGTTCTTATGTTAACACAATAAAGCGGTACATCCAAAATCATCGTAAGCATCTTCTATGCACCAGGATTATGTTATATCAATCCTTATGACAAGTCTTTGTTAACACAACAAACTAGCTATAGTTCATAATGTAACATTAACATAGCATGAAGGAAGGCCCCTAGTAGTGTTTTCAACATTAGGATTTTTCAATATCAAGATCGCTTAATCAAATTGGCCAGGTAAGTAAGGTGGAGGTCCCCCCATTGCTTTTCTTCAACCTCAATAATTTGATCAGATCAAACAATAGAATCAATTAAAGAATCACCTTTAGCACTTTCCTAGACACCAATTGATCAATTGATCAAGAATTGATTGACCCATAGTTGCATATCACTACTACTTAATATAATTTCTAATGAGGGCTTTTATATGGTCTCATGCATATTCTAACTATATAATGCTAATTTATACTAATATATATCAGTATTAAAATATTCTATATGTACAAGTGTAACATATAGACTTTCATTATTCTAGGATAACCTTGCAGATAATCCGTTATGCTAGGACAACCTTATATCAGGATGATGAAGTGGTGCATCATATATGCATCATTTCATATCATCAAATGAAAGCATAATTAATGGCATAAATGATTTATAACATGAATCATAATATGCATCATATAAATATTATGTATATATGATTGAACCAAGCAAGACCGGCTCTGATACCACTGTAGGGTTTCAGGGTGGATATGCACAGCGAAAGTATAATGGATTTTAAAAATTTAAATTAAAAAAGTTTAAATATTAAACTCTTAAACCAGTACCTTTTTAATAATTAGCAGTCATATATAACATATATTCAAAATTAAATTTTGTTGCCCAGCTATGCAACCCAAGAGGGGGGGTGAATTGGGTTTCTAAAAAATTTTAAGCCCAACAGATTACTTATGAAGAACAAAACAAAGACTTTAATTCAATATTAATTCTCTAAGGCAGGAATGCAAGAATATAATAAAGAAATAAAGTGAAGAGATAAAGCACACCACAAACACAAGGATTTATAGTGGTTCGGTGCTAACCTTGCACCTACATCCACTCCCCAAGATCCTACTTGGAAATTTCAATCCACTATCCTTTGTATTCAACCCGAATACAAAACGTCGGAAACTCCGACACTAGCTATCCCAAGCTAGATCACTTATTTTCCGGGAACAAATAAACCCAAAACACTCCGATTTCAGGTTCGGATCAACCTTTCCTTGTTTTGGAAATCCTCCAAAAACAAGAACAAAAACTCACAAAGAGTTAGAAAATTTAGAGCACAAATTAATATAATAACAGCTCCTTTAAATGAGCGCATATAACAATAAAAGCTTTACTCAAATGAAGAACCTCTTTTTTGGATTTTCTCAAAGTGGATGAACGCTTGAATGCTTGAGAAGAGGTTGATTATTGATTGAAGATCTCTTGAAAGCTTTGAACGATCTCTAGATCAAGGTTGAAACAATAGGCATGAAGAATTCTCTCCTTGAAAGATCTTGCTTTTCTCTTTCACAATCTCTCTGGTATATTATGGATCCTTTCTCTTTTTCTTTTTGAATTTTTCGTTGATCTCAGGCTTTTTCTTGCAAATTTTGGATCCTTTCTTCTATTCTTCTCTTCTTTTGATTTCACGTTTGATCCGCTATTTAATCTGCAATTTCTTTCACCATTTAAAGTATTTTGTAGCATTAGAAGCAAGAGAAAACAATTTAGGTAGATAAAGAGCCGTTAGAGGATTTTTAGGAAGCATAAATGGTAATTAAAATGGGCAAAAAAATAGCCGTTGCTGACATTTCCCATCGCAGGGGTCGACTCATGAGTCGACTCATGCTTCAGGGGTCGACTCATGAGTCGACCTCTGTTGCAAAAACCAGAGAATGCGTTTCTGGAAATTCTTGGCTCAAATTAGCAGGGGTCGACTCATGAGTCGACTCATGCCTTGTGGGTCGACTCATGAGTCGACTCACAGGTCGTGCCAAGCCAGAAAACTAGCATGCCAAGGAGAATTTTTGCGTGCCAATCAGCTCACAGTGCCATGAGTTGACTCATGAGTTGACTCATGCACTTCAAACCTTCATAACTTCAAAAATATAAGTCCAAACACAATGAAATTTTCATCAATAGATTTCAAATCATTTGTTCTACCAAATGGTACTATCAAATCAGGATTTTAGTGAAATTATGATTTTGCCCTTGAAGAGCATAAGGACTTTTTTATTTTAAAATTATTTGTATCCCTTCAATCTGCTTTGTAATCATCAAAATCAATCTAGGAGCAACAATCTCCCCCTTTTTGATGATGACAAAACATTTGAATAAAAATATTTATGTTAATGCATTAATTTCAAAAGAATCCATTATAGGTGTATATACTTGAAAAGAGTATGATTCTTTTGGCATGTAATATAAATGCAAAAATAGTTTGTCCATTTTCTTAAAGATTTGAAAAGGGTATTAGATCATTTTGAGTTCAAGATATATCAGAGAAAGAGAAGAGAAATAAATTTTGCAATGTATCAGAGCAAGAAAAATAATTTTTTTTTTTTTTTTACAATGTTATCAGAAAAGATTTTACAATGTATCGGAGCAAAAAAAAATTATAATATATCAGAGAAAATTTCATACTGTATTAGAGCAAATGTCAGAAAAAATTTTACACTGTATCAGAGCAAATGTTATAATATATCAGAGAAACTTTCTCACTGTATCAGATCAAATATTATAATTTATCAGAGAAACCTTCACACTGTATCGGATTAAATTTTATCATGTATCAGAGCAAGTTAAAAGAAATTGTAGGGTGTATCAGAGTAAAATAAATTTCTTAAGATGTATCAAGGTGAATAAAATTTCAAAAGATGTATCAGAGCAAGTTTGAATTTTAAAATATATCAGAGCATATAAAAAAAAAATACTTATTTGCATTGTACTTATGATTTTGCTTTTGATGGATGACTTTTTGTTTAAGTTCTGTCTGATACCAAATTTCGATACCAAATTTCTCAAAGTTTTGTTTAATCTTTCAATCCTTATTTTTGTTTAATTTCTCTAATATTTATTTAATTTCTCCAATATTTGTTTTAATCTTCCAATCTTTGTTTTTGTTTAATTTCTCCCCCTTTTTCTCATAATTTAGGGTTTTACTTTTTGTCTAATTTCAATTTTTGTTTTTGTTTAATTTCTCCCCCTTTTTGACATCATCAAACATAGTTAACTCTTCCTTTTCTTTTTCTGAAATATTCTTTATTTTCTTCCTCTTTAGAGTTTTTCACAGATGTTTGCTCCCCCTTAATATAGCAATTATCAACAGCAAACAACAACAAGGAGAAGACAATATTTCAACAAGAAGAAAATATATAACCAAAATATGATCATTACAAAGAGGTAGAAATATAGGTAAAAGATGATTCCATTAATATCATAATTGTTTCAATATATTATTCTTAAAAATAAAATTCAACCAGCTAATTGTCAATACATGGCCCCAAGGTATAGATCCTAGAACAAGACACTAACACCTAGGATCTAGTAAAGATCAAGATAAGTCAATGATCGGAGTCATCAGATATAGGGTGAAGAGATGATGGATCAGAAGTACGTCCTCTACCCCATCTGCCTCTGCCACGAGCAGGAGAGCGAGATGAACTGGGAGGCTGAGAACGCTGAGATGCTAGGGACTGAACAGAAAGGGTGAGTCTGATAGAATCAAGTACGTTCAGTGCTCTAGAAACAGATTGAAGTAGAGCAGTGAACTGGGTGGTAGCATGCTCACTTGATCCTCGGATCTCTTTCCTCAGTAATTCATATCCACCTTCTAGTGCTCCTCTGAGCCTGCCAGCCTCTACAGTGAGGTCTGTGACCTCAATAGTAGACTCCTGTGGCTGGGGATGGGCCAATGCAAGGACTTGCCCCTGCAAGTCAAGAACTCTGCCAGTCAGTCTCCAGACTGTGTCCTCAAGCTGCTGGATCCTGATGGACTGATCTGAAATCATCTGAAACACAGTGGAGATGTGGGGAGTAATGGTCTGATCAGAAGAGGTAGCTCCAGGTGCAAAAGAAGTACTACTCCACTGGCTAGACAGCAAAGAAGCCACACGCTGTGAAATATGCTCGATCTGATCGTCAGCCAGTCTGAACTCTGAATGAGGTGCTCTGCTCTCTGGCTGATACACTGGTGTGGGCATCCTAGTAAACTCAGAAGGGCCAGCCTCAGTATCAGGAATGAACTGGGTATCTGGTGAAGCTGCCCTGAAGTCATGTACAGGAGAAGATGGACCTTCTTCTTCTACTCTGCCTTCAGTTCTGTCTTCAGCTCTTTCCTCAACTCTCTCCTCAATTCTTTCTTCAGAGCCCTTGATCCAACCACCAACAGTCTTTGTAATTCCCATTCGGTGCAGGCTGTGTTGGTTGAAAGTGTCCACATGTGAGAGCTTGGTAGCAGCCTCCCCCTCACAACTAACTCCAAACCTCCTAAATACTCTAGTAAGGGCCATACCATAAGGCAAGTGTGCCTTGGATCTGTTCAAAGTTTCTCTCATGGCCTCTATCATAAGTGCAGGAAGGTTTAGGGGGGTCTGAGTGATGATATGAAACATGACACATACATCTCTGCCAGATAGTAGATCATGCCTACCACTCCTAGGAAAGAAGAGTTTTGTTACAATCTGATGCAGGACCCTCATCTCAATGGACAAAATCTTTGCTTCCAATTTGTTTAAATTTCCTGAAAAAGCTTCTCCTAAGATAATTCTGATCCCTTCTTCTTTAATTGGGAGTTCCATATATGAGTATCCTTCACTAGGCAACTGAAGTATTTCTCCCAATATCCTAGAATCCAAGCATATGTCAATCCCCTTGACTGTTGAAGTTACTGACCCATTTTTATAATGTAGGTTCTGGTAGAACTCTCTAACTAGATCAACATAGGTGACTTCCTTAAGGGAGCAGTAAAGTTTCCATCCTTGATTTTTGATCTTGGTAGCAAAAGTAAAGCCTTCTTTCTCAAAGAACCGAAAATCTATATTTTTCTCGATTTCTACTTTTCTATCAGAAAGAGGATTCACTCTGGGGCTTATGGAGGATTGAGAGAGACCTTGAGCAGGTACTGAAACTGGATCGGGAACACTGGAAGACTGAGCATGCCTTTTCTTTCAGACAATTTCCTCAGGCTCACGGATTGATTTCCTTCTTTGGGGAAGTTTCATCTTTGGAGCCATATCCAATAAAGTAGCAGACAAGAAGACTTGAATTGAGTGGAGGAGAGATCACAAGAGAGTAAAGAGGAATTTTAGTGGAGAAAAGAAGTGGATTTTGGAAGTTCGGTGAAGTGCTAGGGCACGTTCAAACCGCGCCAAGAAAAGCGAGAAAGCACAAAAAATCCTTTTGAAGGAGGCGATTTTTGGTGGAGAGGAGGAGGGAGAATTGCCTCAGAATTGATCCTTGGATTTGGAGCAAGAAGAGTTGGAGAAGACGGCTTTTGGAAGAAGAACGATGGGAAGATGAGTCGTCTCACAAACAGTAACCCTTATAAAAACAATGAACCCGTTGAAAGTTGGTGGGATTTACAAGTTTGCCATTGAGTCGACTCATAGGGGTCGACTCATGAAGTTCAGAAATTCAGGAAAAATGCAAATAAATTCCAAAAAAATTCGAAATTTTGGGAGAAGGAATTTTGCTCAATGATAAGTTTTTAGAGTGATAAATCTGAGCTTTTGGGACCAGGATAGATGTTAAAAATTGAGCTCTAAGAGTTTTTGACATCTATTCTTTGGAAATTGAGAAATTTCAGACAAATGGATCTAGAATTCCTAGATTTCTCCTAATTTCACAGAATCTATCCTCACTAAGGGCCTTTGTAAAGATATCGGCTAATTGATTTTCAGTGCAAACATATTCAAGAATTATATTTTTATTTTGAACATGTTCTCTTATGAAATGATGTCTTATTTCAATATGTTTAGATCTTGAGTGTTGAATTGAATTTTTAGATAGATTTATGGTACTTGTATTATCATATTTTATTAGTGTTTCATTAAGTTTGATTCCAAAATCTTCGAGTTGTTGCTTAATCCACAAGATTTGAGCACAACAACTTCCGGCTGCAATGTATTCGGCCTCAGCCGTAGACTGTTGCTCCTAGATTGATTTTGATGATTATAAAGCAGATTGAAGGGATACAAATAATTTTAAAATGAAAAAGTCCTTATGCTCTTCAAGGGCAAAATCATAATTTACTAAAATCTTGATTTGATAGTACCATTTGGTAGAACAAATGATTTGAAATCTATTGGTGAAAATTTCATTGTGTTTGGACTTATATTTTTGAAGTTATGAAGGTTTGAAGTGCATGAGTCGACTCATGAGTCAACTCATGGCACTGTGAGCTGATTGGCACGCAAAAATTCTCCTTGGCACGCTAGTTTTCTGGCTTGGCACGACCTGTGAGTCGACTCATGAGTCGACCCACAAGGCATGAGTCGACTCATGAGTCGACCCCTGCTAATTTGAGCCAAGAATTTCCAGAAACGCATTCTCTGGTTTTTGCAACAGAGGTCGACTCATGAGTCGACCCCTGAAGCATGAGTCGACTCATGAGTCGACCCCTGCGACGGGAAATATCAGCAACGGCTATTTTTTTTTCCATTTTAATTGCCATTTATGCTTCCTAAAAATCCTCTAACGGCTCTTTATCTACCTAAATTGTTTTCTCTTGCTTCTAATGCTACAAAATGCTTTAAATGGTGAAAGAAATTGCAGATTAAATAGCGGATCAAACGTGAAATCAAAAGAAGAGAAGAATAGAAGAAAGGATCCAAAATTTGCAAGAAAAAGCCTGAGATCAACGAAAAATCCAAAAAGAAAAAGAGAGAGGATCCACAATATACCAGAGAGATTGTGAAAGAGAAAAGCAAGATCTTTCAAGGAGAGAATTTTTCACGCCTATTGTTTCAACCTTGATCTAGAGATCGTTCAAAGCTTTCAAGAGATCTTCAATTAACAATCAACCTCTTCTCAAGCATTCAAGCATTCATCCACTTTGAGAAAATCCGAAAAAGGGGTTCTTCATTTGAGTAAAGCTTTTATTGTTATATTCGCTCATTTAAAGGAGATGTTATTGTATTAATTTGTGCTCTAAATTTTCTAACTCTTTGTGAGTTTTTGTTCTTGTTTTTGGAGGATTTTCAAAATAAGGAAAGGTTGATCCGAACCTGAAATCGGAGTGTTTTGGGTTTATTTGTACCCGAAAAATAAGTGATCTAGCTTGGGATAGCTAGTGTCGGAGTTTCCGACGTTTTGTATTCGGGTTGAATACAAAGGATAGTGGATTGAAATTCCCAAGTAGGATCTTGGGGAGTGGATGTAGGTGCAAGATTAGCACCGAACCACTATAAATCCTTGTGTTTGTGGTGTGCTTTATCTCTTCACTTTATTTCTTTATTATATTCTTGCATTCCTGCCTTAGGGAATTAATATTGAATTAAAGTCTTTGTTTTGTTCTTCATAAGTAATCTGTTGGGCTTAAAATTTTTTAGAAACCCAATTCACCCCCCCTCTTGGGTTGCATAGCTGGGCAACAAGTGGTATCAGAGCCGGTGCTCTAGCCCTTCTTTGATCTAATAATCAAAGAGCCAAAGATCTATGGCAACCCATGTTGGTACTTCTCTAGCCGAGGGGCAATCAACAAACCGACCTCCACTTTTCAATGGGTCTAATTACACCTATTGAAAAGCTCGGATGAAGATTTTTATACAAGCACTCGACTATGATATGTGGAGTATCATAGTGAATGGTCCTCACACACCCACCAAGATTATAGATGGTGAGGAGTCAACCAAACCCGAGAAAGAATGGGATGAGGTTGACAAGAAATTGGCACAATTAAATGCCAAAGCCATGAATGTTCTTTATTGTGCACTAGATGCAAGTGAATTTAATCGCATTTCTACTTGTGCATCTGCTAAAGAAATATGGAATAGGTTAGAAGTCACCCATGAGGGAACAAATCAAGTAAAAGAGTCTAAAATAAACATGCTTGTCCACATAAATATGAATTGTTCAAAATAGAGCATGATGAGTCCATAACTGCTATGTTTACTCATTTTACTGATATAATCAATGGTTTAAAGAGTCTTGGCAAATCTTATACTAACAGTGAACTTGTAAGGAAGATTCTCAGGTCACTGCCAAGAACTTGGGAAGCCAAGGTGACTGCCATCCAAGAAGCAAAGGACTTGAACACTCTACCTCTAGAAGAGCTTCTTGGATCCTTGATGACTCATGAACTTAGCATGAAGCAACATCAAGAAGATGAAGTCAAAAAGAAAAGAACCATTGCCCTCAAATCCACAACTTCGCCTGATTATGAAATGGATGACTCTGAAGATGAAGATCAGGATGAAGAGATGGCTCTCATCACCCGAAAATTTGAGAAGTTTCTAAGAAAAAGGAAATAGGGGATGAGAAAGAAATTCACAAAAGGGGATCAAAGTAAAGAAAAGGAGAAAGATCAACCCCCTATATGCTACGAGTGCAAGAAGCCAGGACATTTCAGATCCGAATGTCCACAATTGAAGAAAGGTCCAAAGAAGTTCAAAAAGAAGGCAATGATGGCGACCTGGAGTGCGAGTGATGACTCAAGCTCCGACGAGGAAACCTCAACAGAACAAGCCAACCTGTGCCTGATGGCACATGAAAATGAGGTAACTTCTGAATCCACTAGTGAATTTACTTTTGAAGAATTGCATGAAGCATTCTATGATTCAATTGATGAATTAAAGAAACTAGGGAAGAAAAACAAAGAGCTGAAATTGAAAAATCAGTCCTTAGCGAAACAAGCTGAAAATCTTTCAATTGAAAAATTCATCTTGATTCAAGAAAATCAAAACTTAAAGGATGAAATGAACAAGCTGAAATCTATAGTAGATAAGTTCACCTTAAGTTCAAACAAACTAAATATGATCCTTGAAAATCAGAAAGCTATATATGATAAGGCTGGACTTGGTTATAAACCCCTGAAGAAACAAAAATTTCTGAAGGATATTTATGTAAATTATTCAAGTAACAAGTCTACAAATATTACTTATTTTAAATGTGGAAGAATAGGACATAAATTATACACATGTCTTATTAACAAATATGCAAACACAAAGAAAATATGGGTTCCAAAAGGAACCATTCTGACTAACCTGAAAGGACCCAAGAAAGCTTGGGTACCTAAGACAGAAACGTGACCTTTGCTTGCAGGTGTGTCTAGCATCCCAAGAAGGAAACAGGAAATGGTATCTTGACAGCGGATGCTCGAGACACATGACTGGTGATGAATCACAATTCATCACGCTTGATGCTAAGGATGGAGGGATGGTCACCTTTGGAGATAATGGCAAAGGAAAGATCATCGGGATAGGTAACATTGGTATCACTCCCTCCAAATACATTGAGAATATTTTATTAGTTAAAGGTTTAAAGCATAACTTACTTAGCATTAGTCAATTCTGTGATAAAGGATATAAAGTAAGTTTTGAATCATCTGTTTGCATTGTGACGAGTCCTATTAACGATGGCATTAAATTTATAGGACATAGGCATGGCAATATTTATATGGTAGACTTGAATGATTTAACTAAATTAGACATGCAATGCCTAGTTTCTTTAAGTGCTAAAATAAATGAGACTAGTTGGCTGTGGCATCGTAGACTTGCACACATTAGCATGCATTCTCTCTCAAAATTAATTAAAAAGGATTTAGTTCTCGGTTTGCCAAAATTGAATTTTGAAAAGGATAGAATTTGTGATGCATGCCAATTAGGTAAACAAACTAGAGTATCATTTAAATCCAAAAACACTGTTTTAACTTCTAGACCTTTAGAGCTCTTACATATGGATTTATTTGGACCAACTAGAACCACTAGTCTAGGAGGAAAACGATATGGATTTGTAATAATTGATGATTACTCTCATTTTACTTGGGTTTTCTTTTTAGCTCACAAAAATAAAACTTTTCAAATTTTCACTAAATTTCATCGAAAAGTCACTAATGAAAAAGGGTTTTCAATTCAAAATATTAGAAGTGATCATGGAACAGAATTTGAAAATCATGACTTTGAAAATTTTTGTGATGAAAATGGAATTGGCCATAACTTCTCTGCTCCTAGGACACCCCAACAGAATGGGGTAGTAGAAAGGAAAAATAGAACCTTAGAAGAAATGGCCCGTACCATGCTTTGTGAAAGCAACCTTCCAAGATATTTTTGGGCAGAAGCTATTAACACAGCATGTTACATTTTAAATCGTGCTTTAATTAAATAATTTTTAAAGAAAACCCCCTATGAACTTTGGAAAGGAAGAAAACCAAATATTGCATATTTTCATATTTTTGGTTGTCGATGTTTTGTATTAAATAATGGCAAAGAAAAACTTGGTAAATTTGATGCAAAATCAGATGAAGCAATCCTTCTAGGTTACTCCTCCACTAGTAAAGCATTTAGAGTTTTCAACAAAAGAACTTTAGTAGTTGAGGAGTCCATACATGTTGTCTTTGATGAATCTAACGATCTTCCTTCAAGGAAGAATGAGGGTGTTGATGATGCAGATCCACTAATAGAAGGTATGAAGGAGATCACTCTGAAAGACTCAGCAACTCCAGAAGACAAGGATCAAGAAGACAAACAAAATGAAAGAGGTGAAGAAATTCAAGAACAACCACAAGGTACAAATGACTTACCCAAGGAATGGAGGTATGTTCACAACCACCCTAAGGAGTTAATAATTGGTGATCCTATGCATGGGGTAAAAACCCGTTCTTCACTTAGAGATGTACTTAATCATTGTGCATTTGTATCTCAACTTGAACCTAAAACTTTTGAAGAAGCTGAAAATGATCATAACTGGATTAATGCTATGCAAGAGGAACTTAATCAATTTGAAAGAAATAATGTTTGGACCTTAGTAACAAGACCTAAAGATTATTCAATAATTGGCACAAAATGGGTCTTTAGAAACAAATTAGATGAGCATGGAAATGTAATTAGAAATAAAGCAAGACTGGTTGCTAAGGGATATAATCAAGAAGAAGGAATTGATTTTGATGAAACCTTTGCACCTGTTGCTAGATTAGAAGCCATTAGACTTCTACTTGCTTATGCTTGCTTTATGAAATTCAAACTATTTCAAATGGATGTTAAAAGTGCATTTTTAAATGGATATATTTCTGAAGAAGTATATGTAGAACAACCCCCTGGATTTGAAAATCATGCTTTTCCCAATCATGTCTTTAGATTAAATAAAGCTTTATATGGTCTAAAACAAGCACCTAGAGCATGGTATGAAAGGCTAAGCAAATTTCTACTAAATAATGGTTTCTCAAGAGGCAATGTAGATACAACCCTATTTATTAAAAGAAACCAAAATGATATGCTAATTATACAAATTTACGTTGATGACATAATTTTTGGGTCTACTAATGAATCCCTTTGTCAAGACTTTGCTAAGCTTATGCAGGGAGAGTTCGAGATGAGCATGATGGGAGAACTCACCTTCTTCCTCGGACTCCAAATCAAACAATCAAAAGAGGGAATCTCCATCACCCAAAGCAAGTACACCAAGGAACTACTCAAAAGATTTGGAATGGAGAACTGCAAACCAATTGGCACACCAATGAGTCCCTCAAGTAAGCTTGACAAGGATGATGAAGGTAAAAGCGTAGACTTAAAATACTACAGAGGTATAATTGGCTCATTATTGTATTTAACTGCAAGTAGGCCTGATATCATGTTTAGTGTTTGCTTATGTGCAAGATATCAATCTAATCCTAAGGAATCTCATTTGAATGCTGTTAAAAGAATCCTTAGATACTTAAATGGTACACAAACTATAGGGTTATGGTACTCTAAGGACTCACAAATTAATTTGTTAGGATATTCTGATGCTGATTTTGCTGGATGTAAATTAGATAGAAAAAGCACAAGTGGAACTTGCCAATTTCTTGAAGTAAACCTAATCTCATGGTTTAGCAAGAAACAAAATTCGGTGGCACTGTCTATGTTGCCCAGCTATGCAACCCAAGAGGGGGGGTGAATTGGGTTTCTAAAAAATTTTAAGCCCAACAGATTACTTATGAAGAACAAAACAAAGACTTTAATTCAATATTAATTCCCTAAGGCAGGAATGCAAGAATATAATAAAGAAATAAAGTGAAGAGATAAAGCACACCACAAACACAAGGATTTATAGTGGTTCGGTGCTAATCTTGCACCTACATCCACTCCCCAAGATCCTACTTGGGAATTTCAATCCACTATCCTTTGTATTCAACCCGAATACAAAACGTCGGAAACTCCGACACTAGCTATCCCAAGCTAGATCACTTATTTTCCGGGTATAAGTAAACCCAAAACACTCCGATTTCAGGTTCGGATCAACCTTTCCTTGTTTTGAAAATCCTCCAAAAACAAGAACAAAAACTCACAAAGAGTTAGAAAATTTAGAGCACAAATTAATACAATAACAGCTCCTTTAAATGAGCGAATATAACAATAAAAGCTTTACTCAAATGAAGAACCCCTTTTTCGGATTTTCTCAAAGTGGATGAACGCTTGAATGCTTGAGAAGAGGTTGATTGTTGATTGAAGATCTCTTGAAAGCTTTGAACGATCTCTAGATCAAGGTTGAAACAATAGGCGTGAAGAATTCTCTCCTTGAAAGATCTTGCTTTTCTCTTTCACAATCTCTCTGGTATATTGTGGATCCTCTCTCTTTTTCTTTTTGGATTTTTCGTTGATCTCAGGTTTTTTCTTGCAAATTTCGGATCCTTTCTTCTATTCTTCTCTTCTTTTGATTTCACGTTTGATCCGCTATTTAATCTGTAATTTCTTTCACCATTTAAAGCATTTTGTAGCATTAGAAGCAAGAGAAAATAATTTAGGTAGATAAAGAGCCGTTAGAGAATTTTTAGGAAGCATAAATGGCAATTAAAACGGGCAAAAAAATAGCCGTTGCTGACATTTCCCATCGCAGGGGTCGACTCATGAGTCGACTCATGCTTCAGGGGTCGACTCATGAGTCGACCTCTGTTGCAAAAACCAGAGAATGCGTTTCTGGAAATTCTTGGCTCAAATTAGCAGGGGTCGACTCATGAGTTGACTCATGCCTTGTGGGTCGACTCATGAGTCGACTCACAGGTCATGCCAAACCAGAAAACTAGCGTGCCAAGGAGAATTTTTGCATGCCAATCAGCTCACAGTGCCATGAGTTGACTCATGAGTCGACTCATGCACTTCAAACCTTCATAACTTCAAAAATATAAGTCCAAACACAATGAAATTTTCATCAATAGATTTCAAATCATTTGTTCTACCAAATGGTACTATCAAATCAGGATTTTAGTAAAATTATGATTTTGCCCTTGAAGAGCATAAGGACTTTTTCATTTTAAAATTATTTGTATCCCTTCAATCTGCTTCATAATCATCAAAATCAATCTAGGAGCAACAAATTCAAGCTATAGAAGAATACCTACAATGCTTAATCCAAATTTTAACAGAACCTCCATCAGGTGCCCAAGTGTTCATCCTCCAACGGTGATCGACACAGGGCTATGATCAGGACATCAACTCCTTGAGATAATTTTTTCTTCAAAAATTCTCACTCTGAGAATTTTTTTAGGCACCAAGACTTTAAGACCCTCTTCCTCTCCTCTTAGCCTTCCTATCCCTACCTTTCTTCTCTCCTTATCTTCCTTAATTCTCTTCCTAGGCTCTTGTCCTAAAATTGGACTTGTTTTTACTATTTTTGAATTTATTCTAATAAAAAAGGAAGAGATTATTTGGATAATAGAGAGAGAATGTTAGAAAAAAAAAATAAAAGAATTAAAAATTTGAATGAATCAAATCCCCCCGGTGCACCCCCATTAAATACTTAGCGATAGGTTGCCTTTGGGAATGATTTGCACCCCCTCCACATGCCATCTCGCACCCCAAAAAAATTTCTCACAATCCTAGCCAATTTTTCACACCTATCAAGAGCCTCATGACATATGGTAAGTATCTAGAAAAAATTTGAGAGATGCTTCGTGTAGAAGGACTCTTCAAAATATTTTTCTCGATGTTTCTCCGATGCATCGTGTAGCTTCCCATGGTATAATTTTTCTCTACCACCCATCAGCAATTTTGATCCATCCAATAACTCAAAATTGAGGCACTAACTTGTTAATGGTGTGAAAAAAATCTGAAAATAAGATGAGGTGTGACACATAGATTAGAGTCCTTCACAAGTTGGACTCTTGGTTAGGCGCATGGATCAAATTGGCAGGATTTTAAAATTCAACCAATTTTCATGATTAAATCAGAAGATATTTTAGCCTCAAAAGGATTTGTTTCACTCCAAATTAACTCCAAAATCTTTAAGTATTTTTTTCTCATCATGGAACATTGGATAAGCTTGAGGAAGGGACGTCCCATCTCATAGGACGCAAATCTGTTTCTGCGCACAAAGACTGCACCCCATGCATAAGAAAAATTTTTGATACATGGACACCTAGTTAAATAGCATCAAAATCTTAGTACATGTAGCCAAGTGCTGACCCAACTCAAATTCAAAATTGGTTTGAATTAATTTAGTTTTAATTAATCCAATCTGAAATTAATTTCGAACCTAATTTGAAACGGAGAGCTAGTTTGTGCAACATGTGCTAGTATGTCTATTTTGCAAATATGATCTAATCTAATTAGACCCCTGATCAATTTTCTTTGTGTGTGACCCATTGGGTTCTACATCTAGCCAACATCTAGCCAATAATATAATACTTTTTTCAGTTTGTTTTTCGACCACACTTTGATACTCTTTAAATTTATCCAAGGCTTCGGATTTATGTTTCATAAGACACACATATCCAAACCTAGATAAATCATCAGTGAACATTATAAAATAAGAGTATCTTCCTCTGGCTTCTGTTGTCACAGGATCACATACATCAGTATGTACAAGTCCTAATAACTCACTTGTCCTTTCTCTATATCCACTAAATGGAGTCTTAGTCATTTTTCTCATAAGACAAGATTCACAAGTACCTAATGATTCATAATCATAAGGATCAAAGAACTCTTCTTTGTATAACTTGTTAATCCTTGTCTCACTTATATGACCAAGTCGACAATACCAAAGTAAAGTATTATTCAACTCTTCTCTCTTTCACTTTTTACTTTCATTAATATGAAAAACATTGTCATTATATAGAATTAGAAGATCATTATTAATAATGCTATGACAAATAATTTCATTAGAAAAAGAAATTGAGCAACTATTGCTCTTTCCATTTATTTCATAACCTCGTTGCAATAGTAATGATACAGAAATAATATTTCTAATGATCTTAAGCATATAATAATAGTTTTCTAGCTCTAAGATCTTTTCAGAAGGTAACTTTAACATATATGTCCCTATAGCCTCTGCTTGGATTGACTTTCCTCCAGCACCGTAGAGCTCGAAGTCACCCTTCTTCAGTACTCTAATATTCTGCAGCCCCTGCAACGACTTGCGGATATGAGAATCGCAGGCAGTATCCAATATCATACTCATATTTCTCTCAATCTTATATGATGATTCAATTAATAAAATATTAGAAACTCTTTCTAATTTTTATTCTGCTTTGATCAAAGACTTTCTGAATCATCAATCGATCAGAGCAAGTAGGATACGTTCTCCTCTTATCAGGAGTGATCAATTTTATGTTGACCTACTCACAACCTCCATACATATTCTACCATATCTAGAACACCCCGTACATGACTAAGTCATGAATGAGTATGAATTAAAAAATATGGATTCATGTATACAAGATTCTATGGTAGTCTCAGGTCAAAGGATTACATGCACAACTCCCACTATAAGAAAATACCTCTTGACAGATAAGTAAATTCCATAAGATGTTTCTTAAGTCGGATCAATTCAGTGAACTCATTCTCTAATGAGCATTCACTTCCTTGTATTAGTGTCTCACACAAGTGGCTTATGAGATCTGCCACCCTCTCCATCGAGCATACATAGAAAGTGCTAATCTATCCGAAACATTGATCCCCTACTCAATGCTCCTATGACTAGGAATATTCTAAATCAAGATTTTTAAAATTTTAGGTCTCATAGGTATGATCTCATCATAACCCTAAATCTATTTTCTTGATTTATGGAGTTCATCATAATCATTACTAAAGTAAGATGCAGCATATGATGAAAAATACCTTTTATTATTTAAAGAGTCAATACATAAGTCTGAAAGATTACAAAAAAAATCCATCAAAATATAAATTTTGATTGGCTTGTAGGGTATATTCCTTTCAAGTACATGTCGATCTGATTTGATTAGAATTTAATCTAACCGATCTAGATCCAATCGAGTTAACTCGATTTCAGTAATTAGAACCCTTTCTAATTGACGATCGAATTAAACTCTTTAATTCATTCAAACCCACAAGATAAGATTGATATCTAGTAATATATCATGTCTATCTTAAAGATATAAAATTTTAATAAAAATATCAAAATATCAAAAATATCCTTCAGTGAAAAGTTACCATGTAATTTGATCCTGCGATCTCCCTGCATCCTGAATATGACTCTGGATATGGAATGATGTCAAATTCAATATCATACTTATATTTTTTTCGATCTTAAATGGTGATTTGATTAATAAAATATTAAAAATAAATTTTAATTTTTATTCTATTTTGATCAAAGACTTTCTAAATCATCAATCGATCGGAGCAAGTAGGATGCGATCTCCTCTTATCAGGAGTGATTGATTCCATGTTGACCTACTCACAATCTCCATACACATTCTACTATATCCAGAACACCCCGTACATAACTAAGTCATGAATGAGTGTGAACCAAAATATAGATTTTTGTATACAAGATTCTATGGTAGTCTCAGGTCAAAGGATTATATGCACAACTTCCACTATAAGAAAATATCTTTTGATGGATAAGTAGATTTCATAAGATATTTTTTAAGTTGGATCAATTCAATGAACTCATTCTCTAATGAGTACCCACTTTCTTGTATTAGTGTCTCACACAAGTGACTTATAAGATCAGTCATTCTCTTCATCAAGCATACATAGGAAGTGCTAGTATATCCGAAATATTGATCCCTTACTCAATGCTCCTATGACTAGAAATATTCTAAATTAGGATTTTTAGGATTCTAGATCTCATAGGTATGATCTCATCATAATCTTAAAACCATTGTCCTAATTTATGGAGTTCATCCTAATCATTACTAAAGTAAGATGCAGCATATGATGAAAAGTATCTTTTATTTATAAAATATCAATACATGAATCTGAAAGATTATAAGGAATACCCATCAAAATATAAATTTTGATTAGCTTGTAGTGCATATTCCTTTCAGAAGATAAGTGGGAGTGCTGTTGTCTTCTTAATTTTGTATGTCGATGACATACTGCTCATTGGGAATGATATCCCAGTGATGCAATTGGTCAAGACTTGACTATCGAATAAGTTTTTCATGAAAGACTTGGGTGAAGCATCCTATATACTGAGTATAAAGATCTATAGAGATAGATCTAAAAGGATGTTAGGCTTATCCTCGTCACGGTACATAGATCTCATATTAAAGAGATTTAATATGAAAGCAAGTAAGAGAGGTTACTTGCCTGCAAGTCATGATATATGACTCTCTAAGAAAATATGCCCTAAGACACCAGAGGAGAAGAAAAGGATGAACAAAACCCCTTCTGCTTCGGTTGTGGGATCAATAATGTATACCATGCTATGTATTAGGCCTGATGTAGCTTATGCTTTAGGCATAGCTAGCAGATTTTTGGCTAATCCAATAGAGGATCATTGAAAAGCTATGAAAAATATTTTGAAGTACCTAAGAAGGACTAAAAATATTTTTCTCATATATGGAGGAGGACCAGAGTTGAAACTAGAGGGATATACAGATTCTAGTTTTAAATATGATCCAAATGATAGTAAGTCAATATCAAGGTACGTGTTTATCCTAAATGGTGGGACAGTGAGTTGGAAGAGTTTCAAGCAGCAAATAGTAGCTGACTCAACCATTGAGACAGAGTACATCACTGCAGTAAAGTCATAATAGAAGCTATTTGGATAAAAAAATTCATCATAGAATTAGGATTCGTTCCTAAGATTGAAGGACTAGTGTCACTTTATTGTGATAACACTAGGGCTGTTATTCAAGCTAAAAAATCTAGGTCTCATCAAAGATCCAAGTACATCCTCAAACACTTCTACCTCATTCAAGAAATTATAGAGAGACAAAATATTGTTCTAGAATGAGTTGACACAAAGAATAATATAGCAAACCCATTCACTAAGGCCATATCATAATATCTATTTGATCGCCATCTTAATTGTATGAGATACAAAGGTGATTGGCTTTAATACAAGTAGAAAATTGAAAGAAGAGTATCCTATAAGTCAATCATAAGTATGTTGCGATGGAATTTTTCTTTGTAATTTTCTAACTCATGTAATGACATTTATTATTTGAGGTATTGATTCATCATTTTAGCTGCATCTTATTATGTCTAAGATAATGATGAATTCTAAAGATTAGGATAATGATTTTAGAAGACATGAATGGGTCATGTTAGTATGATCTAAAATAAAATTCTAATCTTAAATATTCTTGATCGTAAGAGCACTGAGTCAGAGATCAATATTTCGGATAGACTGGCATATCCTATATATACTCAATGAAGAGGATGGCAGATCTCACTAGCCACTTATATAGGATACTAATACAAAGATGTGAGTGCTCATTTGAAAATGAGTCTATTGATTTGACTCGATAAAAGAGAACATCTTATGAAAGTCTTACTTGCATATCAAAGATGGTTTTCTAAGTGAAAGTTGTGCAAGTGATCCTTAGACCTGAGATCATTATGGAATCTTATGCATATGAACCCATATTTTGGTTCATACCCAGGCATGGCATTAAGACATGTACGGGGTGTTCTAGATATGATGGAGTATGTATGAAGGTTGTGAGTAGATCAACATGGAATCGATCACTCCTAGTAAGAGGAGATCGTATCCTATGTATTCTCATCCTTAGATGACTAAAAAAAAGTCTTTTGATCAAATGCAGGAAAAAGATTAAAAAGAGTTTCTAATGCTTCATCATCGAAGTCATCATTGGTTGATTGAGAATTGATATGAATATGTGTTTGAGTTTGATATAATTCCATACTCATGAACATATTCAGAGTGCAGGGATGATCGAATGATTGAATTGTATGGTAACTTGCCACCGAAGGATATATTTGATATTTTTATCAAATTTTATATCTTCTGGATAGTCATGATATATTGCTAGATATTAATCTTAACTTGTAGATTTGATCAAATTAAAGAGTTTAATTCGATCGTCAATTAGAAAGGATTCTAATTGTTGAGCGTAGGTTAGCTCGATTGGATCTAAATCGGTTAGATTAAAGTCTAATAAAATTTGATCAACTTGCATCCAGATCTACTGCTAGCTAGATGTGGCACCCAATGAGTCACACACATATAGAAATTAGCCAATGACCCTTTTAATAAGATTGATTAGAATTTTGGATTCAATCAGGATTTTCGATAAGCATGTTAGCATGTGTGAAAATCCTAGCTCCTTGGGCGATCAATTTGGTCTCATCCCTTACTAATTGGCTAGCCCAAATTGGTAGATATTTGGATCAGGTTGTACCACCTAGAAGCAGCCCAAAATGGGGTGCCACATCTTAAATTAACGCCATATTTGAAGAGTCCAAGTTGTGAAGCTCTTGGAACAAAATAGGTTTTGCGTGCACGTGTTGGTGTGAGCAAAAGGAAGAATCCTTCTAGCATGGGATTAAGATGCGTGTGTAGCCCACATCACCCTCCATCCTTTGGTGCATATCTCAAAGTATGAGATGAATTTTTTTTGGATTATTTGGGGTGGAGAAAAAATTGGAAAAGTGAAGGTCTCTCGCATGCACGTTGAAGCATCATATTTTCTCTCATTTCAGAGAGTCCTCCTGATCAAACTCATTCAAATTGAAATAATTTTTTTTGATAACATTTTACATTTGATCAGCTATTTTTGGTGATTTATCTAAAATTTTTCTAGATTTATCAGTTGGCCAAATGGATGCCAGAAACCTTCTTGCATGCACGCATGCGGTGATTAGAACTTGCATGAAGAGGTGCGAGGATAACATCCTTTTATGAGATTTGTATCACCTTATTAAGTTTTTTAGAATTAGAAATGAGTCTCCTATCTACATGGATTTTTGTTAATTTTTTTAATTTGAGAAGGGATACAAAAACATCCCTTCTCTGATCGTGCACGCAGGTGAGGGTGCTGATCAACGTATCATTGATAAGAGTCCTTCTACTTGAAGGAACTCTTATCTCTGATAATCAGATAAGATAAGACTTTTTTATGGGGCATGTCCCTCCCTTTTAGCATCCCTCTGGTGGCTATAAAAAGGTCTGGGTGCTGGGTGTCCGATGCATTTAGATCAAGTTTTCATTTTCTTCTCCATAGCTCTCCCTTCTTTCTTACAACCCATCTTAGTTTTAGGACAAGGCTTTGGAATTTAAGATAAAACCTTATCTGATCCTAAAAAGGGTTGGAAAGGTTTTGAAGAAGAGAAATCAGAAGTTCAAAAAAAATTCTAAGAAGGTCGAGTCAGGTTCTTGGAGAAATCTGACCGGTACAAGACTAGTCGAGTTCTAAAGGCTAGAACTCTTGAAGCAAGGTAAAGGAGGAGCACTGTCTTTGGTTCAATTTTCGTGTGGATCACCGTTGGAGGGTAGATACTTGGACATCTCATAAAAATTGCATTAGTGCTACAGATATTCTTCTTATTTAATTTTATATTAATTGTACTTTGATTTATATAGTCAAAGATTTCTAAGCATTAGGGTTTTCGGTGCATCAAGTGTTTCAAAAAAAAAATTTAAACACCTAAGCCTTCTACTGTACCTCCAGAACCCAACACTTACAACCTCTATGCATACTACACCATATCTAGAACACCTCATACAAGGCTCAAAGAATCAAGCTAGGAAATGAACCAAAACATAGATGCATATACACAAGGAACCATGGTGATCTCAGGTCTAAGGATCACTTGCACTACTCCCATTAGAAAACAATCAACAAACAAGCATATAAGACTCCATCAAATATTCTCTCAATAGGTCAATCCAGTGAACTCATTCTCTAATGAGCACCCACATTGATATCTTACGATGTTATCATTAGGATCATATGATTATCACTTCAATTTTAATTTTTAAAAATATTAAAAATATATAAAAAGTAATGAGTTGGATCAATTTCATAGAGAAGGTAGTGTTGATTTGAAATCTTTAATTTTATAAACAAAAAAAAATTCAAGAAAATAATTGAAATCAGAAAATAAAAATTAAAAGTGCAAGAAAAAAAATTTGGTACTAAGATCTGCTATCTAGATCTCAGCTTCTACTTACGATAAAAATAAAGAACAAAAATTTAAAGAGCTAGTACTAAGATCTACTATCTAGATCTTAGCTTCTACTTTACAATAAAAGTAAAGAATAAAAATTTAAAGCACATAAAATAAAAAATAAAATTTAATTATAAAAAATTTAAAAATATAAATAAATAAATAAATAAAATTGTAACAAAGATTTAAAGTTGATTGGTATAGTCTCATCGAAAAGATAGCTGATGATCTCTCCTTCTTTTTTCAAACTCCTCAGAGCATGATGGGCTTCCTCTTCTTCCTCCTCTTTGGATCCCTACAATTTTCTCTATTTTTCTCTTATTTTTTTCTTTTATTTTTTTCTATCTTTCTACTATTTTCTCTTGTATCATAGCTCCCAATTTATAGCCTTCAGCTCTTCCCCAAGTCCTGGCCTTCCACGGACTCTCAAAACCTTTCAAAATCATGTCCTAAATGCATGCTTATTTTCTGGCCATTTGATCAGCATCCAATGCCTCAAATCATGCCTAAATAGCATGTTATCATGATCAGAGATCACCCTGGCTATTGGATCATGATCAACTTTCATTTTGGACTGTCGAATGGCATAAAATCACCTCTGTTTGAATTCTCCCAACCGACAATGAACGCTGGCCGTTGGATTGCACCCTTGGATGGCTTTGGATCGTCTGATCATGCAAATAAGCTTCTTCCCTCCCTGCATCATGACAAAGATCATGATTCACTCAGTGGACCATGCCTCAATCCTGTGGATCAGTTGGTTGGTCCATGGTACACCAGATGGTTTGTTCAGTTGGTTTGAGCTTGGTTTTGAGTCTGATTTGGGTTGATTTTGAGCCCAATTTGGCTAGAATTTGTGCCTTCTTTGGGTCTCCATTTGGAATCTATTTTGAGTCTGATTTGTCTCCAATTTGAGTCCTTTTAACCTATAAATCAGACTATTTGTATTGGTGATCATCTTTCTTATAAAACATAAATAGAAGCATCAATTTCTAAAGAATAAAGGTGAATTAATATACATTTTGATGCTTCTTATTAATATATTTTTAGTACTTATCACACATTCTCATATTAGTGTCACTACATAAGTAATTATGAGATCAACCATCCTCTCCATCGAGCATACATAGGATGTGTCAGTTTTACCGATATTATTGATCTCTAACTCAATGATCCTATGATTGAAAATATTTTAGATTAGGACTATCAAGAATTTAGGTCTCACTAGTATGATCTCATCATGTTCCTAAACTATTACCCTAGTTTATGGGGTTCATTATAATCTTCAATCAAATATAAAGATGCAGCATATAATGAAACAAAATGCCTAATATTATTAATAATTAATATCAAATACATGAGTTTAGAAGATAAAATATAGAAAATATCCTATCGTATCACCCATGCGATTGGCTTGTAGGGCATTATTCTTTCAGTGGTATTAGAGTAGGTGCTCTGTTATTAGTTGTTGACCTAACAATCTTAAAGTAAAAGATCATGGCAACCTCGGTTGGTTCCTTATTTGTCAAAGAACAATCAACCTTGGGGCCACCACTATTTAATGGAATCAATTATACATGTTGAAAAACTAGAATGAAAATCTTTATACAAGCTCTAGATTATGATATATGAGGAATTATAACTAGAGGACCATACACACCTATAATTGAAGTAAATAGAGTGCTCCTTTCCAAGTCCAAAAAGGATGAGATGTAAATGATAAAAAGATGGCTCAATTAAATACTAAAGCCATCAATATACTTTATTATTCATTAGATGTGCATGAATTTAATAGAATATCAACTTACACATCAGCTAAAGAGATTTAGGACAAATTAGAAATTACTCATGAGGAAACAAGCCAAGTTAAGGAGTCCAAAATTAATTTGCTTATTCATAAGTATGAAATGTTTAAAATAGAACATCATGAGTCAATTTTTGATATGTTTACTAGATTTATGGATATAATAAATGCTTTAAATGGTCTTAGCAAAATCTATACTAATCATGAACTTGTTTGCAAGCTTTTAAGGTCTTTGTCAAAGAAATGAGAAGCAAAAGTGACAGCCATATAAGAAGCAAAAGACCTCACCAAGCTGTCCTTAGAAGAGTTGATAGGTTCACTCATGACTCATGAGTTGAACAAGGCTCAAAAGGAGGAAGAAGAAGAGCTAATGAAGAAAAAGACCATTGCCTTCAAATCTACTGCACATTATGAGGAAAGTAATAAGTCAGAGGAAGAAGAAAATAAAGAAGAGAGTGAAGATGATAAGAACATGGCATTATTGAGCATTGTGTCCTAAAATCAATTATGTGATGATTGAGTTTCTCTTTGTATATAAAATATTGATAAATAAAAATTATTTTGATATTTTTCATCACAAAGTTACATCTTCCTCGTGGAACTCTTGTGTTGTAATGAAGTATTTAGAACTATGAAGTGAATAATAAAAAGAGGATTTATCGTATAGTTCTTAAATATGTTCGCGATTAAATGATACGTCATTACAGAATGACGTTTATTGAGTGAAGGTCATTGTGTACTATATGGATTGGTTGTCCTCTTAACCAAGGAGTATGGTGACACTAATATAGCATATAGGTGAAATATAGGAATACATCGTTACTAAACAAGTAACTCACCTGCTGAGCATTCTGCTGTCAAGAGCTGCTCACAAAGTGTATGGACATAAGTATCCCTCAGACCTAAGATCACCATAGTGACTTACAAACAACTCACTGTGCTTTGATATCAGACTATTTGAATTTCTAATGCAATGATGGAAGGCTAGTAGGTACAGTCAAGTACGTACGAAGTCTATATGTGGATCAAGATGGGATTGACCCCTCCAGATTATAGGAGCTGATGCATCATTGTATTTCAATTTAGTAAAATCTTGATCAGAATAATCCATGAGATAGATTTGAAAGATTGAAAAAAAATATAGATGAAGCACTTTGGGTTGACAGTTAAACTTAGATCATCCTAGAATATTCAGGATCAAAGGGATGAATTATGCGGTAACTATATGCATAGATTTTAAAATATTTTTTTGTAATAATTCAACCTATCTGGATGTCAAAAACTACTATTAGATGGTAGCTTCGATTAATTCAGGAATCGATTCCTATGCTACCGGCTTAGTGTTTGAACCTATAGAGTCACGCACACAAGTCAGACAACATAAAAAAGTATTGGCCTATATTTATCTATCCAATTTGGAAGTACTTGACTTGATTGAACATATAAACTAACATGATTGAGAATTAAGTTATGGATCAAATGAGATTGAAGAATTAATAATGTCTAGCTAGCACTACATATGAGATTCAGGTTCAATCCCGGAAAAGAACAGTTCTTAATCTATGATCCAAGAAACCTATGAGAGATTAGACTTAAGTACTGATTAATTTTAGATTACATCTAAATTAATTAGACTTAATTAGATTCAAAATTCTAAGTGAGACTTAGTCCAAAAGTCTTAAAGAGTTTAGGATTGACGACCTTTCAAAATTATTTTGAACCAGCTTCGAATTGGATTTGAATTAGATCCTTTTTGGATGAGATCTTAGGAGTCTTATTTTCACTGGGACTCTCTCACTCCTTGGCCAATCAGCATCTAGTGTGATGCTGGTTATGGGCCATCCCATATATGTTGGAAAATATGTCTTAAAGTCAAGCATTAGACGATTGTGCTCATCTTATAAATTATATATGAATTTTCATTAATAAAAGTTGTTTGGTATTTTCATTACAAATTATCCATCTGTGAACTCCTGTGCTGTAATAAAGTCTTTAGAACTATGATTAATCGACAAAGAAAAATTTATCGTTAAGTCCTTAAAAATATTCGCAACCAAATGATATGCTATTACTAGGATGATAGCGATATTAAGTGTAAGTCATTGTGTGCCATATGAGTTGGTTGTCCTCTTAATCAAGGAGTGTGGAGACATTATTATGGCATATAGATGGAATGTAGGAGTATATTCGCATCGAACGTGACCATGTGCCGAACACTCTGCTATCAAGAGTAGCTCGTAAAGGGTATAGGTATAAATGTCTCTCCAACCTGAGACCACTATGGTGACTTCTAAGCAACTCACTATACTTTAGTACCAGACTATTTGAGTTTCTAACTCAGTGATGGAAGATTACTGGATGCAATCAAGTACTTATCAAGTCAGTGTGTGAGTCAAGATGGAATTGATCTCTCTGAATTAGTAGGAGATATGCATCAGTGTATTTTAATTTAGTAAAATCTTGATCAGGATAATTCATGAGATGGATTTGAAAGGTTGAAATATAATGTGATCGACTAAATTAGGATTGACAATGAAACTCTAGGTTGCCTTGAGCATTTGGGTCAAAGGGATAAATTATATGAAAACCATACGCCAATAAGTTCTAGAAGATTGCTTTGCAATACTTCGACCTATCCGATCGTCGGGTCATCATTGCTAGATGGTTACATTGATTGGTATAGAAAGTTATTCTTATATTACTGGCTTAGATTCAAAACTATAGGGTCATACATATTAGAAGATTTGGTTAAATCAGATAGCTGAAGAGTTCAATTGAATTATGACTCTGGTGAAAAGTCCTACTCTGACTAGGACCTGGGGGAGAGTCCCACTAGGACTGAAACTCTACTATTTTTGAAGAATTAATTAGTAATTAGATTATTAATTGACTTAATTTGATTTAGCAAAGATCTTTGGAACAAGTCTAATTGAATTAGACTCAGCTCGACTCTGATTGGGTTTGATATGATCGAGCCCGATTACAAGAAAAATTTAATCCTGATTCGATTAGGGCTATGACTCGACTAATTTCTAATTGAGTTAGGAATTTGATGAGATATTTAGATTTTTAATTAGATTGGATTTATTGCTATTAGTGAGTTCAATCTAAATTTGATTTGGATTAGAATTGAATTAGAAATGAAGAGTCCTTGTCAACTAGAACTCTATCCTTATCTTTTGCACCACACCTAGATCCATGCCAATTTCTTCATGCCTAATTGGATTTGGATTGTAATTTTTGGCATCATGATAGAGGATCCAATAAGGGTGGGTGGCCATAGCTGATGAGTCATAATATTATCTATTGTCTAATTCGAATGCTATCCGAATTAGAGATAAGAGGTAAACTAGGAAAGAGATTTTTCGTATATGGAATATTATTGGTGCCATATTAATTTTTTTCTTATTTTTCTTAGAGAATTCTTTGATATGTGAGACTCTAAAATCCTTCTCCATATTTTATTAATTTTTTTGAAATTTTTTGGGATACCAAAAGGAGGTTTTGGTGTTGACTCTTGGTGCCCTTCTTTGGAAAATCCTAATTCCTAGTCTATAAAAAAGGGGTCCTCTCTCTTGGATATCCCATGATCATTCTCTTGGTATTTTTTATTTTTAGAGCCTCTTATCCTCCTCCTCTATTTTTTCTCTTGATCCTCTCTTACTTTGGAGGTACAAGGTACTTGAAGAAGGGGGAACAAATTAGCTGTCGAAGTTGCTTGCAGGCTAGCACCTCCAAGTCCCTGATCTACGCCTGTCTTCGTGTGAATCTTCCTATAGAGGTAAGATGACTTTGTGTAGCTATGAGTGATTTGAAGAATATCTTCTCCAACTATTGGACCAGAGGAGATCAAGATCAAATTTGTTTGATAACGATCTCTAACTTGTTTTGATTCCTATAGTAGATCTAATAGTTAGTCTAGAATTTCAGCATCGACGAGATTGATGCAATTTTTATTTTTAAATCTAAAGTGCATATTTTTCATATCAAAGATCATGATGTGGTAGTCTAAAATAAGATCTTATATATGTGATTAAGATTAAATCATTTAATCTATTATTTTTGCAGTATAATATTTTAAAATTACATGTACTGTACTACCGCATATTTTCTTCAATTGGTATCAGAGCCAGGTTGTTTTGATATGAATCAATATAACTTTGGATCTAATTTTTTTATTTGATTTGATTATTTATAATTTAGATTAGATCTAAATTAGTTTATTTTTAGATCTAATTATTATTTATTTAGATTAGATATTCTGAGTAGCAAAGTACTCAGATTGGGTAATCACCAGGTCATCCGGTCATAGAAGCAAGTAGGATTTCATGATCCTCTTCTCTCATTCAATGGGGTGCTCTTCATGGTGTGTAAGGATGCCACTGTGAGGTCTCATGAAGAAAAAAATGAAAAGAAAAAACTTACTTTCTTACAAAATTCTAGATCTTGAAACCCTAGGTGTTGTTGTATGTGATGCAAGTTGAGAAGATGGTTAGTTATATCTAATCTTGATTAATCAAAATTATTTTAATTTAAAATCATAAAAATTTAGATTTGATCTAAAAAATTTTATGATTTGATGTAAAAAATTTACATGAAAAATTATTTTTAAAATCTTAACCATATTGATGTAAAACTTAATTAAGAATTAAATGTTAAACCCAATAGATCTAGAATTATGATTTAGATCTAATGACATTACATAAAATATGGAGCAAGGGTTAGTACAAATCAGATTCTTCTCTTTAATTGGGTTAGACTTAAAGTTAAAATTAAAAAATTGATTGACCATGTAGAGAAATTGATTAAGTCTAACCAAATATTGAATTAGATTAATCAAAATTTCTCTAGTACAATAGTTGTAGATGGTAGGTCCATGTCTTTGATTAGACTAAATGGACCTTGATTGTGGCTCAGTGGTTGAATCCGAATCATTAAGTTAGTCAAATCGAAACTAGTTAACCAATTGGTATCTAAGGTAAGTTTGGCATTTTGATTGGTGATTTTTAATTGAGAGCGACTTAACTGGCCATTTCGATAGTGTCTAAGGCAAGCTTAGTAGACCCTTCTACCGATCTCACTTACCAGGCCAATTTGGTGAACTAGAGTTTGGTTAAATCGCTAAGTGATTCGAGTTAGCTCATGCCATTAAAATTGATCAGTGTGACTGATCTAGGTGCCAGTTCAATCAGCATGACCTAACCCATTCAGTGACTTGGTGAAGTCAGTGGGAGGATTGTGGTCTACTGATTGATTTTTTCTTCTCTCTTCTTCTCTAAATTAACTAAATTCTCTAAATTATTAGGTCCCTAAAATGAGCTAGTTATGGTGATAATTAGATCATAGCCTTCTATTAAGGTGAATGGTAATGGGTCCATTATTCATGATTAACATTGCAGGCACCATCCATCTGATTTTCACTCTGAATAATAGAATTATCATTCATCATATGATGACTCTGTTGAACTATCTGATGATAGTTGGGTTGATCGAGCCATCCTCGGGTTTGATCACTCATTAGGTAGAATCATTGAGTATGTTCATGTTAATGGTTTGACCTAACCAAAGCTTTCAGTGGAGGCCCATCGCCTATTGAAATAAAATCTGAGGCTAAATTAAATATTAGAAGTTGTTTGGAGAAATAATTGATTGAAAACCTATCCATAGGTGTATATGGGTTGATCGAGCCATCTTTAGGCCTATATGTAGTCTGTGTTGATTCTAGTACCCACTAGAGAATTAAAGTAATTTTTCAAATTGGAGGTAGAGACTACCAATTCGTATAAAATAGTGAAAAAATCTTTAGACTAAAGTCCATATCTTTAGGATCAACAAATGCATATACTAATAGGTTTTATGTTTCCCTTGTGTGTGTAGATATGGCCTCAAACTTGTTGCTTCGATCACTGTGGGACAGTGAGAAGCTTATCAGACTAAATTTTGATAATTGGTATCAAAAATCCTAGAGCACGAGAGGATTTTTTTATGTGATAACGGATCCGACACCTGAGGAGCTTGCTCCCAATGCTCGAGGTGCGATCCGAGATACTTATTTGAAGTGGCTAAATGACCGCACCACGGTTCACTGTATTATGCGGACCTCTATGAACGATGAGTTCAACCAAAAATTTGAAGAGGCTCAACTAGAGAAAATGCTTCAAGTGTTGAGAGATTTCTTTGGTACTCTTGACAATATTGAGCGGCACAAGACTAGTTGCATCATTTTAACACTCAGATGAGGGAGGATGCATCTATTACTGATCATGTATTGTACATGATCGAGCAGATTAAAAAATTGAGCAAACTTAACTTTTTCTTGCACGAATAGCTGGGAAAGAATGCGATCCTGAACTTCCTATCCAAGTCCTACCTGTCATTCCTCAGTCATTTCAGAATAATGAAGTCTGTAGTCAATTATCACAATCTGTTGGGGTTGCTACAGACTTTGAGAAAGATCACCAACTCCATCAGGAGACAATGAATATAGTAAGAGGATCTTCTTCGGATAGTCGTCGTCCCTTTAAGAAAGAAAAAAAGAAAAAAAATAAAAAGGTACCTGGTGCTTGGAGTCAGTCCCAGAAACTCAAGTTCAAGGCTGATCAAAGTCAGACAGAGTGCTTCTTTTGCAAGAAGCAGGGTCACTGAAAGAGGAATTATCCTCAGTATATCGCTACTCTTAACTCGAATAGATCAAAGAAGAAGAAGCAATCAGTTGCTAGATAAGATACTTATGTGATAACACCTTGTAACTTTTCTCTTTTTGATATAATGACCTGAGTATTGGATACCTATAGCCCTATTTACATTTATAATTTATTGCAGAGTTTTCAGATCACTAAGAGATTTAGAGATGGTGAGAGATTTCTGAACGTTGGAGATGGAAGATCAATTTCAGTTCTAGCTTTATGAATCATCAAGTTTGTATTTGAGTCTCAGTACATTGTTCTTGATGAGTGTCATTACTGTCCTAGTTTTTTTTTAAATATTATTTTTGTAGGTCTTTTGATCAATTTCAATTATGAAATATCAATAAAAAAAAAATTTTGTGATATCATTTTGAATGGTGTTATAATTTTGCGTGGATAGTTGAACAATGATATCTATGTTGTATCTAGACCTAATGTAATGTATATTTTAAATAAATATCCTAGAATAGATGATATCACAGATGCCTACCTTTAACATTGTAGGCTAGGTCATATCAACAAGAACAGGATAAACAAGTTAGCTCAAGAAAGAATTCTTGATAAAGATAATTATGAATCGTTACCTACCTGTGAGTCTTGTTTGCTTGAAAAGATGACCAAGTCACCATTTGCTGGAAAAGGTGAATGAGCCAATAATGTGCTGGGTCTGATATATACTGATATATGTGGACCCATGAGCACATGTGCCAGAGGAGAGTATAGCTATTTCATTATGTTCACAGACGATCTATCTAGGTATGGATACATCTACTTGATGAAATACAAGTCCGAATTATTTGAAATATTCAAACGATTCCATAATGATGTAGAGAAACAAATCAAAAAAAAGTATTAAAACTCTTCAATCTGATCGAGGAGGTGAATACCTCTTCAGTAAATTTCTGACATATTTTGAAGAGAATAAGATTCTCTCCCAATAAACCCCTCTAGGGACACCACAGCATAATGATGTCTCGGAAAGGAGAAATCAAAACTTGTTGGATATAGTTCGGTCCATAATGGGGTTTGCAACTCTACCGATCTTCTTTTGGGGATATGCATTTGAAACAGCCTGTCTTGTGCTCAATAATATTTCGAGCAAGTCAGTTAGTAAGACACTATGTGAGGTATGGTTAGGGCGTAGTCTGAATCTCTCTTACTTTAGGATCTGGGGATGTCCGGCTTATGTTAAATGATTACAAACTGACAAGCTCAGTCCTAAATCTGATAAGTATAATTTTATAGGATACCTCAAAGAAATGAGGAGATATTACTTTTATCTGCCTGCTGAACCAAAGGTGTTTGTTAGCAGTAAGGCACACTTTTTGAAAAAAAAAATTCTTAGTGAAGGAATAAGTGCCTCTTAAATCGAACTTGATGAAGTTTGACAAGTAGAAGAACCGACATCAATAATTGAATCTGAATCGAATTTGATAAGATCAAACCCACAGCCCAACCCACAAACATTCTTAAGGCGATCCAGTAGAGTACTGCATCAGTCAAACAAATACTAAGGTTTCTTTGTCCGAGATGAAGATCCTATTAAACTCGATGAGAACAATGAGGATCCGATCACCTACATGGATACAATGTAGAGGTCTAACTCTGACAAATGGCTTGAAGCCATGAAATCTGAAATGGAGTCCATGAAGGTCAACGATGTATGGACATTGGTTGACCCACCTAAAGAGATTAAATCCATTGGGTGTAAGTGGGTCTTCAAGAGGAAGAGAGGCGCAGACGGAAAGGTGGAGATTTATAAAGTCTATTTGGTTGTCAAAGATTATCATCAGCATTATAGTATTGACTATAATGAGATATTTTCTTTTGTGGCAATGCTCAAATCTATTCGGATCATGCTTGCGATAGCAGCATACCTGAACTATAAAGTCTGGCAGATGGATGTGAAGACAGCTTTCCTAAACAAAGAGCTAAATGAAGAAATGTATATGATACAACCTAAAGGGTTAACATCCACAGATAAGCCTAAGGTGTACAAACTTTGAAGATCCATTTATGGATTGAAGCAAGCATCTCGGAGTTAGAACATACGTTTTGATAAAGTGATCAGAACGTATGACTTCATTAGGAACAGAGAGGAACCCTGCATATATAAGTGGACAAATAGTTCAATAATTATATTTTTTGTATTATATGTGGATGGTATTCTCTTAATCGAGAATGATGTCCCTGCATTATAAGAAAAAAAAGTATGGCTTCATCACAATTCTTGATGAAAGATTTAGGAGAAGCAGCCTACATCCTAGAGATGAAGATCTATAGGGATAAATCTAAGAAGCTGCTTGGGCTCTCACAATCTACATACATAGATATCATGCTGAAACGATTCAGCATGGAGAATTTCAAAAAAGGCTATCTTCCGATAGGCCAAAAAATTTCTCTTTCGAAAAGAGATTGTTCAATAACTCAAGAGAGAGAGCATATGAATAGAGTTTCATATACTTCGACAGTGGATTCTATTATATATGCCATGATATATACAAGATCTGATGTGGCATACTCACTAGAGATAGTGAGCAGATACCAGTCTGATCCAAAAAAAAATTATTGAAAGGTCGTAAAGACTATTCTTAAGTATTTGAGAAATACTAAGGACTAGTGGCTTGCGTATGATGAAACTGACTTGAAACTGGTAGAGTTCACCGACTCAAGCCTTCAGTCAGATCATGATGATAGCAAGAGCATGTCAGATTATATTTTTATCCTAAATGGTAAAGTGATCTACTGAAAAAGTTTCGTGCTGCATACTGTGACAGACTCTGTATGCGAAGCGAAGTATATCATGGCATCCAATGCTGCGAAGAAAGCTGTATGATTGCAGAAGTTCATCGATGAGCTTGGAGTGGCACCTTCTGTTGATGGTCCTATCTTGTTATACTGTGATAATATTGGAGCCATTGCTCAAGCCAAGGAGTCGAGATCACATCAGTACACCAAATATATTATGTGTCGCTATCACTTTATCAGAGAGATCATGGATCGAGGTGACGTCGACCTTCAGAAGATCGATTGAAAGAAGAATCTGGCTGACCCATTTACTAAAAGCTCTCAGAATCAAAGAGTTTGATGACCACAAGTTGAAGATGGATATTCGATACTATATCAATTAGTTTTAGTTCAAATAGAAGTTGTTGAAAAATATGTCCCAAAGCCAATTGTTAACGATTGTGCTCATCTTATAAATTATATATAAATTTTTATTCATAAAAGTTATTTAGTATTTTTATTATAAATTATCTAACTTTGAACTCCTGTGTTGTAATGAAATCCTTAGGATTATGATTAATTGACAAAGGAGGATTTATCGTTAAGTCCTTAAAAATATTCGCGACCAAATGATATGCTATTACTAGGACGATAACGATATCAAATAGTAGGTCATTGTGTGCTATATGAGTTGATTATCCTCTTAATCAAGAAGTATGGAGACACTGTTATGGCATTCAGATAGAATGTAGGAGTACATTCGCATCAATCGTGACCATGTGTCGAGCACTCTCTATCAAGAGTAGCTCGTGAAGGGTATGGGTATAAGTATCCCTCTGATCTGAGACCACCACGGTGACTTATAAACAACTCACTATACTTTAGTACCAGACCATCTAAGTTTCTAATTCAGTGATAAAAAGTTACTGGGTGTAATCAAGTACTTATCAAGTCGGTGTGTGAGTCAAGATGGAATTGATCCCTTTGAATTAGTAGAAGATATGCATCAGTGTATTTCAATTTAGTAAAATCTTGATCAGAATAATCCATGAGATAGATTTAAAAGATTAAAATATAATGTGGTCGACTAAATTAGGATTGACAGTTAAACTCTAGGTAGCCTTGAGCAATTGGATCAGAGGAATGAATTATACGCTAACCATACACCAGTAAGTTTTAAAAGGTTGCTTAGCAGTATTTCGACCTATCCAGTCATCAGGTTATCATTACTAGATGATTATATCAATTGGTATAGAAAGTTATTTCTATTCTACTAGCTTAGGTTCGAACTTATGGGGTCACATGCATTAGAAGATTTGATCAGATTAGATGGCTGAAGAGTCCAATTGGATTACTTCGACTAGGACTCTGGGAGAGAGTCCCACTAGAACTGAGACTCTACTATTTTTAAAGAATTAATTAGTAATTAGATTATTAATTGACTCAATTTAATTGAGTAAAGAGATTTGGAACAAGTTGATATGATCAAACCCGATTAAAAGAAAAATGTGATCCTGATTCGATCAGGGTTTTGACTCGACTAATTTCTAATTGAGTTAGAAATTTGATTAGATATTAAGTTTCTAATTGGATTAGATTTATTTCTATTAGTAAGTTTAATTAAAATTTTATTTGGATTAAAATTGAATTAGAAATGAAGAGTCCTTGTCAACTAGGACTCTATCCTTGTCTTTTGCGCCACATCTGGATCCATACCAATTTTTTCATGCCTAATTGGATTTGGGTTGTGATTTTTGGTAGCATGATAGAGGATCTAATAAGGGTGGACAACTATAGCTAATGAGTCATAATATTATCTCTTACCTAATTCGAATGCGATCTGAATTAAAGATAAGAGGTAAACTAGAAAAGGAATTTTTCGTATATTAAATATTATTGGCACTATATTAACTTTTTTTATTTTTCTTGAAGAATCTTTTGGCTTATGAGACTTTAAAATTTTTCTCCATATTTTCATAATTTTTTTGAAATTTTTTGGGATGCCAAAAGAATGTTTTGGTATTGACTCTTGGTGCCCTTCCTTGGAAAACCCTAATTCCTAGTCTATAAAAAAGGGGTCCTCTCTCTTGGACGTCCCATGATCATTTTCTTGATGTTTTTTATTTTTAGAGTCTCTTCTCCTCTTCCTCTATTCCTCTCCTTGATCCTCTCTTGCTTTGGAGTGTCCAAGGTGTTGGGAATAGTGTCCCAAAGCCAATCGTCAGCCTATTGACGGTTGTGCTCATTTTTGTATTTGTACATGAATTATGAATTAATAAAAATTATTTTGGCATTTTTCATCACAAAATGTTTCATCTTCTAATGAACTCCTATGTTATGGTGAAGTCTTTAGAATTGTTGGAGCACAATCCCGGCTCCTCCCACGGACCTTGGGTGCAGTAGAACCAGCAACGAATAGATCTGGAGTCGTTTGGACACGATCCAAGGCCCTTGACGAAATCAGCCTGGTTGCTGTCTTCTTCGTCAGCCTTTCGTTCCAGATGAAGAATACCTTTGAAACCATCTCTAAAAAATCCAAGATCTGGTACCCAACTAGATCAGACCTGGACCGAGGTTCTTCAATTTGTAGATCTCAAATCGGGATATTCTAGATGGGGAAGAAGATAGATGGAGACAGACCTCGCAGATCTGTCCTGCTGCAGCCTTTTTGTAGATCTGTTGATGGAGATCTCACCCATGCCTCAAACGACCTCAGATCAACTCCAGATCTGAGAGGAACTTGTACCAACCTCTTCTCAAGATATTTTAGATCCTGGACCTAGTGTTTGAGTGCCTACAAGAGAGGAGAGAGCAGATCTGGTAGGCGGCTGCAAGGGGGAAGGGGCTAGTGCCTCCCCTTCTTCTCTTTCCTTTTACGGACTGGCGGCAAGAAACCCTAGGGTTTCTTGCTCCTGGGGCATGGAGAATTGCTAGAGAGAGAGAGAGAAGAGAAAGAGAGACTTGGAAGAAAGATTCTTCTATTACTTGGTTTTTTCAAACCTATACACAGTACATGTATATATAAACACCGGGTCAAGTGACCCAAACCCAAAACTCCCTTGACCAACTCTATGGGAGATTAGATTAACCCAAGCACATGTACACCCATGACTCGACCTAATCTCACCTATCCTAAGCCCAGACCTAGCCCATAAAGAGTTGGTCCCTTGAGGCCCACATAACCTAGACCTCAAGAACCCGAAAGGCCCACAGCCTTTCAACCTAGGGCCCAACTAGCCCTAGAGCCTCCATGAAGCCCTCATGAATGATGGACCTTGGCCTTAGCCTTGGGCACACCACCTGGATCACAACAAGAACTATTTAGACTTGACAAAGGAGGATTTGTCATTTAGTCCTTAAATCTGTTCGTGACCAAATGATATGTTGTTACCAAGGATGACAACGTTTATCAAGCATAGGTCATTGTGTGCCATATAGGTTGGTTATCCTCTTAACCAATGAGTGTGGAGACACTGGTATGGCATACAGGTGAGATGTAAGGGTACATCTGCACTGAATGTGACCGACTCCAGAGCTATTTCTGCTATCAAGATTTGCTCCGATGGAATATGGGTATAAATATCCCTCCGATCTGAGACCGCCACGGTGACTTGCAAGCAACTCACTGCACTTAGGCACTGGACTACCTGAATTTTTAATTCAGTGACGGAAGGCTATTGGGTGTAGTCAAGTACTTGACTTGTCGGTGTGTGTGTCAAGATGGGATTGATCACTCCAGTTTAGGAGCTGTGTACAGTCGTATTTTAATTTAGCAAAATCTTGGCCAGGGTAGTCCTTGTGAGGAGTCACAGGACTGTTTGAGTTGAACATGATTCGGATGATCTGATCAGGGTTGACAGTTTAATCCTGAGTCATCCTAAACACAGGGGTCAAAAGGATGAATTATATAGTAACCATATTCATGTAGGTTCTGAGTGTTGCGATTGCGACTCTTCGACCTATCCGAACGTCGGGTACCATTGCTAGATGGTCACTTCGATTAGTACAGGAATTGGTTCCTGTGCTACCGACTTAGGTTCGAACCTGCGGGGTCACACATATTAGAGGTTCCTATCTGATCTGATGGCTGATGTAGAATCCTACACATTTGGGACTCAGTGATCGAGAATCAGGATTCTCTGATCACGAGTTCCACACATTATGGGTATCGAGGTCAAGAGTCCCACTGGTTGGAATTTTTCGATCAAGATTACATATCGATGAATTCTGATGCCTAATTGCCCATCGAATTTAGACTCAATATTTATGAGAGGTTTAATTAGTGATTTGATCACTAATTAACTCAATTTGATTGAGTAATTATTTTTGGATCAAGTTCAATTGAATTGGATTCAGTTGGGTTTGACCCGATTAGGTTAAGAGTTGACCTAATCGTCGAGATGGTTTGGTCCCTGATTTGATCAGGGGTTGGGCTTAGTCAATTCCTGATTTGATTAAAATTTTATTGAGCCTAACTAAACCTAATTAAGTTAGATTTAAATTAGTCTAATTAGACCTAACTTATTTGGTTCAATTAGGTTGGTTTAAATAATTAAACCACCTTGACCCAATCTCCATGCGCCACCTCACTTCCATTGCACCCATTTGGATTCATGAGAAGGAACTTCTCATGAATTTTTTCCTCACACCAAGCCCTCTCCATGTCCCACTTTAATGTGCCAAATGGATGGATAAGGATGATTGGTTGGCCATTCAAATTCAAAATAAAGTTTAAATTTGAATGGGCAATCAATCTTTGCACCTTATCTCTTTTTTTATGCCCTATTTATTACATGAGAAAAGGTTTCTCATGAAATCACTCCATGCATAATTTAAGCCATGCCTCACGCCTTTAGTGGATAAGGGATGAGTTGGTGTCCATTTGAATTCAAAATTTAATTTGAATTCAAATGTGCAATTACTCATCTTTATCCTTTCTTTTGGATAAGACGTTTGACGTTGTTATAAAAGGAGGAGAAGAGTGGGGCGTGCAAGAAGAAGATTTTTGAAGAAAAATTTTGGGGCATGAGAAGTCTTGTGCATGAGAAGGAAGTCCATATCCTTCCAAGAGAAAAAGAAAGAAAAGAAAGAAAAGTGGGTGCAAGATTTTTGATGAATTCCCTAGAGTTTTAACCTGGAGTTCGGGAAGTGAGAAAGTGAGCTACGAGTATCATGAGCTCATAAAATCTCAGAGAGATCTTCAATATCCTCTCAAGCACATCTGTTGATGATCCAGAACATCCGAAGAATCGACAAACATCGATCAAAGGAGTTCGATCAGCATCCACCGTCAAAAGGACTCTACAACGAGCTAGCACTCGTGAGGAGTCGATCAGATCGGGAGCTTCATGTGGACGATCTGCAGAGGCCAGACACACTGTGTAGCTGCATCATGATGATCAGACTCTCCTGACAATGATCAGATTACGGCGATCTACTACCCGCACAAAGGTATTGTGTTCTGAACACATTACAGTAAAGTGTTTACTGTTCGAATTTGAATTTCAAATTTAAATGAATGCATGCTATATATCATATTTAGATCCTAGTGTAAGGTAAATTCATGTTAATTAATTAGATTAATTAATATTTTTTCACTGTAAAATCATAAATTTGAAAAAGTTTTAAAATTACCATTTTACCCCTGCACTGAATTTTTCCCCACAAATGGTATCAGAGCGGGTTCTTAAATATGATATATATATTTACATGTGTAGATTAAGTTGTAATCTAAAAGTTTAAATTTGAAATTTGAAATTCAAAATTTAAAATTTAAAATTTAAATTTTAAAATTGATATATTTAGATATACTTGATCCAAGTAGCAAGTAATCGAATTGGGTTGGTTGGCATGGCCATCCGATCATAGGAGAAAAGTAGGGTTTAAAGGTCCTCTCCTTCCATTCGATGGGATCTCCTATGGCGGTAGGGGTGCCACTGCAATTATATTCTATGCAGATGAAGCAGCGAAAGGAATTAATTGTAAAAGTTCAATTATAAAATTTATCACGAATGTATTAGATTAGATCTAAAGGAATATTCATGATTGAGTTATTTTTTGTTATGTAATTAGCAATAGGATTGCTATTTATGAAATATGCTGATCCATTTGTGAAATGAGTCAACATATTTGGTGAACAGAAAATAAAATCTTTCAAATTTAAAAATTATTTTCGAAATGCCAAACCCTGACCCATCAGTCCAAATACTTAATTAAAAGAATTAAGTGTTGTCTAGTAGGTCTAGAATTGTGAATTAAGACCTAAGACAATTGCATAAACTTGTGGGTCAATGGATTAGATGGATTAGGTCCATAATTGGGTTAGACCTAAGGTTAGCTTAAAGAAATGGACTAAATTAGAGTAATTGGTCAAATCTAATCAAAAGTTGAATTAGATTAGGTCAAGGATACTCTAGACTCAACTCCAATAGTTGTAGTTGAATGGGTCCATGTCTTTAACTAGACCAAGATGGACTTAATTCATGGCTATGCGGTGGAACCCTATTTAATAAGTTGATCAAATTAAAACTAATGAACCGGTTGGTGTCTAAGATAAGTTTGGCATTTTGATCAGTAATTTTTAAGCGGGAGCTACTCGTAGTGATTCGATCTCTGACGAGTTAATGGCTTATCCCTACCACTGATCTCACTTACCTGGCCAACCTGGTGAATTAGGTTTTGATTAGATCACTTGGTGATTAGGGCTCACCCATGTCATTAGGTAAATCAGTTTGATTGATTTAGGTGCTCCTAATGCCAGCTTTAATTAAATCCTTCTTTAATCTGACTTGGTGAAGTCAGTGGGAGGATTGAAATTGACTGGATATTTTCTTCTCATCTATCCTTTAATAAAATCTTCAAAAATTTTTAGGTCTCTAAAAATAATTAAGTTATATTGATAACTAAGTCATAACCTCCCATTAAGTAAGTGATAATGAGTCCACTAGTTTAATAATCATTGGAGGCCCAAAGGCCTGGTGCTTATTGACTAATGGAATTATCATTCATAATATGATAATTTGGTTTGAGTCTTTCTGATGGTGGTCAGGTTGACCGGCCAAAGTCGGGCCTGATCATTTATTGATCCGATTCATCAAATCAAATCATGTTAATGGTTGGACCTAACTAGATCTTTTCAGTGGAGGCTAAAGCCTACTGATTAGGTTCTGGGGCAAAATCAATTACTATAAGTTGTTTAGAGAAACAACTGGTTATGAACCTACCCATAGATGCACATGGGTTGACCAACCAAAGTTGGACTTGTGTGTAGTCTGTGTGGATTCTAGTACCCACTAAGGAATTTAAGTAATTCTTCGAATTGGAGGTTGAGGCTACCAGTTTGTAAAAATACTGAGAGAAACTTTAGACTAAAGTCCAAGTCTTTAGTATTTATAATTTATGTACTAATAGAGGTCTGATTTTCCTTTATGCAGCTATGGCCACTACCCTGTCCCTCCAGTCATTATTAGATAATGACAAGCTCATGGGACCTAATTTTGATAGCTGGTATCGAAAATTAAAAATCATCCTTGAGCATGAGCGGATCCTTTATGTAGTAACGGATCCGGCACCTGAGGAGCCAGCCTCGAATGTTAGAGGGACGATCTGAGACACTTATCAGAAGTGGCTCAACGACCGTACCACCATTCGGTGCATTATGCTGGCGGCAATGAATGATGAGTTCAGCCGTAGGTTTGAGAATGTCCAGCCACATGAGATGCTTCAAATGTTGATGACTCCTTTGGCACGCCTGACAACGTTGAAAGGCACAAAACTGTTGTGCCATTTTCAATGCTCGGATGAGGGATGGAGCCTCAGTCACTGATCATGTACTGTACATGATCGAAATGATTGAGTGCCTAACTAAACTGGGCTTTCTCCTACATGAGCAGCTCAGTAAGGATGCGATCCTTAATTCATTGCCCAAGTCCTTCCTCCCCTTCCTTACTCATTTTTGAATGACAAAGCCTGCAGTGAACTACCACAGTTTGTTGGGGTTGCTGCAGAACTTTGAGAAGGATCACCAGCTCCATAAGGAGTTGGTGAATGTTGTGGGAGAGTCTTCTTCTGGTCGTCGACCCTTTAAGAAAGGGAAGAAGAAGAACAAGAAGAAGAAGAATAAGAAGGTGCAGCTGCATGCTGGGACGTCTGCACAGTGTCAGACCAAGAAGTGCAAGCCCGACCAGAGCCAGGTGGAGTGCTTCTTTTGCAAGAAGCAAGGGCACTGGAAGAGGAACTGTCCTCTATACATTTCTTCCCTGGACCCGAACAGACCGAAGAAGAAGCAAGGTACTTATATAATAACACCTTGCAACTTTTTTATTTGTGATACTACTGCCTGAATATTGGATACCGAAAGTCCTTATCATATTTGCAATTCGATGCAGGGTCTGCAGGTCAGTAGGAGATTTGATGAAGGCGAGAGATTCCTGAACGTTGGAGATAGAAGCAAAGTTTCAGTTCTAGCATTAGGAATCATGAACCTTGTAATCAATTCTCGAAACATAATTCTGAGTGAATGTCACTATTATCCAAACTTTTTATTAATATATTATTTCTGTAGGCCTTTTGGCCATGAACGATTATCAATTTTTAATAAAAGGAAACGTTTGCAATATCATTTTGAATGGTGTTACAATGTTTGTTGGACAACTTAATAATAGAATTTACTTTCTATCACAACCTGTTAATGTGGTTCAAACCTTCGATAAACATCCTAGAATAGATAATGTGTCAAAAGTCTACCTTTGGCACTGTAGGCTAGGTCATATCAATAAGAACAGGATAAACAGGTTGGCTCAAGAAGGAATTCTTGAAGTAGGTGATTGTGAATCACTTCCAACCTGTGAGTCCTGTCTTCTTGGTAAAATGACCAAATCACCTTTTACTGGAAAAGGTGAGCGAGCCAGTGAACTCTTGGGTTTGGTACATTCTGATGTATGTGGATCCATGAGCTCAAGTACAAGAGGTGGATATTTCTACTTCATAACCTTCACAGACAACCTATCGAGGTATGGGTATGTCTATTTAATGAAGCATAAATCGGAGTCGTTTGAAATGTTCAAACTATTTCGAAATGAGGTAGAAAAACAAACTGAAAAGTATATTAAAACTCTTCGATCTGATCGAGGAGGTGAATACCTTTCCAATGATTTTCTGACATATCTTGAGGAGAATGGGATTCTGTCTCAGTGGACTCCTCCTAGAACACTACTACATAATGGTGTATCTGAAAGGAGGAATCGGACCTTGTTGGACATGGTTCGATCCATGATGGGGTTTGCTGGTCTATCGATCTCCCTCTGGGGATATGCGCTCGAATCGGCTTGTTACCTTCTAAATAGAGTTCTGAGTAAGTCTGTAACCAAAATGCCATATGAGATATGGATAGGTCGTAAGCCAGTACTCTCGCACCTTAGGGTTTGGGGGTGTCTAGCTTATGTTAAATGTTTAATTACGGACAAGCTTGGACCTAGGTCTGACAAGTGTAATTTTATAAGGTACCCAAAAGAGACCAAAGGGTATTACTTCTACCTAGCTGATGAGCAAAAAGTGTTTGTCATCCTTAAGGCAATCTTTTTGGAAAAAGAGTTTCTTGGTGAATGGACTGTTGCCTCTAAGGTCGAACTTGACGAAGTTTGGCAGGTAGAAAAATCGACACAAGTTGTTGAACCTGAACCAGATTTGGTTAGATCAGATCCGGAGCCCATTGTTCAAGCACCCTTAAGGCGATCTGGTAGAGTACCACATCAACCGGACAGATACTATGGTTTCTTGGTCTGGAACGGCGATCCTTTCGAACTTGATGAAAACGATGAGGATCCGATCACCTACATGGATGCAATGCAGAGACCCAACTCTGAGAAATGGCTGGAGGCCATGAAATCCGAAATGGAGTCCATGAAGGTCAACGATGTGTGGACATTGGTTGACCCACCCGAAGGAGTAAAACCCATAGGGTGTAAGTGGGTCTTCAAAAGGAAGAGAGGCACAGACAGAAAGGTGAAAACCTATAAAGCCCATCTGGTTGCCAAGGGATATCGTCAACGTTATGGTATAGACTGTGATGAGATATTTTCTCCTGTGGCAATGCTCAAATCTATTTGGATTATGCTTGCAATAGCTGCCCATCTAGACTATGAAATCTGGCAGATGAATGTAAAAATAGCTTTTCTAAATGGAGAGCTGGATAAAGAGGTGTATATGATACAACCTGAAGGATTCACATCCACAGATGAGTCTAAGGTGTGTAGGCTACAGAGGTCCATTTATGGACTTAAGTAGGCATCACGGAGTTGGAACATACGTTTTGATAAGACGATCAAGACGTATGGCTTCGTTAAGAACGGAGAAGAGCCATGCATTTATAAGTGGGCTAATGGTTCAGTAGTAGTATTTCTTGTATTGTATATGGATGACATTCTCTTAATCGAGAATGATGTCCCTGCATTACAGGGAATAAAGATTTAGCTGTCATCATAGTTCTCCATGAAGGATTTGGGAGAAGCTTCCTACATTCTAGAGATGAAGATCTATAGGGATAGATCTAAAAGGTTGCTTGGTTTATCCCAGTCTACGTACATAGATACTATGCTGAAGAGGTTCAGCATGGAGAATTTCAAGAAAGGCTATCTTCCGATAGGCCATGGAATTTTTCTCTCGAAGAGGGATTTCCGACAACACCTCAAGAGAGAGAGCGTATGGATAGGATTCCATATGCTTCGACAGTGAGATCTATCATGTACGTCATGACATGTACACGACCAGATGTAGCATACTCACTAGGGGTAGTGAGTAGATACCAATCTGATCCAGAGGAGAATCACTGGAAGGTTGTTAAAACCATCCTGAAGTATTTAAGAAATACTAAGGACCAATGGCTTGTTTATGGTGAATCAGACTTGAGACTTATAGGGTTTACAGACTCTAGTTTCCAGTCTGATCATGATGACAGTAAAAGTATGTCGGGATTTACTTTTACCCTTAATGGTGGGGCTATCTGCTGAAAAAGTTTCAAGCAGCACACAGTGGCTGATTCAATTTGCGAGGTAGAGTATGTTGCTGCATTAGATACTGCCAAAGAAGTGGTGTGACTGAGAAAATTCATCACCGAGCTCAGAGTAGCACCCTCCCTTGTTGGTCCAGTTCTGCTCTACTGTGAGAGCTCTAGAGCCATTGCTCAAGCGAAGGAACCAAAGACACACCAGCGGACGAAGCATATTCTACGTCGCTACCATCTTATCCAAAAAATTATGGATCGAGGTGACGTCGATCTTCAGAAGATCGATAGAAAGGAGAACCTGACTGACCCATTCACTAAAGCCATTGCGGTGAAGGAGTTCAATAACTACAAGTCGAAGATGGGTATTAGATACTGCACCGATTGGCTTTAGGCCAAGTGGGAGATTGTTGGGAATAGTGTCCCAAAGTCAATCGTCAGTCTGTTGACGGTTGTGCTCATTTTTATATTTATATATAAATTATGAATTAATAAAAATTATTTTGATATTTTTCATCACAAAATGTTTCATCTTCTAATGAACTCCTTTGTTGTGGTGAAGTCCTTAGGACTATTTAGACTCGACAAAGGAGGATTTATCGTTTAGTCCTTAAATCTGTTCGCGATCAAATGATATGTTGTTACCAAGGATGACAATGTTTATCAAGCATAGGTCGTTGTGTGCCATATAGATTGGTTGTCCTCTTAACCAATGAATGTGGAGACACTGGTATGGCATACAGGTGAGATGTAAGGGTACATCTGCACTGAACGTGACCGACTTCGGAGCTATTTTTGCTGTCAAGATTTGCTCTGATAGAATATGAGTATAAATGTTCCTCTAATCTGAGACCGCCACGGTGACTTGCAAGCAACTCACTGCACTTAGGCACTGGACTACCTAGATTTTTAATTCAGTGATGGAAGGCTGTTGGGTGTAGTCAAGTACTTGACTTGTCGGTGCATGTGTCAAGATGGGATTGATCACTCTAGTTTAGGAGCTGTGTACAGTCGTGTTTCAATTTAGCAAGACCTTGACCAGGGTAGTCCTTGTGAGGAGTCACAGGACTGTTTGAGTTGAACACGATTCGGATAATCTGATCAGGGTTGACAGTTTAACCCTAAGTCATCCTAAACACAGGAGTCAAAATGATGAATTATACAGTAACCATATTCATGTAGGTTCTGAGTGTTGCGATTCTGACTCTTCAACCTATCCGGATGTCAGATACCATTGCTAGATGGTCACTTCGATTAGTACAGGAATTGATTCCTGTGCTACCGGCTTAGGTTCGAACCTGCGGGGTCACACATATTAGAGATTTCTATCTGATCTGATAGCTGATGTAGAATTCTACACATTTGAGACTCAGTGATCGAGAATCAGGATTCTCTGATCACGAGTTCCACACATTATGGGTATCAGGGTCAAGAGTCCCACTAGTTGGAATTTTTCGATCAGGGTTACATATCGATGAATTCTGATGCCTGATTGCCCATCGGATTTGGACTCAGTATTATGAGAGGTTTAATTAATGATTTGATCACTAATTAACTTGATTTGATTGAGTAATTATTTTTGGATCAAGTCCAATTGAATTAGATTCAGTTGGATTTGACCCGATTAGGTTAAGAGTTGACCTAATCGTCGAGATGGTTTGGTCCCTGATTTGATCAGAGGTTGGGCTTAGTCAATTCATGATTTGATTAGAATTTTATTGAGCCTAATTAAGTCTAATTAAGTTAGGTTTAAATTAGTCTAATTGGACCTAACTTATTTGGTTCAATTAGGTTGGTTTAAATAATTAAACCACCTTGACCCAATCTCCATGCGCCACCTCACTTCCATTGCATCCATTTGGATTCATGAGAAGGAACTTCTCATGAATTGTTTCCTCACGCCAAGCCCTCTTCACGCCCCACTTTAATGTGCCAAATGGATGGATAAGGATGATTGGTTGAATAGGCAATCAATCTTTGCACCTTATCCCTTTTTTTATGCTCTATTTATTACATGAGAAAAGATTTCTCATGAAATCACTCCATGCATAATTTAAGCCATGCCTCACGCCTTTAGTGGATAAGGGATGAGTTGGTATCCATTTGAATTCAAAATTTGATTTGAATTCAAATGTGCAATTACTTATCTTTATCCTTTCTTTTGGATAAGACGTTTGATGTTGTTATAAAAGGAGGAGAAGAGTGAGGCATGCAAGAAGAAGATTTTTGGAGAAAAATTCTGGGGTGTGAGAAGTCTTGTGCATGAGAAGGAAGTCCATATCCTTCCAAGAGAAAAAGAAAGAAAAGTGAGTGCAAGGTTTCCGGTGAATTCCCTAGAGTTTTAACTTGGGGTTCGGGAAGTGAGAAAGTGAGCTACGAGTATCGTGAGCCCACAAAATCTTAGAAAGATCTTCAACATCCTTTCAAGCATGTCTGTTGATGATTCAGAGCATCCAAAGAATCGACAGACATCGATCGAAGGAGTTCGATCAGTATCCGTCGTCAAAAAGACTCTACAATGAGCTAGCACTCATGAGGAGTCGATCAGATCGGGAGCTTCGTGTGGACGATCCGCAGAGGCCAGACATACTGTGTGGCTGCATCAGGATGATCAGACTCTCCCGACGGTGATCAGATTATGGCGATCTACTACACTCACAAAGGTATTGTGTTCTGAACATATTACAGTAAAGTGTTTACTATTCAAATTTGAATTTCAAATTTAAATGAATGCATGCTATATATCATATTTCGATCTTAGTGTAGGATAAATTTATATTAATTAATTAGATTAATTATTATTTTTTTACTGTAAAATCATAATTTTGAAAAAGTTTTAAAATTATCATTTTACCCCTACACTGAATTTTTCCCCACACAAGGTACTTGAAGAAGGAAGAACAAATTAGCTATCGAAGTTGCTTGTCGGCTAGCACCTCCAAGTCCCTGATCTGCACCTATCTTCACCTGGATCTTCCTGTAGAGGTCAGACGACTCCGTGTGGCTGCAAGTGACCTGAAGAACACCTTCTCCAATCGTTGGAACAGAGAAGATCAAGATCAAATTTATTTAGTAATGATCTCTAACTTGTTTTGATTCCTATAGTAGATCTAATAGTTAGATCTAAAATTTTAGTATTGATGAGATCGATGTGATTTTTATTTTCAGATCTAAAGTACTTATTTTTCATATCAAAGATGATGTGATAGTCTAAGATAGGATCTTATATATATGATTAGGATTAAATCATTTAATCTATTATTTTTACTACTTAAAATTTTAAAATTACATGTATTGCACTATCGTATATTTTCTTCAATATGGGTGTGGGCATGGGTGCAAAGTAGGCACCATATGTGGTGCTAATCCTATCTCAAGTAGGAGTCCTTCTTTGATAAGTTATGGACTGATTCAAAATATTTTTGAATTAGGAGTCCTATACTTATTGGGTCATGAGAGTCATCTATAAATAGAGAGAGTCTCTACCTATATATGTATAACAACAAGAGAGAGCATAGAAATCAAATTGAGAGAAGAGAGAAAGAGAGAGAGGTGTGAGCTTATGGGCGTCCCTTCCCTTTTGGCGTGTCCTCCTCCTTGCCGCCCCCTCTTCTTCTTGGCATGGGCTCTTCTTAGGCATCCCCTTTGCTGGTGTGAAGGGTCACACCAGCACCTCTCTTTCTTCTCTTGGTGGCTTTATGAAAGTACATCAATCTAAAGATTCATCTCACTTTCCTGCATTGCCTGACGTACAGGCAAAGTAGAGGACCTGCAGTTTCAGGCCTACACGAAGATTGAATCTAGATTTTGAAATTTTGATCCTCAATTTTACTGCAATCTAGGTTTGAATTTGATCCTTATTTAGATAGATTTTATAAAAAAATTTTAGATGCAACCCTGGTTATCCGCGAGAAATAGGTTTCTTTCCCATCAATTGATATCAGAGCTAGGCTTTGATGCATGAATACATAACTAAATTTTTCTAGATTATTTATATATTATATGTGTTGGTGCAAAAATCCGTTTGCGCCGGAGAAGCTGGAGTCGAGGGAGTCGCGGTCGCCGTCGGGACCTACAAAAGAAGTCTAAACCGGAGGTGGGGTTGCTCCGGTAAGACCCTCCGATGCTCAAATCAGTTCTCTGTCTTAACAAGAATGGAGTGCTCGAACGAGAATTTTAGCAGAGTTTCTAGGTAAAAAGAGCCTATAGAACAACGTATCTGGGGCCCCCTTTTATAGGCGAAAGGGGGCAGCAGACTGATAGCGATATCTGTAACCATCTGGCAGTGGGCTGCCCAGAGTCAGGTGGAGTTTGTTGCGAGGAGTAGTGGAGTGAGATCGTGGCCACTATCGGGACGTGCCATGTGGAGTCTGTTGCGGGTAGTGGGACGGCGTCCGTTGTCGCGACTCGCCAGGAGGTGGGAGGAATCGCGCGGTATCCATCGCGGAGAGTGGAGCAGAATCGTGGTCATTATGGCGATCTGCCAGGGAGTGATGGAGCCGTGCGAAATCCATCGCAGGAGGCGGAGCAGTGTCGTGGCCGTCACTGCGGCCTACCAGGGAGTGATGGAGACGCGCGGAATCTGTTGCAGGAGGTAGAGCAGGGTCGTGGCTATTGCTGCGGCCTACCAGTGGGCCCAGGCCTGTCGGTCGACATCCGGAGAGAGGTGGCTAGCCATCCGTCTGAGAGGAGCTCGGAGTCTGACTCCCGTAGAAGTCTGGATGAAATCTTCTTGCAGCTGGAGTTGGAGACGAGACCCGATTCCCGTAGGAGTTCGGGTAGAGTCTTCCTGCAATTTAAGTCAGGTGCGAAGTCCGGCTCCCGTAGGAGTCCGGACGGAGTCTTCCCGTAGTCGGAGCTGGGGACGGAGCCCGGCTCCCATGGGAGTCCGGGTGAAGCCTTCCAGCAGTTGAGGATGGGGATGAAGTCCGGCTTCTGTAGGAGTCCGGACTAAGTCTGCCTGTAGCTGGAGTCGGAGACGTGATCCGGCTCCCGTAGGAGTCCGGTCGAAGCCCACCTGCAATCAAGGTCAGGGATGAAGTCCGGCTTCCGTAGGAGTCCGGACGAAGTTTACCAGCAGCTGGAGTCGTGGGCGGAGTCCGACTCGCATAGGAGCCCGGGCGGAGTCTGCAGGTGAAGTCACGGGCGAGGTCCGGCTCCCGTAGGAGTCCGGACGGAGTCTGCAGGTGAAGTCATAGGTGAGGTCCGGCTCTCGTAGGAGTTCGGACGAAGTTTACCTGCAATTAGAGTCAGGACAGAGTCCGGCTCCCGTAGGAGTCCGGACGAGGTTTACTGCAGCTGGAGTCGTGGGCGGAGTCCGGCTCCCGTAGGAGTCTGGACGAGGTTTACCTGCAACTGGAGTCATGGGCGGAGTCTGGCTCCCGTAGGAGCCCAGGCGGTGTTTGCAGGTGAAGTCACGAGCGAGGTCCGGCTCCCGTAGGAGTCCGGACGGAGTCTGCAGGTGAAGTCGTAGGCGAGGTCCGGCTCCCGTAGGAGTCCGGACGAAGTTTACCTGCAATTAGAGTCAGGACCTCATCCGGCTCCCGTAGGAGTCCGGACGAGGTTTACCTGCAGCCGGAGTCATGGGCAGAGTCTGACTCCCGTAGGAGCCCGGGCGGAGTCTGCAGGTGAAGTCGCGGGCGAGGTCCGGCTCCCGTAGGAGTCCGGATGGAGTCTGCAGGTGAAGTCGTAGGCGAGGTCCAGCTCCCGTAGGAGCCCGGGCGGAGTCTGCAGGTGAAGTCGCGGGCGAGGTCCGGCTCCCGTAGGAGTCCGGACGGAGTCTGCAAGTGAAGTCGTAGGCGAGGTCCGGCTCCCGTAGGAGCCCGGGCGGAATCTGCAGGTGAAGTCGCGGGCGAGGTCCGGCTCCCGTAGGAGTCCGCACGGAGTCTGCAAGTGAAGTCGTAGGCGAGGTCCGGCTCCCGTAGGAGTCCGGACGAAGTTTACCTGCAATTAGAGTCAGGAAGGAGTCCGGCTCTCGTAGGAGTCCGGACGAGGTTTACCTGCAGCCGGAGTCATGGGTGGAGTCCGGCTCCCGTAGAAGTCCGGGTAAAGCCTTCCAGCAGTTGAGGTTGGGGATGAAGTCTGACTCCCGTAGGAGTCCGGACGAAGTCTGCCTGCAGCCGGAGTCGTGGGCGGAGTCCGGCTCCCGTAGGAGTCCGGGTAAAGCCTTCCAGCAGTTGAGGTTGGGGACCAAGTCTGGCTCCCGTAGGAGTCCGGACGAAGTCTGCCTGCAGCCGAAGCAGGGGGCGAGGTCCGACTCCCGTAGGAGTCCGGACGTCACGAAGAATCCGATCGATGCTGGCGGGGTCCTGCCTGTCGGCAAAACTTGGGAGTGTGGTGGAGGCTCGACCGCCCAGGAGGTTTGAAGAGATGTTGTCGGAGGTCGAAAGACAGTTGGATCCCCGGAGGGTCACTCCCATCACGAACTTCGGCTGGGGGGTATTTTATACCCAACACCAGTCCCCCTACTTTCGAGTTCGAATTTCGAATGAAGGAAGTACAGAGAAATTTTCGCAGCCGAAGTTATCCCCTTGAATCTCGTGTACGATCACCCTCAGATATTTTGGCATTAAATATGCGCGTGCTGGTGTCTTTTCGAATCAGGGCGATTCGAAGGGACCCTTCAAAATTTTCGCTGGTACGTTGGCCCAAGTACGGCACAGTAATGGCTCCGTCAGCTGTCAGCCACTTTTAGCCGCCTGCCGAGGTGAGTGGGACATGCATCGAGCGCGCGTCGGCCTGGGGGATTCGCAATCATTATGGCATCGAATCCCAGGGTCTATTTAAACCCGCCTTTCCGCCTGAAAGTTCTATCGGTATCCGCCTTTTCTTCGAGAGCCCTGCCCCTCCTTGGCATCTTCTTTGGCCCTAGGCGTCTTTCGAGTCATTCCTGTCCTCGCCCTTCTGCATCCTCCAGAGCGATCTAGGTTAGTCCCAGGACCTTCGCTTTTCTTCTTGCCACTTAGGGGCCTTTTCTCCTCCATTTTCTTCTGTCGTATTCTCCCGATTTGGTCTCCCACAACCTCTCGTCCTTTGTTCCATCTGATTTCTCTGGGATCTTTAGGGTCTTCATTTGAAGTCATTCGAGATGTCTTCCGGCACCTCCGCCTCTAGTGGTTTAGGGAGTTCTTTCGCCTCAGCCCCACAGGACCCCCATTCTATAGACGAACCCACATTTGGGATTGGGCTTCGTCCGATTTTTGCGCCAAGTGCCATTCCCTGCTCCCTGACTCTGGATGAACTCCTACTGATAAGGGTTCAGTACAGAGTTTCTCCAGAGTATGACCTGGAGCTTCCTGGCCCCTCCGATCGGGCTAGCACTCCCCCACCCAGTCGTTTTTGCCTGTATCAGGAGGCGTTCCGTGCCGGACTCTGGCTTCCGCTTCCGCCCTTTGTTGTCGCCCTTTTTCGCTTCTTAGATATCTCTTTGGCTTCAGTTGCTCCGATTTCCTTTAGGTTTTTGATAGGGTTTCTTTCCCTTTGCCACGTAGTCGAAGTTCAGCCATCCCTTTCTTTGTTTAGGCATTTCTACACTTTCAAGCGTCACCCTTCGACGAAGGACTGGTGGTATTTCTCTCCCCAGTTTGGTAAGAAGGGGTTGCTGAAAGGTGCTCCCTCTTCAATCCACAACTGGAAGGGGAAATACCTCTTCGTCCACTGCCCGACCTTGAGGCTGGGCCTGCCCCCTTGGGGCTCTCTGAGGGACTCTGTCCGTCGGGCACCCAGCCTGGGGGAGGATGACCTTCAGGCCGCCCGAAAGCTTCTTGACTATTCCGCTCCTTCCCTTCCCAACCTTCTGAGGGAGCAATTTTTGTTCAACATTGGCTTGAGCCCCCAGGATCCTACGAGTATTCCATCTTTTCTCTTCTCTTCTTTTCTTCCGCCCTCCTTCTTTCTCTCTTCTTTTCTTCTCTCTCTTTTCTTTTTTTTGTGTGTGTCACTGCTTTCTTTTTTACCCCATTACTAATTTTTGATTTTTTTTTTTTTAGGAATGGACGCCGAAGCAGCACGGATGCTTGCCAGGGGCCTCAAGGCCCACAAAAGAAAAGGTGTCGCGGCCTCCGGATCAGCAAAGAAGGCCAGAGTGGAGGAGACGAGCTCGACCGTGCCTGTCCAGGCGGCTCCCGCGATCAATGTTCCTTCGGACGCCGAACCACCGGCCCCCCGGGCCTCTTCAAGGAGTCCGCCGACCGGGGCTCCCATTTCGGGGGTCCGTTCCACGGAGGTGCCCGAAGTCGAGAGGGGGATGAGAAGGAAGTCGGTGGCCCGCAGGGGGAGTAGCCGCCGAGCCGCCATTGAAGAGTCCCTTGGTTCCGAAGATGAGCCGGAGAATCCCTTCAATGACAGGGACTTGATCAAGCGATTGATCGATGGCTGCATTCTGCCTGAAGTCATCGAGCGGATTGACCGCGCCGATCCTGAACAGAGGGTTTGAGACTCCCTAGGGTCCTTTCTCGAGGTAAACAAATCTTCATTTAATTGGCTTTTCGACCCTTGTTCTGACCCCCTAGCCGCCCTTGTAGATTGGGCACCAGCTCCTTGCCAACATCGGGGCGACGAACCGGGTGAGGAGGGACGTCATCCAGGCGGAGGAGCATCACCGGGCCGAAGTCGCTCGTCTCAAAGAAAAGGCCGTCGAAGTAGTTACCCTCCAAGAGGCCCTGGAGAAAGAAAAACAGGCCCGGGAGGAAGAGAAGCAGACCTCGGAGGAGACAGTGAGAAAGGCGGAGGTCGAGATCGCCAATTTGGCGGAGCAGATTTCGGTCCTGGTCTCGAAGGTCAGGGTTCTTACGGTAGACGAGTTCAAGACCTCCACGGAGATGAGGGACCTGAACGTCCGATTTGGCCAGGAAGCATTCATCAAGGGGTTCGAGCTCTGCTAGGAGAAGGTGGTCAGGAAATTTCCCGAGCTCGACCTCAGCTTCTTGGGCGAGGAGTCTGGAGATGAGGCCGGTCCCTCTCCTGCCGCTACTGCTGCCGCAGCCCCCCTTCCAGGGACATCGAGCTCCCAAACTCCTACCGCAGAGGTCTGAGACCTCCGACCTTGTATTTTTCTTTTACTGCAATTTTTTTTTATCTTTAAGAAACATTCAATCAATAAAGTTGAATTTCTCGTTGTGGATGGCTTCTCCTTTCTTCCTTTCCCCTTTTTTATTTTTCTTTCTGCAATGAGACGCGCCTTGATGCTTTTGTCTCCCGATGGCAGTGTCCTGCCGAAGTACTTCTCCTGCCCCTGGGGATTCCGCTGAAGTCTACGATCCAGCGGCTGAAGAAGGAAGTTCTTCATTTGACAAAAAGATCAAAGAAGATGGAAGGCGAGCTTCGCAGGTTGAGGGAGGGTTACTCTGAAGCCACCTCGGAGGCCACCCGCTTTCAGAATCTCCATGTGAAGGGGATCATGGAGTACAGTCAGAGGAAGGCGGACTTCGCGAAGGAGCTTGAGGAACACAAGAAGAGCGCCAGCGATCGAATTTGGGCTCAAGCTGCCAAGATTAGTTCTCTCAGGGTGGAACTGTCAGCTGCGCAGGAGAGGATTGGCCAGCTGGAGGGAAGTTCGTCCCGGCTCTTGGCTCGGGCCGATGGTGACCGGGAGTGGTCGAAGAAGGTCTCCGACCTTCAGCAGCAGCTTCAGGATACCGAGGTGAGCTACGACGTGCATCGGGTCGGCTGGCGCAGGTAGGTGAATGAATATAAAGGGAGACTCAGGGTGGCGACCGACGAAGTCACCCATCTTCAAGGGCAACTGGCTGACAGGACTCAGCTCACTTCTTCTCAGGATTCCAATGAACTCCAATCCCTAAGAAGAACTGCAGAAGAGCTTTCTGTCGCCCTTGGGGAGAGGACGGTTGAGCTGCAGTAATTGAAGATCCAGCTGGCATGTGAGCAGCAGGCCGTCAAGGATGCGGAGGCGGAATCCGAGGTCCTGAGAAAGAGGCATCGAGAGGCAGAGAACGAGAGTCAGCGACTCCGTCGGGTGCTCCAGGATGCACTGCTAAAAAAGAGAGAGCTAGAAGAAGAAGTTAAAAATTTGAGGCAGTCCTGGATAAGGGGTGATGCAGATAATTCGAGGTCGGAAGGAGCAGAGCTTCCCTAGGGCTCTTTTTGGCCTTCCGTCTTTCCATGCATACATTTTTTCTTTTGTTGTTTTCTCTTGCTCTTGTCGTTTTGCTTTTCTTCCTTTGGCCTTCTAGGCTTCGTGGTGTATATTTCGCAAATGGAATGAAAAGGAGATTTCGTGTTACCTCATCCACGTATTGTATTGAATTGTCGCCCTCCAGACTTCTTTTGTCTTTTGACTTGTCCGACGTTGACGTCGTTTGGAGGTATCCAGCCGTCGCTACGCTGACTTGCTTTTTTTGTCATCCATGGCCGTAGGCTCGAGCTTGGTGGTCCGAACTCCGCATTACCTCGAAGGTGTCACTGTTTTCTTGACTTGTGTCGAGAGCCTTCTTAGAGGCCGAGGATGTTTGGTAGGAACTTCCCATCTTTGTTGAGACGAGGTTCCTTAGGTCTTTGTTTTTCGTCTGTTGCCGGCGTAATTCATCACTTTCCTTTTTAATTTTCCTCCTCTCTTTGAGTGAGGGTCCTCCCCTTGCTTTTTGAGGGGTCGCATAGAAGTGTAGAGGTGCCATTGAGGGGACTTTTTCCTTTATCTAATTTTATTGGGCGGCCGAGTTTTTATCATTGTCGGGATGAGGTTCTCCTTCCATTCTTGACGTAGTCGATCTCAGCTCAGGTTAGGACGAGATTCTCACCCTGTTCCCAATGGGGCTGTGGGGGCACATAAGGGTCATTGCAAGGGTCTCTCCCCCATCCGGTCTAAAAAAATTGGGCCTTCGACTTTGCTCATGTTAGGGCAAGGTTCTCCTCCTGTCCCTAACAAAGCTGTGGGGGTGCATGTGGGCGCTGTTCGACCTCTCCCCCCATCCGATCTAAGAGGAACCAGGCCTTCGACTTTGCTCATGTTAGGGCGAGATTCTCCTCCTGTCCCTAACATGGCTGTGGGGGTGTATGTGAGCGCTGTTCGGCCTCTCCTCCCATCCGATCTAAAAGAATCGGGCCTTTGACTTTGCTCATGTTAGGGCGAGGTTCTCCTCCTGTCCCTAGCATGGCTGTGGGGGCACATTAGGACGTTGTAGGGCCTCTCCCCCCATCCGGTCTAAAAGAACCGGGCCTTTGACTTTGCTCATGTTAGGGCGAGGTTCTCCTCCTGTCCCTAACATAGCTGTGGGGGCACATTAGGGCATTGTAAGGCCTCTCCCCCCATCCGGTCTAAAAGAACCGGACCTTTGACTTTGCTCATGTTAGGGCGAGGTTCTCCTCCTGTCCCTAACATGGCTCAGGGGGCATTCAAGTGCCATTATATGGGCCTCCCCCCCGATCCGATCTTAAAATAATCGAACTTTCATTTAGCTCATGTTAGGATGAGGTTCCCCTCCTATTCCTAACATGACCTTGTTTTAATTGTTTGAAGGGGTCATCCCCAATCGTAACAAATCCATGCCAAAAGGGAAAGACATGCAAAGTCGAAAGGAATTTAGATTCAGAGCAAAGTCGTGAGCAGTACATTTACAGATTTCTCGAGTTCCGTAGTCGTGGAAGGTCTGCTCCTCCTTGAGGCCCTCCGGTGATGGAGTCGATGGTCCCGATTGGAGGCTGATCTCCGGGCTGCTCCTCTCTCCTTGGCGGTTCAGGTTGCGGTAGGGCGCTTGGCCGATCTTCTCTACCCTCAGGCCGACGTCGAATGAACTTATCGAGTCGACCTCACCGGATGAGCTCCTCGATCTCATCTCGGAGCTGGATGTATTCCTCCGTGTCGTGGCCGTGGTCGCGAGGGTAGAGACAGAACTTGTTGGGGTTGCGCTTCCCGGGGTGTGTGCGCATCCTCTCTGGCCTAGGGAGCTGCTCCCTGACCTCCATCAGCACTTGGGTTTTCGAGACATTGAGGGGGGCATAGTTGCGGAATCTTCCCGGTGGAGAACCCCGCCGGACTCTGCGGTCCGGACTTCTCTGCCTACGTACTCGGGGAGGAGTACGGACACGTTTGTGCTTGGGAGGAGTTTGAGAATGTGGCCGAGCTTCTCTCGACCCTTTTTTGACTGCGGGCTTACTCGAGTCTCCCGCCTGTCGTTCTCTCGCAGTCTCCTCATCCTTCATTTTGAAGGCTTCTTCCTCTCGGGCGTACCCTTCAGCCCGAGCCAACAGATCAGCAAAATACCTGGGGTACTTCTTCTCCAGGGGGAACAAAAGGTCATTCTTCTGAAGGCCGCCCTTCAGAGTGGCCATTGCTACCGACTGGTCCAAGTTCCGGACCTCCAGTGCGGCGATATTGAAACGGTTGATGTAGGCTCGAATGGACTCCCCCTCCCTCTGCTTGATATTGATGAGGGACTCCGAACCCTTCCGGGGGCACCGGCTACTGACAAAATGGGCCACAAATTGGTGGCTCATCTTATCGAAGGAAAAGATGGTACCCGACTTCAGCGTCGAGTACCAGTTTCTCGCCGCTCCCTTCAAGGTGGATGGGAAGGCTCGACATAGAATGGCGTCGGGTGTGCCATGAAGCAGCATCATCGTCCGGAAGGCCTCCAGATGATCAACAGGGTCCGAAGTCCCGTCGTAGCTTTCGAACTGGGGGAGTTTGAAGTTTGGCAGGATCGGTTCCTGCATGATCATTTGAGAAAAGGGAGGGTCAGTGCAAATATCCTCACCATAAGCGGGGGGTGCGTGGCGGAGTTCTTCGATCCGTCGGTTCATCTCCTGGAGTCTCCGATCCAGAAAATCCTCTCGACTTTAGATCTCGAGGGTCCTCTGGCAGAATGGGGGTAGAGATCTTCCAGGGGTGGAGTCATGGTCGGATTGGGGGCTTTCCACCCTTGGATTCGTCTTTCCGGAAAAGGCTGGGTGGCTGGCCCAAGTGGCCCGACCCGCCGTCGGATTTTGGAGTTCTGGCGACGCTCTTTCCGGCAGCACCGATGCCTACGGCTGCTGCTGCTGTTGCATGGCCTGCACAGCTTCAGTGAGGCCTCTGACCTACTGCACCAGTAGGTCGAATTGCTCCGTGCCAACCGCCATTGTCGGAGGAGGAGGAGGTAGAGGCTGGGAGACTGGAGGTGAGGTCGGAGCCTGAGATCTGGCCGCGGAGGCCGTGGATCGCCATGTGGACGCCTTGCAGGGAGGCATCAGGCGAAGATCAAGTGGGGAAAGGAGGAGTGGATGCCAGGGAAGATGACCAGAGGCGGTCCAGCTGAGCACTCCTTTAAGAACAAGGGTACTGCGAAGACACAGCCCCCTTCCTCTAGCGCCAATCTTGTTGGTGCAAAAATTTGCTTGCATCGGAGAAGCTGGAGTCGAAGGAGTCGCGGTCGCCGTCGGGACCTGCAAAAGAAGTCTAAACTGGAGGTGGGGTTGCTCCAGTAAGACCCTCCGACGCTCAAGTCAGTTCTCTGCCTCAACAAAAATGGAGTGCTCGAACGGAAATTTTAGCAGAATTTCTAGGTAAAAAGAGCCTATAGAACAACGTATCTGGGGCCCCCTTTTATAGGCGAAAGGGGGCAGCAGACTGATAGCGATATCTGTAACCGTCTGGCAGTGGGCTGCCCAGAGTCAGGCAGAGTTTGTTGCGAGGAGTAGTGGAGTGGGATCGTGGCCACCACCGGGACGTGCCACGTGGAGTCTGTTGTGGGTAGTGGGACGGCGTCCGTTGTCGTGACTTGCCAGGAGGTGGGAGGAATCACACGGTATCCATCGTGGGGAGTGGAGCAGAATCATGGTCATTATGGCGATCTGCCAGGGAGTGATGGAGCCACACGGAATCCGTCGCAGGAGGCGGAGCAGTGTCGTGGCCGTCACTGCGGCCTACCAGGGAGTGATGGAGCCGCACGAAATTTGTTGCAGGAGGTAGAGCAGGGTCGTGGCTGTTGCTGTGGCCTACCAATGGACCCAGGCCTATCGGCCGAAGTCTGGGGAGAGGTGGCTAGCCACCCGTCTGAGAGGAGCTCGGAGTCCGGCTCCCGTAAGAGTCTGGATGAAGTCTTCTTGCAGTCGGAGTTGGGGACGAGACCCGGTTCCTGTAGGAGTCCGGGTAGAGTCTTCCTGCAATTTAAGTCAGGTGCGAAGTCTGGCTCCCGTAGGAGTTCGGACGGAGCCTTCCCGTAGTCGGAGCTGGGGACGGAGCCCGGCTCCCATGGGAATCCGAGTGAAGCCTTCCAGCAGTTGAGGTTGGGGACGAAGTCCAGCTTCTGTAGGAGTCCAGACTAAGTCTGCCTGTAGCTGGAGTCAGAGACGTGATCTGGCTCCCGTAGGAGTCCGGTCGAAGCCCACCTGCAATCAAGGTCAGGGATGAAGTCCGGCTCCCGTAGGAGTTCGGACGAAATTTACCTACAGCTGGAGTCATGGGCGGAGTCCGGCTCCTGTAGGAGCCCGGGCGGAGTCTGCAGGTGAAGTCGCGGGCGAGGTCCGACTCCCGTAGAAGTACGGATGGAGTCTGCAGGTGAAGTCGTAGGCGAGGTCCGGCTCCCGTAGGAGTCCGGACGAAGTTTACCTGCAATTAGAGTCAGGACGGAGTCTGGCTCCCGTTGGAGTCCAGACGAGGTTTACCTGCAGCTGGAGTCGTGGGCGGAGTCCGGCTCCCGTAGGAGCCCAGGCGGAGTCTGCAGGTGAAGTCGCGGGTGAGGTCCGGCTCCCGTAGGAGTCCGAACGGAGTCTGCAGGTGAAGTCATAGGCGAGGTCCGGCTCCCGTAGGAGTCCGGACGAAGTTTACCTGCAATTAGAGTCAGGACGGAGTCCGGCTCCCGTAGGAGTCCGAACGAGGTTTACCTGCAGCTGGAGTCGTGGGCGGAGTCTTACTCCTGTAGGAGTCCGGGCGAGGTTTACCTACAGCTGGAGTCGTGGGCGGAGTCCGGCTCCCGTAGGAGCCCGAGCGGTGTCTGCAAGTGAAGTCGTGGGCGAGGTCCGGCTCCCGTAGGAGTCCGGACGGAGTCTGCAAGTGAAGTCGTAGGCGAGGTCCGGCTCCCATAGGAGTCCGGACGAAGTTTACCTGCAATTAGAGTCAGGATGGAGTCCGACTCCCGTAGGAGTCCGGACGAGGTTTACCTGTAGCCAGAGTCATGGGCGGAGTCCGGCTCCCGTAGGAGCCCGGGCGGAGTCTGTAGGTGAAGTCGCGAGTGAGATCCGGCTCCCGTAGGAGTCCGGACGGAGTCTACAGGTGAAGTCATAGGCGAGGTCCGGCTCCCGTAGGAGCCTGGGTGGAGTCTGCAGGTGAAGTCGCGGGCAAGGTCCGGCTCCCATAGGAATCCGGACGGAGTCTGCAAGTGAAGTCGTAGGCGAGGTTCGGCTCCCGTAGGAGCCCGGGCGGAGTCTGCAAGTGAAGTCGCGGGCGAGGTCCGGCTCCCGTAGGAGTCCGGATGGAGTCTGCAAGTGAAGTCGTAGGCGAGGTCCGGCTCCCGTAGGAGTCCGGATGAAGTTTACCTGCAATTAGAGTCAGGACAGAGTCTGGCTCCCGTAGGAGTCCGGACGAGGTTTACCTGTAGTCGGAGTCGTGGGTGGAGTCCGGCTCCCGTAGGAGTCCGGGTAAAGCCTTCCAGCAGTTGAGGTTGGGGACGAAGTCCGGCTCCCGTAGGAGTCCGGACGAAGTCTGCCTGCAGCCAGAGTCGTGGGCGGAGTCTGGCTCCTGTAGGAGTCTGGGTAAAGCCTTCCAGCAGTTGAGGTTGGGGACGAAGTCCGGCTCCCGTAGGAGTCCAGACGAAGTCTGCCTGCAGCCAGAGCTGGGGGCGAGGTCCGGCTCCGATAGGAGTCCGGACGTCACGAAGAATCCGATCGACACTGGCGGGGTCCTGCCCGTCGGCAAAACTTGGGAGTGTGGCGGAGGCTCGACCGCCCGGGAGGTTTGAAGAGATGTTGTCGGAGGTCGAAAGTCAGTTGGATCCCCGGAGGGTCACTCCCATCACGAACTTCGACTGGAGGGTATTTTATACCCAACAATATGTAATTAAAAATTTATGTTAGATATTAAATCTAATTTAAATCTATTTAAATAAAATTTTTGATCTGATTTTGATTAGATTAGATGAACCTAATCAATGGTTGATTAAGGTTGTTATATGTTTGTTATAATAGAATTTTATTGTTACTGAATTTTTATTGAAATAATAATCTGATTTAAAATCTATTTTAAATTTATTTTAATAAAATTTTAATATTGTTATTTTAGTTATGAAGTGGAACTTATTTCAGATCTGAAGTAGATCCATTTTGATGGATATTTAGATCTGAATTCTAATAAAATTCAGTACTGTACCAAAATAGATTTAACCAAAAATTTAGTCATTATGCATTCATATTTGCATCTGATTAATTTTATATATGATATCAGATTTAAAATTAATATTTTATAATTAGCATAAGATATGTTTTAGATCAGATATGATGTATATGATGCATCAAATCTAATTAGATTAGATAAAGAATATGATTGATGAGATCAAGGATATCTTCATGACATAAACTATTTTGTCAAAATTGCATGTTGATGTGATTACATATGAAATTAGATTTCAGATCTTAGTAGCTCAGTACTCGAATTAATGAGATCACCAGACCGTCTGATCATAAGAGATCGAAGGGATTAATCTCTCTCTCTTACCCATTCGATGGGTTCTTTTGTGACGTGTAGGGGTGTTATTATGATCCAATTTTATAAGAAAAAAAGCAAATAGATTTTTATGAATTATTTTGATCATAAATATATTTAGATTAGATCTAAATTAATTTATGATTCATTATAATAAGATAAATTTAGATATAAAATTATTTTAAAATATGAATAGTATGTTACATAAGATGTAATTAGTATTGATCTAAAAGTTGTCATGATACATGAGATGTATGTATGAAGTTTAGATCATACCTATGTTTGTTTAATTGTTAAACATATTATGAAAATTTATTTTTATAAATTAAAATATATGGTATGCTTTACCTAATATCCTGATAGAATAGTTCTACTGACTGAAATACATATTTCACATACTTAATTTTGAATTAAATTTGAATAATCTAGATTTGAGAATTGAAAATTATTAAGATATCACATAAATCGATGAACAAAGGGTTAGCATGAATCCGATCCTTCTAATGGGTTATACCTAGGGTTAGAAATATATATGGACTAAGTAGAGAAATTAGTTAAATCTAATCAAGTATTGAATTCGATTAGGTCAGAATTTTTATAGATCAATCTCAATAGTTGAAGTTTGATCAAGTCTATATTTTTTACTCTAATAAATGGATCATGATCATGGCTCTATAGTTGAGCCCGAACCTTTTGGTGGACCAAATCAAAACTAATTAACCAATTAATATCTAAGATAAGTTTGATAGATTCGATCAAGTAATTTTTAATTGGAAACTACTCACCTAAATGCATCTACGATGAGTTAATGGCACATTTCTCCCACTGATCTCACTTACCTGACCAACATGGTAGATTATGTTTTGATTAGGTCACTAGATGATTCGAGTTGACCCATACCATCAAGGTTAACCAGTGCGATTGATTTAGGTGTCTTTAGACCAGCTTATGTCTAGTCTTCTTCATGACTTGATGAAGTCAGTGGGAGAATTTACAACTTGTAGGTCAACTTCTTCTCTTACCCTCAGGTCCATGAAATCAAATCCTCTAAATTTTTAGGCTCATAAAATGATACAGTTATGGGGATAACTTGTTCATAGCCTCCCATTAAGATGCGTGATAATGAATCCAATGTTTCAAATAGACATTGAAGGTGCCACACATCCGCTGTCCATTAGATATTGAAATTATCATTTATCATATGACCATCTTATTGTACCTTTAGATCAATGATCAGGTTGATCGAGCCACACTCAGGCCTAGACATCCATCTGTTGGATGCACTTGGTATTATCATGTTAATGGTTGGATCCAACTAAGATTTTCAATAGAGATGCCACACGCCTACTGAAGGGATACTTGGGGCAAAATCTTATTACTAGAAGTTGTTTGGAAAAATAATTAGTTATGAACCTACCAATGGATGCACTAGAGTTGGTCGAGCCACACTCAGATATGAATGCAGTCTATATGAATTATAGTACCTGCTAAGAAATTAATGTAATTCCTCGAATTGAAGGTAGAGGCTATCAATTCATATAAAATAATGGGAGAACTTTTAGACTAAAGTCCATATCTTTGAGATTAAAAAGTAATTCATATACTAATAGACTTTTATTTTTCTTTCAGCTATGGCCAACACACTATCCCTCCATACGCTGTTGGACAACAACAAGCTCACCGAATCCAACTTCGATAGCTAGTATTGAAAGTTGAAGATCATCTTAGAGCATGAGAGGATTCTATACATCCTTATAAATGAGGCACCTAAAGAACCTGGTATCAACACTCCTCGTGTCACGAGAGATACTTACATAAAGTGGTTCAATAATCGCATGACTGTACGTTGTGTGATGAGGACAGCTATGAACAATGAACTGAGCCTAAGTTCAAAGATGCACAGTCTGAGCAGATCATTCAAAAATTGAATGAGTCTTTTGACACCCCTGAGGATGCAGAGAAACACAAAATCTCCTACATAGTGTTCAATACCCGTATGCAAGAGGAAACTTTAATCACCGATCATGTACTATATATGATTGAGCAGATTGAACGTCTGAGCAAACTTGACTTTCTGTTGTATGAATAGTTAGGCAAAGATGCAATCCTCAACTCGCTACCGAAATCCTATCTATCTTTTCTCAGTCATAACAAAATGATAAAGCCTGTAGTGAACTATCATGATTTGCTAGGGTTACTGTAGATTTTTGAGAAGGACCACCAGCTCTAGAAGGAGTCGGTGAATTTAGTGAGAGGTTCATCTGTAGGTCAAAGATCCTCTAAGAGAGAAAAGAAGAAAAAGGTACAAAAATCCCATGCCATTGATCCTAAGTAGAGTAAAATATCAAAAATAGATAAGAACCAGGCAGAATGCTTCTTGTGTAAGAAGCTGGATCATTGAAAGAAAAATTGTCTTGCTTACATAGCCACCCTTGACCCAAACAGGCCTAAAAATAAGACAAAGAAGTAAACAATTACTTCACAAAGTACTTATATGATAATTCCTTGTAATTTCTCAATTTGTGATACTACTACTTGGGTATTGGATACTGAAAGTCCAATTAATATATACAATTCGTTGCAGGGACTGCAAGTAAGTAGAAAATTTCGAGAGGATGAGCAGTTCCTGAATATTGGAGATGGAAGCCTTGTTCCAGTTCTGGCCTTGAGAACTTTATAGCTTGTCTTCGAGTCCAGTAGTGTCATATCAGATGATTGTCATTACTGTTCTTTCTTTTTGATGAATATCATATCTGTAGGCCTTTTGGCCAAACTTAATTTTAAGTTTATAATAAAGAATGATTTTTGTGATATCATTGTGAATGATACTGTAATTATGCATAGATAATTAAGATATGTGTTGCTCCAAGAATTGATTTTGATGATCGCAAACCATTTGAGGAGACTACTAATGTATTTCTTGTCTTTGGAGAATATTTTTTGTGATATTTCAGGTATTCCAAAAGATTGAGTTTGAAAAGCTTCATCAAGTAGGCCAAAATTAAAGTTTCTGCAAGTTATAGAAGTTTTTGAAACTTTATGAGAGTGTCCAATTGATTTGAAGCCATTTGAGAGTATTTGAAAGTGTTATAAGTTTCGAACCTTAAATGCATGAAAAATTAGGTTGCAACAAAATGGGATGACCCATTTGGGTCATTCCTTTTCATTGAGTAGCTGGCACGCACTGTTTTGACTTATGGCACACAGTGAGATGATCCACCTGAGATGACCTCTGAAATCCTGAGATCAAAACAAAAAGTTTGATTTTCATACTGACCAAATGAGGCATCCCATGGGACTTTCCAGTCACAATGGGACGACTCATTCTGGACGAGTTCATAACGACTCATTTTCAGTCTATTTTTGTTACATTTAATGCACATTAAACACTCTCCAATAGCTCTAAATCAACTCTAAGACATTCTCAAGAATAAATGGTGACTATAAATGCTCTCTTAAAGTGAAAAATTACAAGTTTTGCAAGCATTCAAGTTCACATCCGAGAAAACTCAAACAAGCCCTAAAGAGAAGAAAAGAAGCATTTAATCACTTCACCAACCACTCTCCAGCTGCAATCAAGTGTGCAATTCATTGAGGGTGTTCAGCAAAAGCTTCTTCTCCTTAAGTATTGTATTTCTATTATGTTTGTTGTGTTTATTTAAGGGGATATTGTGCTAAATTTTCTGTACCCCATTTTTTCCATATTGTTTTTGGGTTTTTGAGTTTTGGGGGGGGTTCCAAAACTCGATTGGATTGATCCGAACCTTGAATCGAATTATTGAGGGATGGTTTGTACCTGATAAACAAACATTCTTGCTTGGATAGCAAGGATCGGAGGTGTCCGACATGTAGTATTCTTGAAATCTGTTTAGTGATTGGATTTCTAAGTAGGGATTTGGGGAGTGGATGTAGGTACAAGGTTGGCACCGAACCACTATAAATTCTTGATGTTTGTTGTGCTTGCATCTCTTTACTTGCTCTTTGTGTTCAATACTTGTTTATCTCTCATTTATGTTTGATTTCAACTTTATTACAAATCAACTCATTCCACTCAATACCTTAGCACATTATTTAAGTGCACTAATTTTGAAAATTTTAAAAAGACCCAATTCACCCCCTCCTCTTGGGCTCCATATCTGAGCAACAAGTGGTATCAGAGTACGGTGCTTTAGCCCTCGCTTGATTTAACTATCAAGAGTCAAAGGTCAATAGTAGCCCAATTTGACACATCACTAACCGAGGGGCAATCCACAAATCGGCCTCCACTTTTCAATGGATCAAACTATACCTATTGAAAAGCTTAGATAAGAATTTTTATTCAAGTACTTAACTATGATATATGGAGTATCATAGTACATGGACCATACACACCCACTAAATTGATTGATGGTGTGTCTCTCCCTAAGTCGGAAGATGAATGGGATGAATTTGATAAAAAAATAGCTCAGCTCAATACTAAAGTCATGAATATTTTATATTATTCTTTAAATATAAATGAATTTAATCATATTTCTACATGCAATTCTGTTAAAAAAATTTGAGATAGTTTAGAAGTCACACATGAAAGCACAAACCAAATAAAAGAGTCTCAGATAAATATGCTTGTGCACAACTATGAACTGTTTAAAATGAAACCTGGAGAGTCAATAACTCAAGTGTTCATCCATTTCACTGACATCATAAATGGTTTAAAAAATCTTGACAAATATTATTCTAACAGTGATCTTGTGAGAAAAGTACTCAGGTCCTTACCAAGATTGTGGGAGACAAAGGTCACTGCAATTCAAGAAGTCAAAGATTTAAATATTCTATCATTGGAGGAACTTCTTGGATCCCTCATGACTCACAAATTGATTATGAAGCAACACTCTAAGGAGAAAATAAGAAGAAAGAAGACTATCGCTCTCAAGTCGATAGCTTAGGAAGAAGAAGACATAGAAAAATCAAACAATAGTGAGGAAGATGAAGATTTGGCCCTGATCACCAAAAAATTTAGATGCTTCGTGAAAAAAAAGAAACAAAAGATCAAGGGAAGACCACTAACTAAGGGGGAGCTGAGTAAAGAAAAAAAAAAGATCAGTCCATCATTTGTTATGAGTGCAAGAAGCCAAGCCACTTCAGATCAGAATGCCTCCAGCTTAAGAAAGGTCAAAAGAAGTTCAAGAAGAAAAAGACTGATGGCTACATGAAGCAACAGTGATGACTCCACCACAAATGAAGAATCTCATGAAGAAGCCAACCTGTGCCTTATGGCACATGAAAATGAGGTATCCCCTGAAACTCAAAATGAATTTACTTATGATGAACTGCTAGAAACTTTTCAAAAATTTTTGGATGATCTAAAAGAATTAGAAATAAAAAATAAAAATCTAAAATTAAGAAACCAAGTATTAGTTAAATAAAAAAAAAAGTTGAAAACAAAAATAAAGAATTAGAACTAAAGAATCAGTCCCTATTAAAAGAAAAAGATGAATTTTTAAGCCAAAACAAAACTCTTATAAAAAAAATCAAAAACTAAAGGAAGAGGTAATCAAGTTAAAACCTATAGTTGACAGATTTATATTAAGTTCAAATAAACTTCAGATAATCATTGATAGTCAAAAAGCTGTATATGATAAAGTCGGACTTGGCTATAACACTCTTAGAAAATAAAAGTTTTTAAAAATATTTTTGTCAATGCATCTATAAGAAAATTATCACATATTATTTATTTTAAATGTGGTAAAGTAGGACATAAAGCTTATTCATATTTATCAAATAAAGTTGATGATAGAAATGTTAAAAAAATATAGGTTCTAAAAGGAATCATTGTGACTAACCCCAAAAGACCCAAGTTAGCTTGGGTACCTAAGGTTAAAACTTGATTTCATATGTGCAGGTGTGTCTTACATCCCAAGCAACAAAATGAAAGTGGTATCTTGATAGTGGATGCTCAAAACATATGACTAGTGATAAATCTCAATTCATCACATTGGAAGCCAAGAATGGAGGGATGGTCACCTTTGAAGATAATGGCAAAGAAAAGATAATCGGTATTGGTAACATAGCACTCCCTCCACTTTATTGAAAATATATTACTTGTAGATAGTCTTAAGCATAATCTTTTAAGTATTAGTCAATTATATGATAAAGATTATAAAGTAGTTTTTGAATCATCTATGTGCATTGTAACTAGTCCCTCTGATGTTAGCACTAGATTCATTGGACATAGGCATGGTAATGTATACATGGTTGATTTGGATAATCTATCCTTACAAAATATGCAATGTCTTGTGGCTATGAATGCTAAAATTAATGAGATTAGTTGGCTTTGGCACTGTAGGCTGGCACATATTAGTATACACACACTTTCTAAAATTATTAAAAAAGATTTGATTTTTGATTTATCAAAAATTAATTTTGACAAAAACAAAATTTATGATGCATGTCAATTAGATAAACAAACAAGAGTTTTCTTTAAATCTAAGAATATTGTTTTAACTTCTAAACCTTTAAAGCTCTTACATATGAATTTATTTGGTTCTACAAGAATAACTAGTCTAGGAAAAAAAAGATATGATTTTATAATTATTGATGATTTTTTATGTTTTACTTGGATTTTATTTTTAGCTTCTAAGGATGAAGCATTTTTATGTCGAAAGGTTTTGAATGAAAAAGGTTTTGCCAATTGTTTCTATATGAAGGACCATTGCACTGAATTTGAAAATAAAGATTTTGAAAAATTTTATGATGAAAAGGATATAGATCATAATTTTTCAGCATCTAGAATATCACAACAAAATAGAGTTGTTGAAAGAAAAAATAGAATCTTAAAAGAAATGGCCCGTACCATACTATGTGAAAATAAACTCCCAAAATATTTTTGAGCAGAGGCAATTAACATAGTATATTACATTTTAAATCGTACTTTAATAAGATCTTTTTTAAAAAAAATACCTTATGAATTGTGAAAAGGTAAAAAACCTAATATAGGTTATTTTCATATTTTTGATTGTCGGTGTTTTATTTTGAATAATGGCAAAGATAGTTTAGACAAATTGGATGTTAAATCTGATGAAGCTATCTTTCTTGACTAATTCACTTCTAGCAAAGCCTTTAGAGTATTTAATAAAAGAACACTAGTAGTGGAAGAGTCAATTCATATTATTTTTGATGAAACTAATAATCTTCCATCAAGAAAGAGAGAGGATGCTGATGATGCAGGTGTCATAGAAGATGGAATGAAAGAGCTCACCATCAATGATTCAAATGAGCGAAACAAGAATCAATTGGATAAAAAATATGAGGATGAAAGTATCAATGATCAGAACATTCAAGAATAATCTCAAGATACAGATAATCTTTCAAGGGAATGGAGGTATGTCTACAATCATCCCAAAGAATTAATAATTGATAATCCGACACAAAAAGTAAGAACTAGATCCTCTCTTAGAGATATTTCTAATTATGTAGCTTCTGTTTTATATCTAAAATCTAAAATAATAGATGAAGCTGAAAAAGATCATAACTAGATAATTGCCATGCAAGAAGAGCTAAACTAATTTGAAAAAACAATGTATGGACACTAGTTGCTAGCCTAAAAATCACCCCATAATAGGAACTAAATGGGTATATAGGAATAAATTAGATGAAGATAAAAATGTAATAAGAAATAAAGCAAGATTAGTTGCTAAAGGATATAATTAACAAGAAGAAATTGATTTTGATGAAACATTTGCTTCTATTGCTAGACTAGAAGCAATAAGAATGCTACTTGCTTTTGCTCATTTTATGAACTTTAAATTATTTCAAATGGATGTTAAGAGTGCTTTTCTAAATAGTTATATTGCTGAAAAAGTATATGTAGAACAACCTCCAAGTTTTGAAAGTCATAAATTTTTAGATCATATATTTAAGTTAAATAAAGCATTATGTGGTTTAAAACAAGCTCGTAGGGCTTGATATGAAAGATTAAGTTCTTATTAGAAAATAATTTTTCAAGAAAAAAAATTGATACTACTCTGTTTATAAAAAAAAAAGATAAAGAAATTTTAATTATACAGATATATGTTGATGACATTATATTTGGATCTACTAATGAAGATTTATGTCAAGAGTTTGCCAAGCTTATGCAGGGGGAGTTCGAGATAAGCATGATGGGAGAACTCACTTTCTTTCTCGGACTGTAAATCAAGCAAATGAAGGAGGAGATCTCCATCACCCAAAGTAAGTACACAAGAGAACTATTAAAGAAATTTGAAATGGAGAGCTCAAAAATTGTAAGTACACCTATGACCCCTTCTTGTAAATTAGAAAAAGATGAACATGATAAAAATATTGATTCAAAGCTCTATAGAGGCATGATAGGCTCTTTATTATATCTTACTGCTAGTAGACCTGATATAATATTCAGTGTATGCATGTGTGCTAAATATCAGTCAAATCCTAAAGAATCTCACTTAAATGCAGTTAAGAAAATTTTTAGATACTTGAAAGAAATATAAAACCTAAGACTTTGGCTCTCAAAACAATCTTCTACAGACTTAATAGGTTTCTCAGATGCAGACTTTGCTGGATATAAACTAGATAGAAAAAGTACTAGTAGAACTTGCCAATTTCTAGGAGTGAACTTAATCTCTTGGTTTAGTAATAAGCAAAATTCGATAGCATTGTCTACATCCGAGGCCGAATATATTGCAGTCAAAAGTTACTGTACTCAAATCCTATAGATTAAGCAATAACTCATAGATTTTGGTATTGAACTTAAAAATATTTTCATAAGATGTGATAATACTAGTGCCATCAATTTGATCAAAAATTTAATCCAACACTCTAGATCAAAATATATTGAAATTAGATACCATTTCATAAGAGAATATGTTCAAAATAATGATATGGTACTTGAATGCATAAACACTAAAAAATAACTAGCTGACATTTTCACCAAAGCATTAAATAAAAATAAATTTTATGAAATTAGAAGAAAATTGGGCATCTTAGACCCTTCTGCTTGAACTTCAATCATAATTTCACTCCAAAAATTTTTCTTAAATTTTTTGGATAATTAAAGATAATTAAAAAATCATCAGTGCTATTCAGATATCTTCTCAAATTTTTTTCTATTGAAATATTTAATCAAAAATTATACCAAAATTTATCTAGACTTCTCATGATTATCTCAACTCAATATAACCCACTTCAAATTTTTTCTCTTAAATTTTCCTTCATTTTTAAATATTTTTTCCATTGCCTGATGCAACCCTAGATGGGGCATCCCATGAGATGTCCCAATTGAACGGGCATGAGGATTTCTTTTGAGCCGACCCGTTTAATCCCTTTTTTAAAACCTATGTAGGGTGACTCAAACACTATACCTCTTCTTCTTCTTCTCATCCCAAACTTAAGGGTCCTCTCCTAGCTCTCCACCTGCCTCAAATTCATCCAAAATCTTGGATTTCCATCTCAAATTCTAGAGCAAACACTCTCTCTCGGCATACCCCCTTGCTTTCCATCAAAATCTCAAATCCTAGTTTGCAAAATCCATGACAATCACCCCGAAATCCTCTTCTTTTCTTCATTTCCATCCATCATTCATCCTTCTCTATCTCCTTGACCAGTTCTCCTACTCTCTTTGGGACAATGGCTCCCAAAATGATGTTGCTGCAGAGAAGGAAGTCAGTAAGGTCCTTAGAGGCTGAGAAACAAAGGAAGATATGATTTGATGTCTGGTCGAGATATCTGCTTGATGCACCATGTGGTCTCTGAGTCTCCCCTAAATCTACCATTCTTGATGATCGATGCCATAAGAGAGGCCTTAAACAGATTCAAGACTCCCTTGCCCTATGGTATGGCTCTTATAGTGATATTTAGGGAGTCTGGAGTGAGCTTTGAGAGGGAGGTTGTTTGTAGATTATCAAACATTGACACCTACAACGACCACCCCCTTCAACGCATGGGATTTATCAGAGTGGATGGCTGTTGGGCCAAGGGCCGTGCAGCTGCAGCCAAGGAGGAGGATGATGAGGAGGAGGAGCATGCTGAGGGGGAGGGTCCACCTTCACCACCTGTGTCCAGGCAGAGTCTAGTTGATCATCCTGTATCGGAGCCTGAGGTAGGATCCTCAATCAGAGTACCCCCATCAAGCCGTACCATGCCATCATTTAGCTTGGGGGATGATGATATGGGACTGTTGGCTGAGAGAGTGGTAGAGATTCTATCTATTCAGCAGCAGTGGTTCCAGGATCAGGTTCTTTAGCAGCTTCACCAGTTTCAGTAGTATCAGGAGCAGATTCTCCAGTAGGTTCAGCAGCAGCGCAGTATCGCCAGGCTCCATCGAGTTCTTTCTCTGATCCTTCCTCAGACTTTTCTGTCGTGCTACACATATCTTCATTGATGGAGCTCTTATCTAATCTGAGTACTAGACTAGAGAGTGTGGAGAGCTCCCTACTCAGATTCAGTGACAGAATTTTTGATATTGAGAAGGAGATCAAATGAATTTTAGATTCTCTATTGAAAGAAGCAAGCACTTCGACCACCACTTCACTTCAGTTGGATGATTTAGCTCGAGAGATAGAGAGACTCTACAGCCAACTTCGTTCTTCTCTTGAGCTGATTTGGACAAACATCAAAAACTCCAGAGACTTTGTATCTGGTGATCTAAATGGGCTCCAACTTACAGTGAGGGGGATCTTGTCCCAGCTTGATGTCATTATGACTCAGCTTCAGTCTAGGCCCTCTACATCCAGTGAGCCAATCTTTGTCCAGTCCATTGTATTTCATCTTCCAATATCTTTTTCTCGGATCAGACTTTTCGATCGAGGACGAGGCTGATATGTTTCATCGATCTTGAACTTGAGCTCAATGCCCATTCTCACTGATTTCATCATTTTGTATTAGATTACTTAGTTGTATTTTGTAGATTGGATGTATGAGAGCTTTATGCTCATGGACATATATTATGACTCTTGTAACCTCTCTTTTTATTATAATTAATGAATGAGATTATTATCATGGCTTACTTCTTTTTTCTTGGATGAATGAATGAATGAATAACTGTTATACTTGAATGAATGCACTATTACTCTGATACCTGACATAAAACCATGAAAAATCTTACTCCCTTTAGTTCATTTTTTTTTATGATGTCAAAAAAAGGGAGAAAGTAATGTATTGTCTATCTGAATTTTTTAAATTTAAATATTCTTTTAAATTTTTTGCTCTGATACGGTATTTTACACTGATACGCCTCTGATACACCCATTTTTTACTCTGATGCATTTGTTTTTATCTTTATTTTGATACTATTTAAAAAATTACTCTGATACATCTATTTTTCTTGAGTACTCTGGTATTTCTAACAATTTTATTTTTGCATGAATGCCAAAATATCTCGATACATTTATTTTTGATTTTACAAAATACTCTAAATTCTTCTATTTTAATTCTTGATTTCATCCTTGCTTTGATATCAAAATGAGAAAAAGAGAAAGAAACATTTCTTTTACATTTATTGCTCTGATATTAAAAATAAAGAAGAGAAGAACAAATTTTTTTTATGAACTATCTCTGCTTCAATAAAAAAAAATTTATAAATTAAACACTCTTTATATAAAAAAGAGGAAGTTCTTTTTCAAAATGATCAAAATAATTATTTTTATCTATTTTATACAAGAATGGGAAGGATTTTAACTGGCTAAGAATAATTCTTAGAAAAATTCTGATACCTTCATAAATGAGTTTTAGCAAAATGAATTGAAATATTAAAATTGTTGAAAATGTATCTTACGATTTTCTATCTTTGGCATAATTTTATAAGTGCTTCATAAACCCAAATTTTTTGAGCTTTAAGGACTTATTTTATGAACACTCAAATATTTTGTCATCATCAAAAAGAGGAAGATTGTTGCTCCAAAAATTAATTTTGATGATCGCAAACTATTTGAGGGGACTACTAATGTATTTCTTATCTTTGAAGAATATTTTTGTGATATTTCAGATAGTCCAAAAGATTGAATTTGAAAAGCTTCATCAAGTGTGCCAAAATTAAAGTTTCTACAAGTTAGAAAAGTTTTTGAAGTCTTCTGAGAGTGTCCAATTGATTTGAAGCCATTTAAGAGCGTTTGAAAGTGTTCTGGTAAGTTTTGAATCTTAAATGCATGAAAAATTGAATTGCAACAAAATGGAGCAACCCATCTGGGTCATCTCTTTTCATTGAGTAGTCGGCACGCACTGTTTTGACTTGTGGCATGCAGTGGGACGACCCCTGAGATCCTGAGACCAAAACAAAAAGTCTGATTTTTAGACTGAAAAAATGAGGCATCCTATGGAACTTCCCAGTCACAGTGGGACGACCCATATGGGACGACCCATTCTGGACGAGTTCGTAACAGCTAGTTTTTAGCTCATTTTTGATGCATTTAATGCATATTAAACACTCTCCAACAGCTTTAAACCAACTCTAAGATATTTTTAAGGATAAATGATGACTATAAATGCTCTCTTAAAGTGGAAAATCATAAGTTTTGCAAGCATTCAAGTTCACATCTGAAAAAAGCTCAAACAAGCCCTAAAAAGAGGAAAAGAAGCATTTAATCATTTCACTAACCACTCTCCAGCTACAATCAAGTATGAAATTTATTGAGGATGTTTAGCAAAAGCTTTTTCTCCTTAAGTATTGTATTTTTATTGTGTTTATTTAAGGAGATATTATGCAGAATTTTCTATATCTTGTTTTTCTCATATTGTATTTGGGTTTTTGAGTTTTGGGGGGTTCTAAAACTCAATTGGATTGATCTGAATCTTGAATCAGATTATTAAAGATTGGCTTGTATCTGAAAAATAAATATTTTTACTTGAATAGCAAGGTCGAAGGTATCCAACGTGTAGTATTCTTGAAATCTATTTAGTAGATTGAATTCCTAAGTAGGAACTTGAGGAGTGGATGTAGGTGCAAGGTTGGCACCGAACCACTATAAATTCTTAATGTTTGTTGTGCTTGCATCTCTTTACTTGCTCTTTGTGTTCAATGCTTATTTATTTCTTATTTGTATTTGATTTCATCTTTATTTCAAATCAACTCATTCCACTCAACACCTTAGCACATTATTTAAGTGCACTAATCTTGAAAATTTTAAAAAGATCCAATTCACTCTCCTCTTGGGCTCCACATCTGGGCAACAATATGGCATATAAATAATATCACGACCTGTTGGTATAATGTACATAGTCAGTAAACATCCTAAATTAGATAATATCAGTGAATCCTACTTTTGGCATTGTAGGCTTGATTATGTGAACAAGAATAGGATTGACAGATTGATCAAGGAACATATCCTTGAAGTAGATGATTATGAATCATTGCCTAACTGTGAATCATGTCTACTTGGTAAGATAACTAAGTCATCTTTTAAGAAAAAATGTGAAAGAGCCAATGATGTCTTAGGTCTAATACATACTGATGTATGTGGACCTATGAACATAACTATTAGAGGAGGATACTACTACTTTATTATGTTTACAGATGATTTATCGAGATATGAGTATGTCTATCTTATGAAGCATAAGTTAGAATCATTTGAAATGTTCAAATGATTCCGTATTGAAGTAAGAAAACAAACTGAAAAGAGTATTAAGACTCTTCGGTCAGACTGAGGAAGTGAATACCTCACCAGTGACTTGCTGACATATCTGGAAGAGAATAGGATTCTCTTACAATGGATCTCTCTTGGAACACCACAACATAACGGAATGTCTGAAAGAAGAAATCAAATCTTGTTAGACATGATCCAATCCATGATGAGCTTTGCGAGTCTGCCAATCTCTTTTTGGAGATATGCTCTAAAAACTGCCTGTTACATTTTGAATAAGGTGCCAAGCAAGTCTGTCAATAAAACTCCATATGAGATATAGACTGGGCGTAAGCCAGTGCTCTCACATCTTAGGGTCTGTGGGTGTCCAGCTTATGTCAAGCATTTAAAGATAGATAAGCTTAGATCTGAATTTGATAGATGCATGTTCGTGGAATATCCAAAGAAAACTAAAGGGTACTACTTCTATCTCGTTGTAAAGCAAAAGGTGTTTGTCAATAGTAGGATAGTCTTTTTGAAAAAAGAGTTCTTTAGAGAAGGAATCAATGCCTGTAAAATTAAACTTGATGAAGTTTAAGAGGTAGAAGGACCAATACACATAGAATTAGATTTGATTGGAGAATCAAATCTGGAGCCAGTAGAGACATCATTAAGGAGATCCGATAGAGTATCATATTAGCTGGACAGATACTATAGTTTCTTGATCCAAGATGGTGATCCCATCGAACTTGATGAAAATAATAAGGATCCGTCATCTATATGGAAGCCATGCAAAGGCTTGAATTCTAGAAATAGCTTGAGGTCATGAAGTCCGAGATGGAGTCCATGGAGATCAATGATGTATGGATACTAGTTGATCTGTCCAAAGGAATAAAATCCATAGGATGTAAATAAATTTTTAAGAGGAAAAGAGGAGCAGATGGGAAGGTAGAGATCTATAAAGCCCATCTAGTTGTCAAATATTATCATCAGCATTATAGTATTGACTATGACGAGACATTCTCTCCTATGACAATGCTCAAGTCCATCTGAATTATGCTTGCTATCACAGTACTCTTAGATTATGAAATCTGACAAATAGATGTCAAAACTACTTTTCTTAATGGAGAGTTGGAAGAAGAGGTGTATATGATACAGTCTGAAGAGTTCACATCCACAGACGAGTCAAAAGTGTGTAAGTTGAATAGATCTATTTATGGACTTAACCAGATGTCTAGGAGTTGGAACATATATTTTGATAAGGTGATCAAAACGTATGGCTTCATTAGAAATAGAGAAGAGCCTTACATCTACAAAAGGGCTACCGATTCTGTTGTCATCTTTCTTGTACTGTATGTGGATAACATACTATTACTAAAAAATGATATCCCAACTTTACAAAGTGTGAAGCTGTGGTTATCATCATAGTTCTCTATGAAGGACTTGAGAGAAGTATCCTACATCCTAGGGATAAAGATCTATAGGGATAGATCTAGAAAATTATTTGGATTGTCCCAATCTATATACATTGATATCATGTTGAAGCAGTTCAACATGGAGAATTTCAAGAGAGGCTATCTTTCGATAGACCATAGAATTACTCTCTTCAAGAAAAATTATCTGACAACCTCTGAGGAGAGAGAGCATATGAGTAGAATACTATATGCTTCGATCGTAGAATTTATCATATACACCATGACGTGTATGAGGCCGGATGTGGTCTATTTGCTAAGGATAGTGAGTATGTATCAGTCTGATCTAGATGAGAATCATTGAAAGAATGTGAAGGCAATCCTTAAGTATTTGAGAAATACTAAAGATCAATGGCTTATCCATGGAGATACTGATTTGAAACTTGTGGGATATACTGATTCTAATTTTCAGTCAGATTGTGATGACAGCAGAAGCATGTCGGGCTACGTATTCATTTTGAACGGAGAAATTGTTTGCTAGAAAAGTTTTAAGCAACATACTATGATCGATTCAGTATGCGAAGTAAAATAAAATACTGTATCGGATGCTGCAAAAGAAGTGGTATGGTTGTGAAAATTCATCATCGAGTGGAGAGTACACCTTCTATTGATGGTCCTATCCTACTGTATTGTGACAACTTTGGTGCCGTAGCTCAGATGAAAAAACCAAAGTCACACCAGCGCACCAAGCATATTCTATACCACTATCATCTGATACAAGAGATTGTAAATCGAGATAACGTCGAGCTTTAGAAGATCGATAGAAAGGAGAACCTAGCCAACCTCTTTACTAAAGCTCTCAGAATCAAAAAGTTCAATGACTTCAAATGAAAGATAGATATAAGATACTACCCTGATTGGCTTTATTTCAAGGGGGAGTTGTTGGAAATTGTATCCTAAAATTAATCGTGTGATGATTGAATTCCTCTTTGTACATGAATTATTGATAAATAAAAGCTATTTTGATATTTTTCATCACAAAATTATATCTTTCTTGTAGAACTTTTGTGTTGTGATGAAGTTCTTAGAATTATGTTATTGAATGATAAAAAGAAGATTTATTGTATAGTTCTTAAATATGTTCGTGACTAAATAATACGTCATTACAGGATGATGATATTTATTGAGTGGAGGTCGTTGTGTGCTATATGGGTTGGTTGTCCTCTTAACCAAAGAGTGTGGTGACACTGGTATGACATACAGATAAGATGTAGGAGTACATCATCACTAAACAGTGACTCACCTACTGAGTGTTCTGCTATCAAGAGCTGCTCGTGAAGCGTATGGGCATAAGTGTCTCTCAAACCTAAGATCACGATAATGACTTGCAAGTAACTCACTGTGATTTGATACCGGACTATCTAAATTTCCAATATAATGATGGAAGGCTATTGGGTACAGTCAAGTACTTGCAAAGTCTGTGTGTGGATCAAGATGGGATTGATCCCTCTGGATTATAAGTGCTCATGCATCACTGTATTTTAATTTAGTAAAATCTTATTAGGATAATCCATGAGATAGATTTGAAATGTTGAAATACAATGTGGATAAAGCACTCTGGGTTGATGTTAAACCTAAATTATCTTAGAGCATTCAAGATCAAAGGGATGAATTATGTGGTAACCATATGTATAAGTTCTGAATTATTCTTTTATGATAATTCAACCTATTCAAGTATCGAAAATCATTGCTAGATGGTAGCTTTGATTAGTATAAAAATCGATTCTTGTGCTACTGACTTAGTATTTGAATCTATAGAATCACGCACATAAGTCAAACAATGTAAGAAAATATTGGCCTATATTTATATGTCCAATTTGAAAGTACTTGACTTGATTGAATATATAAACTAATTTGATTGAGAATTAAGTTATAGGTTAAATGGGATTGAAGAGTTGACTATAACTAGTTAGCACTATACATGAGATTCAAGTTCAATCCCGGAGATGAATAGTTTTTGATCTATGATCCAAGAAGCCTATGAGAGATTAAATTTAAGAGCTAATTAATTTTAAATTAGATCTGAATTAATTAGACTTAATTGAATTCAAAATTTCAAGTTAGACTTGATCCAAAAGTCCTAAAAAGTTTATGATTGATAGCCTTTTGAAATTATTTCAAACTAGCTTCAAATTGGATTCGAATTGGATCTTTTTTGGATGAGATCCTAGGAGTCTTATTTTCATTGAGACTTTCTCACTCTTTGGCCGACCAGCACTTGGTGTGATGTTAGTTGTGGGCCATCCCACATAGGTGTGGGCACGGGTGCAAAGTAGGCGCTATATGTGGTGACAATCCTATCTCAAGTAGGAGTCCTTTGATAAGTTATGGGCTGATTCAAAATATGTTTAAATTAGAAGTGCTATACTTATTGGATCATAGAAATCATCTATAAATAGAAAGAATCTCTACCTATGGATGTATAACAATAAGAGAGAGCATAGAAATCAGATTGAGAGAAGAGAGAAAGAGAGAGAGAGGCATGAGCTTATGGGTGCCCCTTCCCTTTTGGCGTGTCCTCCTCCTTGCCGCCCCTCTTCTTCTTGGCATGGGCTCTTCTTGGACATCCTCTTTGTTGGTGTGAAGGGTCACACTAGCATCTTTCTTCCTTCCCTTGGTGGCTTTGCAAAGGTACATCAATCCAGAGATGTAATTGCCTGGCGTGCGTGCGAAGTAGAGGGCCTGCAGTTTCAAACCTATGTGAAGGTTGAATCTAGATTTCGAAGATTTGATCCCCAATTTCGCTGCAATTCAGGTATGGATTTGATCCTTATTCAGATAGATTTATAAAAAATTTATAGATACAATCCTGATTATCTACGAGAAACAAGTTTCTTTCCTTTCAGGCATCACTCACAAAAAAATTCAAGAAGTTTCTCACAAAGAGAAGTATGAAAAAGAAAGAAAACAAACAAGAAAAAGAAAAAAAGAGGGTCACATGCTACAATTGCAACAAGAGAAGATACTACAAACTGAATTATCCTTTACCCAAGAAGCACCCAAAAAGGACCGAAAAAAGAGCAATGCTAGGTATTGGAAAAAATAATGACATTTCAAGCCCCGATGAGGAAGAAAAAGCAGTAAATCTTTGCCTCATGATCATTGAGGATGAGGTAAATTCTGAAAACTCTTTCTAATTTATATTTGATAAATTATTTGAAGCCTTTAATGACTTAATGGATGAATTTAAAAAAAGAGGGCTGAAAAACAATGAATTGAAGAAATCAAATCTTCTTTTGGCTAATGAAAAGTGTAAATTATTAATTGAAAAAGAAGATTTGTTAAAAGAAAAGAATGCTTTGACTGAAGATAAAGAAGTACTCCTAAATTCTGAAAAAATTTTAGTTGAAGAAAATGATAAGCTGAAAAAAAAATTTAAAAAATCAAAACTTTATAAGCAGAGTTTGACTGGTGTTCTTCATCGTTGTCACTGTCAGGAGATGACTGAGCCTCGGATCCTTCTGATGGATTTTCTTCACTAGGTTCCTCATTGTGTTTGAAAAAAAAAGTTTACTAAAAAAAAATCTTCTTTAAAAGATAATGTAAAATTAAGAAAAGAGATTGAAAACTTAAAATCCATGCTTGAAAGATTTACAATTGGATCTCAAAAACTTCAAGCAATTTTGAATAATCAAAAGGCTATTTTTAATAAAGCTAGAATTAGTTACAATCCATTAAGAAGATAGAATTTTGTAAGAAATATGTTCACAAGAGCTTCATCTAAAAATCATTCTATGGTTTGCTTTAAATATAACAAAATTGGCTACAAAATTTTTGAATGTGATATTAAAAAAATTGATCAAATTTTAATCAAATAAATTTGAGTTCCAAAAGAAACCATATACTCTAACCCCCATGGATCCAAGATGGCTTGGGTACCAAAATTTAATAAATGATTTTATAAGTGTATCAAGGATCCAATATAATAAAAAGAGAAAACTTTTTATGGATGGATGGGTTGGAAATGAAATTGGATGGATGATGTTGTTTGATAAAAGCTAAACTTTTCTCCTATTATATCATCATTATTTACTGAATATATTCTGATTAATTAGTTGATTTTGATGATTTATTAATGCTCATAATGATTGTGATCTAAATGTCAAACATATAGATCTTATACAAAATTCATAAATTAACTTGCTCTCCTCTATGCATCAAATTTAAATTGAAATCAGTTTAAATTATTTTCAAATTCAGCATGATTTTTTAGCTTCCCCATATCACTTCATTCTTTGAATACTTAAATTAAAACAAGCATGATTGTACATGGATTTATTTGATTGCAAAAATGATAAATTAAATTAAATTTTGACATTCTCCCATAAAATACTTAATTATTGATTTTTTTTAAAAATTACATGAATTAAGTATTTGAAGATAAGAAATTCTATTCATAAAAGATCATGTGATTAATGCTTAATAATTTGCATTGCATTTTAGTTTGAACCTTAAGGAGTTGAAAATTTTCTAGTTAAATCTAATCCTTAGAGCCATCATCTAGTTTCTACTTGATTTGATCTTGTTTAATTTGACTAATTATTGTATCCTCCAAATGATTAATTTTTGATCTCCCAAATCAATTTGAATGTCCCTCTTGAATATTGATTAGATTACCTATTGATCCCTCTTCAATTTCAGTCATTATTCTTGGATCAAAACTTTTTGGACTATTTTTTTTATATTGAGAAGTTGACTCTTGGACCTAGGGAGTCAACTCATGATGCTAGGATTTTTTTTTAGTGCATTAGTATCTCTAGCAATCCATCTTTTTAATACAGATAGCTCTCATACTTATTGAATGTACTAATGTATTGTACTTATATTTTGATAAATATATAAAAATTAAATTTTTTTAAATTAAGAATGCTTGATGATGCTTACATTTGTGTATATCTATTTATTTAAAATTATACATTATTTATAAAATTAAGGAGAAGTAAAATATTCTAAAATAAATATGCACAATTTGAAAGAAAAAGAAGGAGAATCAAGAGAAAATAAATTTTTTAGCATTTATCATGAAAAATAGAAGAAGAAAATATTATTGAAATATTAACAAAAAAAATATTTTGAAAACTCAATAAAAATAAAAATTATTGATGATCATTTATACTTTGTTTGTCTTGATCTATTTGCTCTATTGATTTATTTTTAAAAATCACTATTTATCTCTAAAAGATAATTTATTGATGAATATTTGTATTCTTGATACTTTACTTAGATTGATTTTTTAATAATTAATTAATATCAAGCTTAATTTGAAAAATACTCTGTATAAATAAACTTAAAAAATGACCTTGTTTGCCAAAGTAAAGGGGAGAAAATATTAAAGAAAATTAGAAAATCTAATTTTAACGATTAAACTCTTGCTAAATGTGCCTAATTTGAAAGAAAAAGGGAAAAAAAAGTTGAAACATAAAATTATCCAACAATAATTATGAAAAATATGGTGAGAAATGCTTTTTGTGCTTTATCTTGATTTAATTGAAAATTCTAGTTAATTTGTTTTGATGAAAATGAATGTTGATCTTAAATTCTCAAATCATTGTATTTTGCTTTTCTTAATTAGAGCTTTCATGTGTTTATTTAATTTGATTTGCATGATGTGATTGTCTAATCATTCGTAATAATTAATTAGAGTTAAATTAAATTTGAAATATTTTTTTTACTCTAAGAAATAATTTTGATATATACTTCAAATTTTGAAATATATTTGAAAATTTGAATATGATATAGAATTTTTAACATACCTTGAGAAATCTTTATAAAATTATTTGTATCAAGATAATTTTTGCTTAAGATATGAATTTAAAAACTTAATTCTCAACTGCTCTAATACTACATGTTAGAACCATTGATTTGCTCGATATATTCTTTTTTTAAATTTAAATGATAGATTTTTATTAAGAAAAAGAAAGAATGAATATTGAAGTACATGCTATGCTTGATTTCACCATTCAAATCTTTAAAAAGTCCTATTCCTCTTAAAACTTAAAAGTACTTATTTAAAAATTTGATTAAAGAGTCATATTCATTCAAAAAGGGGAAGAGTTATTGATATTTGAATTCAAGCTAATTTCTGAAAAAGAAGTAATATTTTAAGCATATTTTGAATCAATAGATAAGTTATTTTTTAAAGGGGAGATGAACTAATTTAAATTGATTTGATGATATTTTTTGATTTTTTTCTTATGCTTTTTGATGTTGTCAAAAAGAAAGAGAGTGATAATGAGTATATATTTAATTTGCTTGAAAGGCTCTTAATTTGAATGATATGCTCATATGTTTACTTGAAATGATCACTTTAAAATAAGTACATGTATATGTATGAAAGTTGGTATTAAATGTATCAAATGTGAAATTTTTGGATAAATTGAAACATTCATGGAGTGTATATTCACATGTGTTCATCTCATTACTTTATGATTCATATTAGCAAAATAAATTGAAACATATTATATCTTTTATTGAGCATATACTAAAAATTTTATCATCATCAAAAAGAGAGAAATTATTGACCTTACGATTGATTTTGATGATCATAAATATTGAGTAAAAATATTACTAATCATGTGTTTTAAGATTGAATGTAGGGTTTCTCAAATGCTCACATTGAAGAAATTATTTTTAGAAAAAATGCTCTCAAGGTGCCAAGCCAAAGTACTTAAAAGAAGAAGTTTTCATTATTAGATGTATGACCTAAAAAGTCAATTATTGGCTGACACATTGTATTAATTCTAAGATAGATTTTTTGTACTTGATCTTAGAAATTAATAAAATAGATAATTATTTTCATTCTAGAGTAATGTGTCCTAGAATCGTCCAAAGAATTAATGGTCCATGATATATATTCTCAAGAGTTGAGAATTTAAGATATATGTCATTATAGATTAATTCCTAAACTGCTCCCAATCGATGATCATCATGAAGATGATGATTGATCCGATAAGATTGGTGCACAGATCGCTTCTCTTTAGATAGATGGATCTTGAGTTTATAATATGGAGATACTGGAACGAGAGTATAGGTGGTTATTAGAGAACAACGGCACTGAACATGATCAAGAATGAGAAGTCATTTGGATATCTACTCACTCGTCAATAACTATCTCGATGCTGTAATTGTGTGAGTAATTCTTTGACCTGCAGTGCGTCAGCTACTCACAGTGGAGTTGTTGTAGTTTGACAACACATAAACATGGTCCCAAGCCATTTGGGATCTTGCGGTATTTGTTGACTATAATAAGTTTGCTGTAGAAGTAGGACTGCACTTATAGGGGATCTATCGGCCTTCCTAGTTAAGGAGTAGTCCTATGCGACCTAAGAGGCTAAGTCCTTAAGTCCGTGGCCACAGCAACGTGATAATGGAAAGAAATTTTCATGAGATTCACGACTGGGCTCAAGCTAATTAAGTCTGGTATATGACGAATGCTTAGAGTTTGATGAAATTTCATGACCTACATCCTGTCGAGACTCTTGATAGAAGAACTTGATTGCACAGTAACTAGACTCAGAAATTCATATTTTTTTGTTCTATTAGGTTGTCACTGCATGCTGCTAGGCATTATTGGTGGATTATGAGAACTCACTAGGATCATTTTCGGATCAACAATCTTTGTTGGATTGAGTTGGAATCGTTCCAGTCCTTCGAAAGAAGTTTTGATGATATTGTGATGGAGATCATGGTATATCTCACTACCAGACAGAATAGTATTGAGAATTATGTCCTAAAGCAAATTATTTGATGATTGTGCTAATTATAAATGTATATGAATTGATACATAATAAAAATTATTTGGTATTTTTCATCATAAGGATACATCTTCTAACGAACTTCTATATTGTGACGAAGTCCTTAGGACTACTTTGATCGATAAAGAAGAATTTATCGCATAGTCCTTAAATTGGTTCTGACAAAACGATACGCTGTTACTAGGACAATAGCGTTATAAGCATAGGTCATTGTGTGCCATATACGTTGGTTGTCCTTATAACCAAATAGTATGGAGATATTGGTATGGCATGTAAGTGAGATGTAGGGGTACATCATCATTGAACGTGACCAACTGCAGAGCACTCTGCTATCAAGGATAGCTCACGAAGGGTATGGGTATAAGTGTCCCTCCGACTTGAGATCATCATATTGACTTACAAGCAACTCACTGTACTTTGATGCTGGACTAACTGAGTTTTTAATTTAGTGACAGAAGATTTTTGGGTATAGTCAAGTACTTATCAAATCGATGCGTGAGTCAAGATGAGATTGACCTCTCCGAATTAGTAGGAGATATACATTAGTATATTTTAATTTAGCAAAATCTGAGTCTGAATAATCTATGTGATGGATTTGAAACAGATTGAAATATAATGTAGATGACTTATCTAAGATTGATAGTTAAATCCTAAGTCATCCTCGAGCATTAGGGTTAAAGGGATGAATTATACGGTAACCATATGCCAATAGGTTCTTGAATGTTGCTTCGCCATCATTCGTCCTATCCGGATGTTGGGTCATCATTGTGAAATGGTTACATTGATTAGTTCAGAAAGTTATTTCTATGCTATCGGATTAGGTTTGAACCTATGGGGTCACACTCAAAAAAATTTTCTGACTGATCATGTGGCTGATCAATGATTGAGAATCGTTTAAGGGTTTAATCATTAATTCGATTGATGATCAACTTTATACAAAATTGTAATAAATTAATTCATCAAGTATTAGTAAATTAATGAAAGATTAATTAGTAATTAGATTACTGATTAGCTAAATTTGATTGAGCAAAAAAGATTAAATAAAATTAAATTGAATTGGATTCAATCAGGTTTGAACCGATTAGATTATGAGATGATTTAATCACTAAGGAAGAATTATCTCTGATTTGATTAGGATTTTGATTTAATTAATTACTAATTTGATTGAGATTTGATTAAAAATTTATGAATCTAATTAGATTGAGTTTCATATATTTTATTTGGGTTAAACCAGATATGATTTAGTTTGGATTCAAAAAAGGAAACTTAGAGTCTTTATTGGAATAGGACTCTTCTCCCTACGCCAACCCAGTTTGTATGCCATATATCTCTACACACAAAATTATTTTATAAAATTTTTTAACATCAAATATTTCTTTGCTTTCTCTATCTCATGTCTAAATTTAATTTAGTTTTGATAAAAAAAAAGGTTCTAAAATTGGATTTCAAAGTATTTCTTATCAGGAGAATCTATTCTCATCCAGATCAACCTCTCCACGCTAATAAATTTTTTTCTCCTTATATGTGTAACATTTTGAGGAGATTTTTTGTGAAAGATTAATCAAAGAATTGATTTACTATGAAAAATATGGGAAGGGGCATCCCATATTTTTTTGGTGTGTTTTAGGATATGGAATTGTGAAGGGAGGTGGAATCCTGTAAGAGTCCATAATCACTAGGACTCTTCACCCACCTCCTTACACACCTATAAAAGAGGCTTTTGTAGTTTCTTTTGTGTGTGTAAGATATCAGAAAAGAGATTTTCATATGAAGAAAGTTTGGGCATAGTTCATGATGTAAAAAATAGAGAGGAGGGTCCTCTCTCTTGGGGTATGCGTAAAAATCTGAATTTCAGATTTTTGGTTCTAAGGGTTTGGAAAGAGAGAATAAATTAAAAAAAAATTATTTTTTTTTATCCTTCTTTTATATTTTAATCTTTTTTATAAGTTCATATTCAACCTCTAAAAAAGTTTTAGAGATTTAAAAAAAAGATCTAGTTCAGTCAAGAAGAAGATCTTCGCGCGAGCTAGCACTCCCAAGAAGATCGATCAGACCAGGGCTTCGAGTGGATTTCTAGTAGAGGTCAGATGCATGTGCAGCTACGAGCAACCAACAAGGATCCTCTCCACCATATCTCTCAGTAGCGGAGATCGTCGACCCATGATCAGGTATGAAGTTCTGAACTCAGATTAGAAGTAGACGTGATCTACTGCTCACATGCATGCATGCTGATTTTGTCTTCAGATTATTTTAGATTTTATATGCAATATATCATGTCATAGATCTTAGAGTAGGTTGATTTGATGATTAGATCATATACATGTTAGATTAATTTGATTAATCTAATTATCTTCTGCTATAATTTTTTCAAAAAAATTTCGAAATACATGCATGAAATCATCTATGCATCCCAACAGTGGTATCAGAGCCTAGGTTCGTAACAACATAATTTATATGCATATTAAATCTGAATTTTAATTTTATTTAGATTTGATATATGATATTCTGATCTAAATTTAATTAATGGTTGATCATACAAACTGACATAAGATTATCCTACTGTAGGATTTATCCCTTACAGTGAAAAAGTTGTTCTAGTTTGTGCTGATCATTGATAAAATCTGATTTTATATCATACATATGATGTTTATGATCTGATTTAGATGTGATCTAAAATGATAATCAGATCTGATATAATTTAAATCAGATCTAAATTCATGTATATATGATATGTGATTAAATTAGATGATCCAATTTGTAAGTACTTGGATTAGGTTGATCACCAGACTGTCCGGTCATAGGAGCAAAAAAAATTTAAAAGCCCTCTCTTTTCATTCGATGGGGTACTCTTATAGTGTGTTAGGGTGTCATATGATTAGATCCCATAAAGAAGAACACGAAAGAAAAAACTGATTTTTTTGCAAAATTCTAGATTTTGAAATCCTAGGTTTGTTGTATGTGATACAAAGTTGTATGAAATATAAGATATTTAATCTATGTGATTAAAATTATTTTAATCATGAAAAAATAAAATTTTGAATCATAAAAAATTTTAGATATAATCTAAAAGTGTTATGATTGATTTTATTTTAGTGTTATGCAAGAATTTTCAGATCTAAAACTCTTTGAATCGTGCTCGCACAATTACTGAGCCGATCCAGTTTTGAACTAAGTCGACCCAGTTTCTATATACAGCTGGCTCAATATTGATTGAGTCGATCAAGTTTCAGAATAGAAAATTTTTGTATAATATTTATTATAAATTATTTACAAAATGAAAGGTTGAAATTATTTCAAACCATAACCTAAACTCATGTTGGTGCTGAACTTAATTGAGAATTAAGTGTAAAATCGATTAGATCTAGAATTATGAATTAAAGATCTAATATCATTCATATAAAACATGGAGACATGGGTTAGCTCAAATTAGGTCTTCTTAATTAGATTAGATCTAAGGTTAGAATCAAAGAGCTAATGGACTAACTAGAGAAATTTATTAAATCTAACCAAATATTGAATTAGATTAAATCAGGATTTCTCTAGAATCAATACAATAGTTGTACATGGTCAAGTCCATGGCTTTGATTAGACCAAATGGATCTTAATTATGGCTCAGTGGTTGAACCCGAATCATTAGGTTGGTCCAATTGAACTAATTGATCAATTGGTGTCTAAGATAAGTTCGGCATTCTGATCGATAATTTTTAATTGAGAGTAGCTACCTGACCATTTTGATGGTGTCTAAGACAAGCTTAGCAGACCCTCCCACCGATCTCACTTACCTGGCCAATTTGATGAATTATGTCTTCATTAGATTGCTAAATAATTCGAGTTGACCCTGTTAGGATCGTAGCCCCTAACCAACTTTCCAAAAGGTAAATACTCATTAGGAGGCTGGGTTATTGGCTTTTATCCACTAGGCACAGTAGCTTCATATTTGAGTTGATCCGCATCAAGCTAGATCATCCTCAATCAACAAGCTGGAAAGTTAGACCCATTTAATCTTACCAACCAGGCACCAATCGACCTTTCTTGTCGACTCCTATAATTGTTGTCAATACGTCAACCACATTCGACTATCAACCCCAACCTGAGTCTCACCGAACCCCCTCAGCTATCATCTTTTTTTAGAGTCTCGATTCAACCTGAGTCTCACTGAACCCCCTCAGCTATCATCTTTTTTTAGAGTCTCACCGAGTCCTCTTTGGCTACCTCATGAATCTCCTCGACTACCATCCTCTCTCAGAGTCTCACCGAGTCCTCTTCAGCTATCAACCTCTCCCTGGGTCTCACCAAATGTGTGCTAGAACCTTGCACAATAATTTCTCTCCCCAACGATATTTTTTTTTAACACTTTGGGGGCCAGTCAGGTTTTGAACCTGCAACCTCACTCTGATACCACAGTCATCTCTTGTTGGGTGGATATCTGGCCAGAACACCACCTCCCAAGATCTTTTTGGTACTGTGCGATGTAATAGAAAGAAACAAAAAATAAAAGAAAAACTAATCAAAATATGTAGATCAGTCAAAAATGGCTCACCTCCATGGGGCATGCAAACTTCACTATGAGAAAAAAAATATTACGAGGGGAGATCTCACCCTCAACCCTTGTACACCCAATTTCTCTCTCACAGAAAGTTCTTCCTCACAAAAGCTCTCTTTCTAGGAAGATTCTCTTGAACCTTTGAAATAATCGATGTCTGCTGTCCAGGAGCCTCCTGCTGCTCTCAGCGATGTGCTACTTCTCTCTCCGTGGGTTCACTATTTTTTGGTTTCCGCACGAAGACATCCGTGCCATGGGTAGAACACCAGGCCACCACGTCCATGGGTCTTCACGAGCAAAAAACCACTACACAAGGCCACAGTTCCATGTAGAGGCCCTTTTAAAGGGCTTAAAACCTAATTAGAAGATGTTTATGACTCCTAATCAAGCCCAGATTAGTCCCTGAACTATTGAATCATCACCGCAAGCCTCCTAGAGACGTCCGATCATGATCAGTCCATGGAATAGTGCCGTAGACTGCACAAAATGCGTGAGAAATACCCATGTGGTCCACATGCCCGGTGGTGGACCACCCGGTCCATCATGGATTGAGGTACATGGGCTACTGAGCCCACCAAGTGTGCGTGTGGGCTTGGGCTAGCCTGCACCCATGCACCCCGCATGCCCAAGCCTGGGTCTGGCCTACCTGTTGGGCTGCACCCTGCATGCCCAGCCCACGCACTGCCGTGCACTGGGCCGCTCCCCGCCACATGCGGCTACACCGTCGGCCCACCGTCGGCCCACCGCCAACCGTCGATGGTCTTCCACCACCTCGAATTTCATGCCTACTTCAAATGCACGTATCTCCTCTGTCCGAGCTTCATTTGGAGTGATCTTGATCTCGTTCGACTCTATTTTTCATCACAGACCTCACTATGGGCTCAATATAGATCAAATCTCAAGACATCAAATCCTAACAATTTCCATCTCGACTCGATATTCGGCCTCCTCTTAACTTTGAGAGCTTTTGGATCTCCTCGCCCTCATGTCCTGGGGCAATCGTCCGCTGATCATAGATGGGCAAACATGGGAGTCGAGCCAGGCCGCTTGATTTCATCTCCATCGTATGCTGTGCTTCTCTGGACCTGAGACCTGCTCGGGGTATCATCCTGCAGCAATAAGAATCTCACCTTACGATATCGCCTCTCATCGTCCCGAGTCTTCTATCTCATGCCCGATCCATCTCCACCTGGAGCTCCACCTCACTCTGAGCTTCACCTAGCTGCTAAAGCTTCACTTCACACTGGACTCTCTATCAGGTAATAATATCCTCTGCTCTCCTTCTTCTCCTCTAACATAATCCTATCGCCACATAGCACCCTCAGGATTTCTCCACCAGCTACCATCTTGTAGCCTCTCGAATCCAGTCTGCTCAATGAGATAAGATTCTGCCTGAAATCGGATATGTATCGGATCTCTCCTAATCTCCTCACTACACCATCATGTATCCTTCAGCTGACCATTTCAATACCTCTAATCGTACAGCTCGATCCAATCGATAGATATATAGTGCCCTCACTATTTTCCAGGGAGTCAAACTGCTCCTCTCTATAACATACATGATGGATGCATGCAGAATCTAATATCCACTACTAAGAAAAAGTAGATACCTCAGCAGATATCTCCATGACATCTCCCTCTGAAATGCTACTGGCCATCGCTATAGCAGCCATCGTCCGATCCCTGAGTTGAAAGCAATCTCTTGCTAGATGCCCCAACTCATCACACCGATAACACCTGATTTTACTCAAGTCCCTCCTGGACTTGGACCACCCTCATCGCGATCTCTTGTCACTCCATCTACCACCTCCTGCTCCTCCAAAAGCCACCAAAGCCTAGCTACTACCACCTGAGCTCGAAGCTGGATTCTCCCTCCTGAGAATCTATCACCGCGGTGACCTCATCCATATTGATGGTGCTCTTTCCCACTAGAAGAGCAATCATCAAGAACTCGTACGAAGGGAGAAGCGACGCCAGCAAAACCAGTACCCTGGTCTTCTTCTCAACATTCTCACCGACACTGAGGAGGTCGGTGAGGATCTTCTAGAAGTGGCTGAGATACTCCTGCACGCTTTGTCTCTCAGCCATCCACAATTGATAAAACTGTCTTCAGAGAAAAAGAGTATTGGTGAGAGATTTCACCATGTATAACTCCTCGAACTTCGACCACAGCACCATCCGAAAAGTCTCGCTAAGCACGTGGATCACCACCTCATCCACTAGATACATGCAGATGGTACTCACCACCTACATCTATAGCCATCTCCAATCATGTACTTCCATGGTGGTTGGCTTCTCCTCGCACAAGAGAGCATCAATCAACTCTTGTTGGATGAGCACGTCCTTCAACCTTACCTGCCACAATGAGAAATTATTTTTTCTATCGAACTTATTGATCTCCATCTTGATTGATCCTGTCTTCTCCATCTTCAGTCTTACTCACCACCGCTGCAATCTGCATCCTTGTACCATCTTACTTTGATACCACTTGTTGGATAGATGTCTGGCAAGGATACCACCTTTTAAGATCTTTTCGGTACTGCACGATGCAGCAGGAAGAAAGAAGAAATAAAATAGAAAACAATCAAAATATATGGATCAGCCAAAAAAGACTCGTCTCCATGGGGCATGCAAACTTCACTATGAGAAAAAAAATATTACAAGAGGAGATCTCACCCTCAACCCTTATACACCCAATTTCTCCCTCACAAAAAGTTCTTCCTCATAAAAGCTCTCTCTAGGAAGATCCCCTGAACCCCTGAAGTAACCGCTGTCCACTGTCCAGGAGCCTCCTATTCTTTCTCTCAACGATGTGTTGTTTCTCTCTCTACGGGTTCACTATTTCTAGGTTTCCGCATGAAGATGTCCGCACCACGAGAAGACCACTAGGCCACCACGTCCATGGGTCTTCACAAGCAAAAAACCACCAAACAAGGCCACTGTTCCATGCAAAGGCCCTTTTAAAGGGCTTAAAACCCAATTAGAAGATGTTTAGGACTCCTAATCAAGCCCAGATTAGTCCCTGAATCATCGGATCATCACCGCAAGCCTCTCAGAGCCATTCGATCGCGATCGATCCATGAAATAGTATCGTGGATCATGCAAAATGCATGGAAAATGCCCATGCGGTCCACGTGCCCGACCGTGGACCATCCGATCCACCATGGACCGAGGTTCATGGGCTGCTGAGCCCGTCGCACGTGCGTGTGGGCCTGGGCCGACCCATGCCCATGCGCCCCACGTGCCCAAGCCTAGGTCGGGCCCACCTGTCGAGCTGTGCCCTGTGCACGCCCAGCCCATGCACGGTCGCACCACCGCCGCTCTGCCGGCCGGCCACCAACGGTCCTCCGCCACCTTGAATTTCGTACCGACTTCAAATGCACGTACCTCCTCCGTCCGAACTCCATTTGGGATGATCTTGATCTTATTGGACTCCATTTTTCATCACGGATCTCACTGTGGACTCAATATGAATTGAATCTTTAGATATCAAATCCTAACAGATCCATATCATTAAGATTGATTAATGTGACTGATCTAGGTGCCATTTCAACTAGTATGAACCTGATCCAATTCAATGACTTAGTGAAGTCAGTAGGAGGATTATGGTTTACTGATTGATTTTTTCTCATCTCTTCTCTAAACTGTTCTTAAATCTTTTAAATTATTAGGTCCATAAAATGAGATAGTTATGGAGATAACTAGATCATAGCCTCCCATTAAGATGAATGATAATGGGTCTATTATTTCTGATTTACATTGCAGGCGCCATCCATCTGGGTCTCTCTGAATGATGAAATTATCATTCATCATATGATGATTCTATTGTACTATCTGATGATGGTTGGATTGATCGAGCCATTCTCAGACCTGATCATTCATTAATCAAAAATACTGAGTAGGTTCATGTTAATAGTTTGACCTAATCGAAATTTTCAGTGGAGGTCCATCACCTACTGAAATAAAATCTGAGATAAAATTAATTACTAAAAATTATTTTAAAAAATAATTAGTTGAAAATCTACCCATAGATGCATATGGGTTGATCGAGCCATCCTCGAGCTTGTATGCAGTCTATGTGGATTCTAGTACCCGCTAAAGAATTAAGATAATTCTTCAGATTGAAGATAGAGGCTACTAATTCGACTAAAATAGTAGAAGAACCTTTAGACTAAAGTCCAAATTTTTAGGCTCAATCAATTCATAAACATAGAAGTCTTATGTTTTCCTTTTAGTTATGGCTAGATGTCCGTTGCTTCATTCACTGTTTGACAGTGACTAATTTATAGAACCTAACTTCGATAATTGGTATCGAAAGTTGCAAATAGTTTCAGAGTACGAATGGATCCTAAATATGATTATGGATCTAGCACCTGAAGTTCTCACATCCAACACATGTGATGCGATCAAAGGCACTTATCAAAAGTGGCCACATGATCAAATCATCATGTGATATTTTTGAGAGCAGCAAAAAATATGAATTTAGTTTTAAATTTGATGATGCTCAGTGAAAAAAATTCTTCAAATGTTGAAGGAGTTCTTCTGTACCTCTGAAGATGTGTCTTCAGTGGGGAACAATTCATTGAGAAAGAAAAAGAAAAGAAGGTGCAAAAGAATCATGCTTAGGCTGAGGAGCCGGAATTGACAAAATAAGTCTAAGGTTAATCTAGTTTGACAGAGTCTCTTGATCTAAACAGACTAAGGAAGAGAAATCAGCAAAGAATTACTGGACAACGTACTATATGATAACATCTTGTGATTTCTCTATCCGTGATACTACTACCTCAGTATTGGATATCGAAAGTCTATTCAAATTGTTGCAATGACTTCAATTATTAGAAAGTTTGAAAACAGCAAGAGATTTCTGAATGTTAGAGTTGGAAGTCATGTTCCAATCCTGATTTTAAGAATCGTCGAGCTTATTTTCAATTCCAATAATATCATTTTAGTAATTATCACTATTGTCTAATAATCTTATGATATCATTATGAATGATGTCAAAATCATGTAGACAATTGAGAAATGATATTTATAAATAGTCACGGCCTGTTAGTGTATTATACATAATCAAACAAACTCTCTAGAGTAGATAATGTCATGAAAGCCTACCTTTGATAATTTAGGCTCGATCATATAAATAAGAATAGGATCAACAGGTGATAATTCTTGAGGTCAATGATTGTGAATCATTATCAACCTGTCAATCCTATCTCTTTAATAAGATGATCAAGTCAACTTTTGCTGGAAAAGATGAACGAGCCAATGATGTTCTAAATCTGATATATACTGATGTATTGGATCTACAAACATGTTTGCCATAAATTTAGATTATTTGAAATGTTCAAACAATTCCATAATAAGATAGAGAAACAAATTGAGAAGTGCATTAAAACTTTTTGGTCAGATCAAAGAGCAAAATGCTCTTCTGATAAGTTTTGACATATCTAGAAGAGAATAGGATTCTTTCCTATTAAAATCGACTTTGTTAGACATAGTTCAATCCATGATAGGGTTTAAAAATCTACCAGTCTTCTTTTAAGGTTATGCTCTTGAGACTACATATTATATTCTGAATTGGATTCTAAATTAATCAGTCGTAATGACTCCATATGAGATATGGACTAGACATAAGCCGATACTTTCTTACCTTAGGATTTGGGAGTGTTTATTTTATGCCGAACATTTGCAGACCGATTAGCTTGAATCTTGATCCTATATATATTATTCTATAGGATAATTTCAAAGAATCTAGGAGATATAACTTCTACCTTGGTAAAGAGCAAAAGTTGTTCGACATTCCTTTTAGAAAAAGAGTATCTTGATGAAGGTACTGATGCCTTTAATATAAAACTTATGAAGTTTGACAGGTAGAAGAACCGACACAATCTAGTGAACCCATAGAATCAGCTTTGATTAGATCAAATTCGAAACTTATTGTAGAGGCACCATTAAGAAGATCTGGTAGAGTACCACATCCGTCAGATAGATACTTCGATATCTAGTTCTGAGACATGATCCTGTTGAACTCGATGAGAATAATAAGAATTTGATTACCTACATGGATACCATGCAAAGGTTCGACTTCGATTAATGGCTTGGAGCCATAGGTCTGAAATGGAGTCCATGAAGATCAACGGTGTATGGATACTCGTTGATCCACTTGAAAGGGTAAAACCTATAGAGTGTAAGTGGATCTCCAATAGGATTAGAGTAGTGCAGACGAGAAGGTGGAGATCTACAAAGCTCGTCTGGTTGTCTAAGAATATCGTCAACATTATGGTATTAACCATAACGAGATATTTTTTCTTTTGACAATGCTAAATATTTCAAAGTTGGAACGTACATTTTGATAAGTGATCAAAATGTATGGTTTCATTGAGAACGAAGAAGAACCCTGCAAGTACAAATGGGTTAATAGTTCTGTCAGTATATTTCTTATTTTGTATGTGAATAAAATTCTCTTAATTGAAAATGACATTCCTTACATTACAGAGTATAAAGGTTTCGCTGTTATTATTATTCTCCATAAAGGACTTGGAAAAAGCATCCCTCATCCTAGAGATGAAGATTTATAGAGATAGATCTAAGAAGCTGCTTGGGTTATCCCAGTCCAACATACATAAAGTATTTATGAGTAAAATTTATTCTATCATGTACACCATATATGAGATCGGATATGGTATACTCATTGGGGTAGTGAGTAGATATCTGCAAGATCCGGATGAGAATCACTGGTAGGACATCCTTAGATATTTAAGAAATACTAAGGACTGATAATTTGGTTATGGAGAATCTGACTTAAAACTTATAGAATTTGATTTTATTTTTTAGTTGGATATAATAATAATAAGAAAATATCAAAATATATCCTTATCTTAAATAATAGAGTAATCTGCTGGAAAAATCCCAAGCAAAAAAATATAGCCAAATTCAAATTGCGAAGCTGAATGTATTGCAGCATCTGATGTTTGTAAGGAAGCTATATAATTGTACAAGTTCATTGGCAAGCTAGGAGTGGCACCCTTCGATGATGATCCTGTTGTATTGTACAGCACCAAAGCCATAGCTCATGCTAAGGAGTCGAAGTCCCATTAACTTACCAAGCATTTTACATCGCTACCATCTTATTCGAAAAATTTGTTAAGGTAACGTCAATCTTTAGAAGATCGATGAAAAAGAGAACTTGACCAATCCATTTACTAAAGTCTCGATATCTAAGAGTTTTGAGATGATAAATCAAAGATGGGTATATGATACTATACTGATTGGCTTTAGTCCAAGTGGGAGTTGTTGGAAATTATGTCCTAAAGCCAATCGTTTGATGATTGCACTAATTATAAATGTATATAAATTGATAAATAATAAAAATTATTTAGTATTTTTCATCATAAAGATATATCTTCTAACGAACTCCTATGTTGTGATAAAGTTCTTAGGATTACTTTGATCGATAAAGAAAGATTTATCGTGTAGTCCTTAAACTGGTTCGCGACCAAATGATACACTATTACTAGGACGATAGCGATATCAAGTGTAGATCATTGTGTGCCATATGCATTGGTTATCTTTGTAACCAAATAGTATGAAGATACTGGTATGGCATGCAGGTAAGATGTAAGGGTACATCATCATTGAACATGACTAACTGTGGAGCACTTTACTGTCAAGGGTAGCTCGCGAAGGGTATGGGTATAAGTGACCCTCCAACTTGAGATCACCATGTTGACTTATAAGCAACTCACTGTACTTTGGTATCGGACTAACTGAATTTTTAATTCAGTGAAGAAAAATTTTTGGGTATAGTCAAGTACTTGTCAAGTCGGTGCGTGAGTCAAGATGGGATTGACCCCTCCGAATTAGTAGGAGATATGCATTAGTGTATTTCAATTTAGCAAAACCTGAGCCCGAGAAATCTATGTGATGGATTTGAAAAAGATTAAAATACAATGTGGATAACTTATTTAGGATTGATAGATAAATCCTAGGTCATTCTCTAGTATTAGGGTCAAAGGGATGAATTATACAGTGACCATACGTCAATAGATTCCTGAATGTTGCTTCACCATCATTCGACCTATCCGGACGTCGGGTCATCATTGCTAGATGGTTACATCAATTGGTTTAAAAAGTTATTTTTATACTATCGTGTTGCCCAGCTATGCAACCCAAGAGGGGAGGGTGAATTAGATTTCTAAAAAAAATTTTAAGCCTAACTTATGACTTATAAAAAATGTTTGGCAATAGCTAAATGAATATGGAGAGTTTAATTAATTAATGACTAAAAACAAGAATGCAAGAAAATAATGAAGAGTTAAAGGAAAGCAATTATGCACACCATAAACAAAAGGATTTATAGTGGTTCGGTGCCAACCTTGCACCTACATCTACTCCCCAAGCTCCTACTTGAGAATTTCAATCCACTAATCTTGTATTCAACCCGAATATAAACGTCAGAAACTCCGACTCTAGCTATTCCAAGCTAGACCACTTGTTTTCCGGATACAAGCCAACCCAATACACTCCGATTCTAGGTTCGGATCAACCTTCCCTTATTTTGGAACCCTTCTAAAATAAAAACAATCACTCAAACTGAGTAAAATAATTTATAGCACAAACAAGTACAAAGAAAGCTCCTTTAATGAGCGAATATAACTTTAAATACACTTTACTCAAGAGAAGAAGACCCTTTTTGGATTTCCTCAAAGTGGTTGGAGACTTGAATGTGCACTTGAGGAGTTGGTGAGCTTAGTTTAAAGGCTTCTTCAAAGCTTTGAATGAACTCTTGATTAGGACTGAAAAGTTGGCTTGAAAAACCTTTTTTCGAATTCTCTCTTTTGAATGCTCTTGAATGCTCTCTTGAATGCTCTTCTAATCTCTTCAATTTCATACTTTTGTTTTCCACCTTTTTGATCTTTTTATAGCTTTTTGAAATAGAGAAAAATATTCTAGGCTGAAAAAGAGCCGTTAGACCACATTAAATGAGCATTAAAAGTACTTAAAATAGGTTAAAAACTAGTCGTTGCAGAGAAATCCCATCACAGGGGTCGACTCATGGGTCGACTCATGCCTGGGGGTCGACTCATGGGTCGACCTCTGTGGAAGAACATCAGAGAATCATCAGAAAACAAAGTTCTGTGATTTCTGGCCTAAAAACTGTAGGGGTCGACTCATGGATCAACTCATGCCTTGCGGGTCGACTCATAGGTCGACTCACAGGTTGTGCCAAGCTAAAAAATCTGCGTGTCAAACAGCTCATGTGCCATGAGTTGACTCATGGGTCGACTCATGATTTTCAAACATGCATATCTTTCAAAATACAAGTCCAAAAATAATGAAATTTTCGCCAATAGATCACAAATCTTTTGTTCTATCATTTGATACTTTCAAATCAGGGTTTTGGTAAAATTATGATTTTGCCCCTGAAGAGCAATAAGTCTTTTTCAAATAAAAATTATTAGTACCCCTTCAACCGCTTTGTAATCATCAAAATCAATCTAGGGAGCAATAATCTTCCCCTTTTTGATGATGACAAAACACTTGAACAAAAGCATCTATGTGAATCATGAATTTCAAAAGGATGCATTATAAGTGTATTTGCTTGAAAAGAAGATTGATTCTTTTGGCATGTGATACAAGTGCTCATTTGCATAAATAGTTTGCCCATTGCTTAATAATTTGAAAATTTGCTCATTTGATTATGTGATTTTGGTATTAGAGTAGAAAAGTTGTTTTTGTTATCAGAGCAAGTTGTATCTTGAAAATTTGCTCATTCTCATTTGATTATTTAGTTTTAGTATCAGAGCAAGTCTAATAATTAAGTGTACCAATGCATGTCTAAGAATTAATTGTAAAGTATATCAGAGCATGTCAAATTTTAAGATGTATCAGAGCAAGTTTAATTTTAAAGCATATCAGAGCATTTCTAAAAAGTAATTTTAAAAGTTGCTCATTTGCATTGTACTTAGCAATTTACTCATTGTATTTTTAAGTCATTTAATAATTTTACTTTTGATATTATTCTTTAATTTCTTCCCAATTCATTCATTTTATTTTCAAGTCTTTTAATAATTTATAATTTTGCTTTTGATATGTTTCTTTTTCTTTAATTTCTCCCCCTTTTTGACATCATCAAACATTGTTAACTCCCTCTCTTTTTCTGAATACGTTTTCTCTTTAGTGTTTCTTCAAACTTCTTGTACTAATCATTAATGTTTGCTCCCCCTGAATACAGCAATCATTAACCAAAATATGCCATAGATTACCATAGATATGAATTATCAACAAAGAGAAGATATATAATCAAGAGATGATTGACACCATTACAAAGAGTAGATATATAATTAAAAGATGATTAAAACCATAATTTTTTTTTTTTACATATTTCATAAAATAAAAGTCAACCAGTTAATATCATTACATGGCCCAAAAGATAGATCCTAGAAAGAACAACAGACATGACTAACACTTAGGATCTAGTAAAGCTCATGACTAGATGGATCGGAGTCATCAGAGATAGGGTGAGGAGATGATGGATCTCGACCAAGAGCACGTCCTCTACCCCATCTGCCTCTGCCACGAGTGGAGGTGCTGGCACGAGCAGGTGAGCGAGATGAACTAGGAGGCTGAGAACATTGAGAGGCCAAAGACTGGACTGAAAGAGTGAGTCTAATGGAATCAAGAACGTTCAGTGCTCTCGAAACAGACTGAAGCAGAGCAGTGAACTGAGTAGATGCATGCTCACTCGAGCCTCTGATCTCTCTCCTCAATAACTCATAACCACCCTCCAATGCACCTCTGAGCCTGCCAGCCTCTACAGTAAGGTCTGTGACCTCAATAGTGCTCTCCTGTGGCTGAGGATGGGCCAAAGCTAAGACTTGCCCCTGCAAGTCAAGAACTCTCCCAGTCAGTCTCAAAATACAATCTTCGAGCTGTTGAATTCGAATAGACTGATCTGTGATCAACTGAAATACAGTGGAGATATGGGGGATCAAGGTCTGATCAGATGAATCTAATGATGTGGATCCCGGTGCAAATATAGAAGTGCTCCACTGACGAGAAAGCAAGGAAGCCACACGCTGAGAAATCTGCTCGATCTGATCATCAGCTAATCTGAACTCTGAAGGAGGTGCTCTGCTGTCTGGCTGCTGAACTGGTATGTACCTCCTGGCAGAAACTGAAGGGCCAACCTCTGGATCTGAAACAAACTGGATATCTGGAGATGCTGCCCTGAAGTCATGGAGAGGAGATGAGGGACCTTCTTCTTCAGCTCTGTCCTCTACTCTGTCCTCAGAACCCTTGATCCAACCACCATCAGTCTTAGTGAATCCTATACGGTGCAGAGTGTGTTGGTTGATGGTGTCTGCATGAGAAAGCTTAGCAGATGTCTCTCCCTCAAAACTGACTCCAAACCTCCTGAAAACTAGTGTGAGAGCCATACCAAAAGGCAGATGTGCCTTGAATCTGTTCAGTGTCTCTCTCATGGCCTCAATCATTAAAGCAGGGAGGTTTAATGGGGTTTGAGTGATCACATGAAATATTATACAAATATCTCGGCAAGAAAGGAGGTCATGCCTACCACTCCTTGGGAAGAAAAGCTTTGTCACTAATTGATGTAAGATTCTCATTTCAATTGACAAAATTTTGGCTTTCAATTTATTCAAACTTCCCGAGTAGGTTCCTCCTAGAATTACATTGATCCCCTCTTCTTTCACTGGGAGTTTCATGTAAGAATATCCCTCACAGGGCAAATGTAGTATCTCTCCCAAAGTAATAGGATCTAAGCATATATCAACTCCCTTAACAGTAGAAGTTACTGTTCCATTGCCATAGTGTAGATTTTGATAAAATTCTCTAACCAAGTCTACAAATGTAACTTCCTTGAGAGAGCAGTAAAAACCCCAACCCTGATTTTTTTATCTTTGTCCCAAAGGAGAAACCTTCTTTTTCAAAGAATCTAAAATCCACATTCTTGCCGGTTTCTACCTTCCTATCAGATAGAGGGATTTTGCTAGGGCTAAGGGGAGACTGAGAGGGACCTTCAGCAGACACTGAAGCCGGAATGGGAGCAGTGGAGGACTGAGCAGCTTGCCTTTTCCTGCGGATGCTTTCTTCCAGCTCACGGACTGATTTTCTTCTTTGAGGGAGCTTCATCTTTGGGGCCATTCTTACCACAAGAGCAGGCAAGGAGACTCGGAGGATCAAATGGATGAGTAGAAGGAGGGTTATAAGAGGATGGAAAGGGATTTTGGCGGAGAGAAGATGGTTTTGAGAAGAACGGTGGAGGCTAGGGCATGCTCCAACCACTTCAATCAAGGGAGAAAGATACGAAAAGCTCCTTTCTCAGGCGGTGATTTGAGGTGGAGAGGAGAAGGGAGAATGTTCTTGGGTTAAATCCTTGGTTTTGGAGAGAAAGAAGATGAGGATGACGGGTCTTGGAAGGAGGAAGATGAAGAGAATAGAGGGTCGGCTCATGAACAGGTTTTAAGACAAAATGGAATGAGCCCGTGGGATGTTGGCCGAAAATTACAAGTTTGCCAATGGGTCGACCCTAGGGGGTCGACTCATGAATCACAAAAATTCAAAAAAAATATGAATAAATTCTGAAAAAATTTAAAATTTTGGGAGAAAGAATTTTGCTCAATGACAGGTTGTGAGAATGATAATCTTGAGCTTTTAGGACCAAGAGAGATGATGAAAATTGATCTCAAATCGATTCCTTGAAAATGGAGAAACACTTAGGCATAAGGATCAAGAATTTCTAGATTTCTCCTAATTTCAAAGAATCTATCCTCGCTAAGGGCCTTTGTAAAGATATCAGCTAATTGATTTTCAGTGCAAACATATTCAAGAGTTATATCTTTGTTTTGAACATGTTCTCTTATAAAATGATGTCTTATTTCAATATGCTTAGACCTTGAATATTGAATTGGATTTTTAGTTAGATTTATGGCACTTGTATTGTCGCATCTTATGGGTGTTTCATTAAGTTTGATTCCAAAGTCTTCGAGTTGTTGCTTAGTCTACAAGATTTGAGCACAACAACTTCCGGCTGCAATGTATTCGGCCTCAGCCGTAGACAGTGCTACCGAATTTTGTTTCTTGCTAAACCAGGAGATTAGGTTAACTCCAAGAAATTGGCAAGTTCCACTAGTGCTTTTTCTATCTAATCTACATCCAGCAAAATCAGCATCTGAATATCCTAATAAATCAATTAGTGAGTCCTTAGAGTACCATAACCCTAGAGTTTGAGTACCATTCAAGTATCTAAGGATTCTTTTAACAACATTCAAATGAGATTCTTTAGGATTAGATTGAAATCTAGCACACAAACAGATACTAAATATGATATCAGGCCTACTTGCAGTTAAATATAATAGAGAGCCAATCATACCTCTATAGTATTTTAAGTCTACACATTTACCTTCTTCATCCTTGTCAAGCTTACATGAGGGGCTCATGGGTGTGTCAATTGCTTTGGAGTTCTCCATTCCAAATCTTTTGAGTAATTCCTTGATGTACTTGCTTTAGGTGATGGAGATTCCTTCTTTTGTTTGTTTGATTTGAAGTCCGAGGAAGAAGGTGAGTTCTCCCATCATGCTCATCTCGAACTCCCCCTGCATGAGCTTAGCAAAGTCTTGACAAAGAGATTCATTAGTAGACCCAAAAATTATGTCATCAACATAAATTTGTATTACTAACATATCATTTTGATTTCTTTTAACAAAGAGGGTTGTGTCTACATTACCTCTTGAAAAATCATTATTTAGTAAAAATTTGCTTAGCCTATCATACCAAGCCCTAGGTACTTGTTTTAATCCATATAAAGCTTTATTTAACTTAAAAACATGATTAGAAAAAGCATGATTTTTAAAACCTGGGGGTTATTCTACAAAGACTTCTTCAGCAATATATCCATTTAAAAATATACTTTTGACATCCATTTGAAATAATTTGAATTTCATAAAGCAAGCATATGCAAGTAGAAGTCTAATGGCTTCTAATCTAGCAACAGGTGCAAAGGTCTCATCAAAATCAATTCCTTCTTCTTGATTATAACCTTTAGCAACCAATCTTGCTTTATTTCTTATTACATTACCATGTTCATCTAATTTGTTCCTAAATACCTATTTTGTGCCAATTATTGAATAATTTTTAGATCTTGATACTAAAGTCCATACATTATTTCTTTCAAATTGATTAAGTTCCTCTTGCATTGCATTAATCCAATTATGATCATTTTCAGCTTCTTCAATAGTTTTTGGTTCAAGATGAGATACAAAAGCACAATAATTAAATACATCTCTAAGTGAAGAACGAGTTTTTACCCCATGCATAGGATCACCAATAATTAATTCCTTAGGATGATTGTGAACATACCTCCATTCCTTGGGTAGGTCATTTGTAGCTTGAGATTGTTCTTGAATTTTTTCACCTCTCTCATCCTGTTTGTCTTCTTATTCCTCGTCCTCTTGAGTTGTTGAATCTTTCAGAGTGATCTCCTTCATTCCTTCTATTAGAGGATCTGCATCATCAACACCCTCATTCTTCCTTGAAGGAAGATCGTTAGATTCATCAAAAACAACATGTATGGACTCCTCTACTACTAAAGTTCTTTTGTTAAAAATTCTAAAAGCTTTATTAGTGGAGGAGTAACCAAGAAAGATTGCTTCATCTGATTTTGCATCAAATTTACCAAGTCTTTCTTTACCATTATTTAACACAAAATATCGGCAACCAAAAATATGAAAATATGCAATATTAGGTTTTCTTTCTTTCCAAAGTTCATAGGGGGTTTTCTTTAAAATTTGTCTAATCAAAGCATGATTTAAAATGTAATATGCTGTGTTAATTGCTTCCGTCCAAAAATATCTTGGAAGGTTGCTTTCACAAAGTATGGTACGGGCCATTTCTTCTAAGGTTCTGTTTTTCCTTTCTACTACCCCATTTTGTTGGGGTGTCCTAGGAGCAGAGAAGTTATAGCCAATTCCATTTTCATCACAAAAGTTTTCAAAGTATTGATTTTCAAATTCAGTTCCATGATCGCTTCGAATATTTTGAATTGAAAATTCTTTTTCATTAGTGACTTTTCGGTAAAATTTAGTGAAAATATGAAAAGTTTCATCTTTGTGTGCTAAAAAGAAAACCCAAGTAAAACGAGAGTAATCATCTATAATTACAAAATCATATCATTTTTCTCCTAGACTAGTGGTTCTAGTTGGTCCAAATAAGTCCATATGCAGAAGCTCTAAAGGTCTAGAAGTTGAAATAATATTTTTGGATTTAAATAAAACTCTTGTTTGTTTACCTAGTTGGCATGCATCACAAATTCTATCTTTTTCAAAATTCAGTTTAGGCAAGCCAAGAACTAATTCTTTCTTAATTAATTTTGAAAGAGAATGTATGCTAATGTGTGCAAGTCTACGATGCCAAAGCCAACTAGTCTCATTAACTTTAGCATTCAAGGATACTAGGCATTGCATGTTTATTTTGGCTAAATCATTTAAATCTACCATATAAACATTGCCATGTCTATGTCCAATAAATTTAATACCATCGTTAATAGGACTAGTTATAATGCAAACAGACGATTCAAAAACAACTTTATATCTTTTATCACAAAATTGACTAATGCTTAGTAAATTGTGCTTTAAACCATCCACTAACAAAATATTTTTAATGTATTTGGAGGGAGTGATACCAATGTTACCTATACCGATGATCTTTCCTTTGCCATTGTCTCCAAAGGTGACCATCCCTCCATCCTTAGCATCAAGCGTGATGAATTGTGATTCATCACCAGTCATGTGTCTCGAGCATCCACTGTCAAGATACCATTTCCTGTTTCCTCCTTGGGATGCTAGACACACCTGCAAGCAAAAGTCAAGTTTTTGTTTTAGGTACCCAAGCTTTCTTGGATCCTTTTTGGTTAGTCATAATGGTTTCTTTTGGAACCCATATTTTTTTTATAGTTGATTTTGCAGATTTGTTAGAGAAGCAAGTGTATGATTTATGTCCTACTATACCACATTTGAAACAAGTAATTTTGGTAGACTTGTTACTTAAAGAGTTTATATAAATATTTTTCAGATATTTTTGTTTCTTCAAGGGGTTATAGCCAAGTCCAGCCTTATCATACACGACTTTTTGATTATCAAGAATCATATTAAGTTTATTTGAACTCAAGGTGAACTTTTCTACTATTGATTTCAGCTTGGCAATTTCATTCTTTAAGCTTTGATTTTCTTGAAGCAGGGTGGATTTTTCAATTGAAATATTTTCAGTCTGTTTCAATAAAGATTAATTTTTCAATTTTAGCTCTTTATTTTTCATCCCTAGTTTCTTTAATTCATCAACTAAATCATAGAATGCTTCATGTAATTCTTCAAATGTAAAGTCACTAGGAGTTTCAGAAATTACCTCATTTTCGTGTGCCATAAGGCACAAGTTGGCTTGTTCGGTTGAGATTTCCTCATCAGAGCTTGAGTCATCACTCGCACTCCATGTGGCCATCATGGCCTTCTTCTTGAACTTCTTGAGACCTTTCTTCAGTTGTGGGCATTCGGATTTGAAGTGTCCTGGCTTCTTGCACTCGTAGCAGATAAGGGGTTGGTCTTTCTCTTTTTCTTTGCTTTGTTCCCCTTTTGTGAATGGCCTCTTCCTCATCCCCTGTTTTCTTTTTCTCAAAAATTTCTTAAATCTTCGGGTGATGAGTGCCATCTCTTCATCTTGTTCTTCATCTTCAGTGTCATCAGTTTCTTCATCTGGTGGAGCTGTGGATTTGAGGGCAATGGTTCTTTTCTTTTTGACTTCTTCCTCTTGATGTTGCTTCATGCTTAGCTCATGAGTCATCAAAGATCCAAGAAGCTCTTCTAGAGGTAGAGTATTCAAGTCCTTGGCTTCTTGGATGGCAGTCACTTTGGCTTCCCAAGTTCTTGGTAAGGACCTGAGAATCTTTCTTACAAGCTCACTGTTAGTATAGGACTTACCAAGACTCTTTAAACCATTAATAATATTAGTAAAGCGAGTAAACATTCTAGTTATGGACTCATCATGCTCCATTTTGAACAATCATATTTATGCACAAGTATGTTTATTTTAGACTCTTTTACTTGATTGGTTTCCTCATGGGTTACTTCTAATCTATCTCATATTTCTTTAGTAGATGAGCAAGTAGAAATGCGATTAAATTCGTTTGCATCAAGAGCACAATAAAGAACATTCATTGCTTTAGCATTTAATTAGGCCATCTTCTTATCAACCTCATCCCATTCTTTCTCGGGTTTGATTGATTCCTCACCATCTATAATTTTAGTGGGTGTGTGAGGACCGTTCACTATGATACTCCACATATCATAGTCGAGTGCTTATATGAATATTTTCACCGAGCTTTCCAATAGGTGTAATTAGACCCATTGAAAAGTAGAGGTCGGTTGGTGGATTGCCCCTCGACTAGAGAAGTACCGACGTGGGTTGCCATAGATCTTTGGCTCTTTGATTGTTTAGATCAAAGAAGGGCTAGAGCACCTTACTTTGATACCACTTGTTGCCCAGCTATGCAACCCAAGAGGGGGGGTGAATTGGGTTTCTAAAAAAATTTTAAGCCTAACTTATGACTTATAAAAATATTTGGCAATAGCTAAATGAATATGGAGAGTTTAATTAATTAATGGCTAAAAGCAAGAAAATAATGAAGAGTTAAAGGGAAGCAATTATGCACACCACAAACAAAAGGATTTATAGTGGTTCGGTGCCAACCTTGCACCTACATCCACTCTCCAAGCTCCTACTTGAGAATTCCAATCCACTAATCTTGTATTCAACCCGAATACAAATGTCGAAAACTCTGACTCTAGCTATTCCAAGCTAGACCATTTGTTTTTCAGGTACAAGCCAACCCAATACACTCCGATTCTATGTTCGGATCAATCTTTCCTTGTTTTGGAACCCTTCTAAAATTAAAACAATCACTCAAACTGAGTAAAATAATTTATAGCACAAACAAGTATAGAAAAAGCTCCTTTAATGAGCGAATATAACTTTAAATACACTTTACTCAAGAGAAGAAGACCCTTTTTGGATTTCCTCAAAGTGGTTGGAGACTTGAATGTGCACTTGAGGAGTTGGTGAGCTTGGTTTAAAGGCTTCTTCAAAGCTTTGAATGAACTCTTGATTAGGGCTGAAAAGTTGGCTTGAAAAATCTTTTTTCGAATTCTCTCTTTTGAATACTCTTGAATGCTCTCTTGAATGCTCTTCTAATCTCTTCAATTTCACACTTTTGTTTTCCACCTTTTGATCCTTTTATAGCTTTTTGAAATAGAGGAAAACATTCTAGGCTGAAAAAAAACCATTAGACCACATTAAATAAGCATTAAAAGTACTTAAAACGGGTTAAAAACTAGCCGTTGTAGAGAAATCCCATCACAGGGGTCGACTCATGGGTCGACTCATGCCTGGGGGTCGACCTCTGTGGAAGAACATCAGAGAATCATCAGAAAATAAGGTTCTGTGATTTCTGGCCTAAAAACTGTAGGGGTCGACTCATGGGTCGACTCATGGGTCGACTCACAGGTTGTGCCAAGCCAAAAAATCTGCGTGCCAAACAGCTCACGTGCCATGAGTTGACTCATGGGTCGACTCATGATTTTCAAACATGCATATCTTTCAAAATACAAGTCCAAAAATAATGAAATTTTCACTAATGGATCACAAATCTTTTGTTCTATCATTTGATACTTTCAAATCAGGGTTTTGGTAAAATTATGATTTTGCCCCTGAAGAGCAATAAGTCTTTTTCAAATGAAAATTATTAGTACCCCTTCAACTGCTTTGTAATCATCAAAATCAATCTAGGGAGCAACATATCAGATTAGGTTCGAGCCTATGGGATCATACTCAAAAGAAATTTCTGACTGATCATGTGGCTGATCAACGATTGAGAATCGTTCAAGGGTTTAATTATCAATTCGATTGATGATTAACCTTATGTAAAAGTTATAATAAATTAATTCATCAAGTGTTAGTGAATTAATAGAGGATTAATTAGTAATTAGATTGCTTATTAGCTCAATTTGATTGAGTAAAGAGGATTAAATAAATCTAATTGAATTCAATTCAATTAGGTTTGACCCGATTAGGTTATGAGATGATCTAATCACTAAGGAAGAATATCCCTGATTTGATTAGGACTTTAGTTTAATCAATTTTAATTTGATTGAGATTTGATTAAAAATTTATGAATATAGTTAGATTGAATTTCATATATTTTATTTGGGCTAAACCAGATATGATTTGGTTTGGATTCAAAAAAAGAAACTTAGAGTCCTTATTGGAATAGGACTCTTCTCCCTGCGCTAACCCAGTTTGCATGCCATATATCTCTATGCACAAATTATTTTGTGTGAGATTTTTTACACCAAAGAGTCTTTTCCTTCTCTATCTCATATCCAAATTAGATTTGGTTTTGATAAAAGAAAGGTTCTAAAATTAGATTTCAAGTATTCCTTATTAGGAGAATCTGTTCTCATCCAGATCAACCTCTCTTTGCTCCTTGAATTGATTTTGATGATTATAAAGTATTTGAGGGGGTTACTAATAATTTTGACTTGAAAAAAATTTATTATTTTTTAGGAGTAAAATTATAATTTCACCAAATCCTAACTCAAAAGCCTCAAGAGCAAGAACAGAAGATTTGTGATCTATTGGAGGCAATTTCAATATTTTGGATGTGTATTTTGAAAGAAAATCATGTTTATAAAATTGAGTCGACCCCATGAGTCGACTCATATCAAATGGGGTTGAACGGCACGCTATTTTTTGGCTGGCACACTTAATTGAGTCGATCCCATGAGTCGATCCCTGTACATGAGTCGATCCTATGAGTCGATCTCTGTTGCTATGCACACCAAAATTACAGAACAATCATTTTCTGTTCTGTGCCATAGAAGTCGACCCCATGAGTTGACTCATGTGTATGAGTCAACTCATGTGTATGAGTCGATCCTATGAGTTGATTCCTGCGACAGAAAAATTCCGTAATGGCTAGTTTTTCAGCTTGTTTTGGGGCATTTAATGCTCATTTAATGATCTCCAACGGCTCAAAAACTACCCAGTCACTCTTCACCATCATTTGAAGCTATAAAAGGCACTTAAAGGAGGGAATAAATAAGGTTTCAAAAAGAAATTTTCAAGCATTCATTTCAACCCTAAGAAAGAGCCCTCTTGAAGTTAAAAAAACTTTCATTTCAAGTTCACTAACTCCTCAAGAGCTCATTCAAGTCTTCAACCACCTTGAAGAAAATCAAAAAAGCTTCTTCATTATTGTGTAAAGTATATTTAAAGCTTTATTTACTCATTAAAAGAGCTACATTTATATTTTTATGTGATTAATTGTTATACTCTGTTTTTGAGTTGATCTTTAGTTTTGGAAGGATTCCAAAATGTGAAAAGGTTGATCCGAACCTTGAATCGGATCGTATTGGATTGGCTTGTACCCAAAAAATAAGTGTCTAGCTTGAGATAGCTAGAGTCGAGATATCGACGTTGTATTCTTATTGAATACGGTTTAGTAGATTTGAATTCTCAAGTAGGAGCTTGAAGAGTGGATGTAGGTGCAAAGTTGGCACCGAACCACTATAAATCTTGGTTGTTTGTGATGTGCTTACTTATTCTCTATCTTATTTTCTTTTTCTTCTTGCACTCTTGCATCTAATATCTTTACTTTACTTAAATCACTCACTTCAACTAACTTGTCTTTTATTACTTAATCCTTGTGGTTCTAGATTAATTTTAAATTTTTAAAAATCTAATTTACCCCCCCTCTTGGGTTGCATAGCTGGGCAACACTCTTTATGCCAATAAATTTTTTTCTCCTTATATATATGACATTTTAAGGAGATTGTTTGTACAAGATAACTAATTTTCCATAAAAAAATATAGGAAGGGTTGTCTCATATCTTTTTGGTATATTTTGGGATATAGAATTGTGAAGGGAGGTGGAATCCTGTAAGAGTCTAGGATCACTAGGACTCTTCACCCCACCTCCTTATATGCCTATAAAAGAGGCTTTTATAGTTTCTTTTGTGTGTGTAAGATTTCAAAAGAGAGGTCTTCATGTGAAGGAAGTTTGATCATGATTCATGATGTAAAAAATAGAGAGGAGGGTCCTCTGTTTTAGGGTGTGCGTAAAAATTTAAATTTCAGATTTTTGATTCTAAGAGTTTGAAAAGAGAGAATAAATTAGAAAAAAATTATTTTTTCTTCATCTTTCTTCTACCTTTTCATCTCCTCTAGAATTTCATCTTCAACCTCTAGAAAGGTTCCAGAGATTTAAAGAAAAGATCTAGTTCAGTCAAGAAAAAGATCTTAGTGCAAGCTAGTACTCCCGAGAAGACCGATCAGATTGGAGCTTCGAGTGGATTTTTCATAGAGATCGGACACATGTGCGGCTATGAGCAACTAGCAAGGATTCTCTCTACCATATCTCTCAATAGTAGAGATCGTCGACCTGTGATCAGGTATGGAGTTCGGAACTCAGATTAGAAGTAGATGTGATCTACTGCTCACATGCATGCATACTGATTGTCTTCAGATTATTTTAGATTTTATATGCAATATATCATATCATAGATCTTAAAGTAGGTTAATTTGATGATTAGATCATATGCATATTAGATTAATTTGATTAATATAATTATCTTCCACGATAAATTTTTCAAAAAAATTTTGAAATACATTCATAAAATCACCTACGCATCCCAACAAATAGAACCTGAGGGGTCATACACTAAAGGAGCATGACCTAATCAATAGTTTAGATTATAATCAAATTATTAATGGGATTAATAATTTGGATCAATTTGTAAGAGTTACAAATTTAGTAATTGCTAATTATGTAAAGGTTACATATTTAATAACTGCTAATTATTAGTAAAGGGACATAATTGCAAGTGTTGCAATATAATTAGGCCTAATTAAATTATAGATCAAGTTTTAATTAATTTAAATCATATTGAATTTAATTGGACTTGACTTAATTTGAGATTAATTGGATTTTATTATCTAAGATGGACTTGAATTTCAATCCTAATTAAATTAATATTGGCAGTCTTTTCGAATTTGATTCGAATCGGATTTGAATCGGATTCGAATCAAACTAAAATTGAAACCCAATCAATTTAGGAAGCCAAATATCTTTTTCATTAGGATTCTTTCTCCTATTTCATGCCAAAAGGAGGGTGGGATGCATGAAGATGTGCCTCCTTTTTCTTTACGTGCGTGAAGGGTGAAGGTGCGCCAATAGTTGGCACCCCTCCTCTTTGGGAGTCTCTCTCCTTTTTGGACTCTTCTTTCTTATTTAAGTTTGATTCAAATAAGGAAGAGGATTCTATCTGATAAGGTATGGGCATTGGGAATATTTTTTGTGTGATAAAAATAAGAAGGGAAAAGGTGGGCGTGCGCTATAAGGTTGCGTGAGATTTCTCACGCCTGATCTATCTTGCTGCAACTTCTCAACACCTCATCTCCCTTTCTTTCTTCCATCACCACGCCCACCTTGTTCTTAGATCAGATCTGAGAAAGAGAGAATTTAGAGAGAGGAAAGAAGAAAAAAAAGTTTTTCATCTCTTCTTGGCATCCTGTTTCAGATCCTGACAGATCAGCGTGAAGAGTTCGTGCAGCAGGGTTCTTTTTCGAGTTCTAGAAGAGGATCTAGATCTAAGCAAGGAGTGAGGTATGCAAGGTGCTAGCACTCTGATGGTCTTAGTACTTCGATCAAACCATCTTCTTATGGATACTAGTAGAGGTCAGATGCGTGTGCGACTCCACTAGAAACCCTAGACATCCGTCGGATCCGATCCGAGTAAGATCAAAGGAAAGTGATTAAGGTAATCGTTCTTTCTCCTCTATTTTAATTTTTAGATCTAAAATATTTATTTCATAGTATATTAAACAATCTCTAGGTGATTGTAGGATTAGATCCAAGCATCAATAAAATTAAAATTATTTTAATTTTATCTTTCTGCTGTGTATTTTCATAAGATGAAAAAAAATCTACATGCTAATCATCTAGAAATCCAATATTCACAAGTTTGGATTACTCATTATGAAGAAAATAAAGTTGGAAGAAGTCAATATCATTTGGGATGCATTTGAGATAAGAAAGATCAAGTTTGAAAGTGATTCAAATGAAAAAATCTAAGTCCAGATCTTTGAGTCGACTCATGTGGTAAAGGAGTCGACTCTGGTATATTTTGGTACAAGCATATAGTTCTAGCACACAGACGAGTCGACTCATTTCTGAGACGAGCCGACTCCATTCGCAGGACAGAAAGCTGAATTCTATATGTCTAAGATCGAGCCGACTCAAAATAAAAATCAAGTCGACTCCAAATGAAAATTGAGACAGCCTGTGACTGGAGACTGTACTAACGGTTAGTTTTTCTATACTTCTCCAATGGCTAGTTTTTACTTTTAACCACTATTTCAGCCGTTCCAATAGCTAGAACTCCTTCTCTAACTATCTCTAAGAGTATTTAAGGCTAAAGAAATATTTGAAAAAGTAGATTAAGTGGATTAAAGGGGAAAACTTTTAGATTGAGTGAGCTTCATTGAAAACCATTGAAAAGAGAAGAAAAGAGAAGATTTAGTACACTATTTGAGAGTCTTCAAAGACTGATCTTCTCAAACATCTTCTCCATCCTCTTAAGTATCAATTGAAGTGAAGTTAAGCTTCAAAAGAGTAATTCAACAGCCACTTATTTGAGTTTCAAAGAGTTTATATTTTTTGTTGTTTCTTTTTATGCTAAAATTCATCTATTGTATTTTTGTTTCTTTATAATTTTTTTAGAGGAAAGAAACTTGGAGATTAGACCCATCTAAGTTCGAAATTGGATATTGTAGATTTTGATTAGTGAGCCCATAAAGTCAATTGGGTTGATTGTAAGTCCAAAAAATAATCGATGTAAGATTTTGGTTGGTGATCCCAGAAAACCAACTAGATTTATTTATGAGCCCAAAAAAATAAACATACCATAATCAGGCTTATTATAGTAGAATTTTTAAGAAAAACTTGGAGAATGGATATAGATATGAGGTTGCACCGAACCACTATAAAATCCTTATCTTTATATTGTGCTTTGTGTGCTTACTTTTAATCCTTGCTTTACATTCTTACTTTACTTTTGTTGAGAAAAGTATCTCTAATTCGACCCACAAGAGCAAAAATCCAGATGCGGAGAAGCCTAGATTGAAGAGCATATCGTGAGAATCCTAAAGATACAAAATAGTGGGACCTACAGCATGTGGAGCAATGAGGCCCATAGTGCGTAGGCCAAAAGGTAGCCAAGGGGCTGCAGGGGGCGGCCCAGCAGCCACCACGGGCTAACCACATGTGGGCACGGCCCATAATGCATAGACATGTGCAGGCGCATGCAGGCCGGCCAGAGGCATGGCCCACGCGACCTCTTCACGTGGTCCACGTGTGGTGCATGGACCGACGACATTTCACACCGCATTTTATGCAGTGTATGGTGGACCGACGGGCATTTTGGGTTGGTTTCTCATGGCTCACAGTAATCTCATGGATTAGGTGGCCTGTTGCAGGATCCGACGGCTTGCTGAGTGTTGCAGGATTGATCTGATGGTCCAGATGGCTTGCAGGTATGATCTAAGTGGACTAGCATGCGATCAAGCAGATGGCAATGCATGTAGGAGCGATTGGACAAGCCAGAGATCGGTTAGACTTCGATCATGAGTCTTTCTTCGACTCAGTATGGGTTTCAGGGCTTTAAACAACACTATGGGCAAACAGAATCGTGAGGTGGTGGCAGAGAGAGCCGTGAGGGGTGAGAGCATCAGTCAAGGGAGGCTTAGGTAGCAGTCGAGAGGAGTTTGACAGGCATCGATGCATGTAGCAGGCATGACAGACACTGCAGAGCACCGATAGGGGATCGGGAGCAGAGCAGAGCATTAGGCACAGAGCTATGGAGAGGCATGATGTAGCGGTTCACTCCACAGAAGCGTCTAGAAGTATCAATGATCCTAATACTGGCAGGTCTGTGAGAGGACCTCCTTGGAAGATTTTGAGAGAGCTTTTATGAGGATAGCTTCTAATTGAGAGAGGTGTATATATGAGAGTTGAAAGCGGATGTTCTTTTTTGTATTGTTTTCTCTTTCATAGTGAAGTTTGCATGGCCCATGAACATAGCACTCGAGCTATTTCACATATTTGATTATGTATTTTATCTTATTTCTTCTTTCTTCCTACCATAATGGGTGATATCGGATCTGCAACAAGTGATATTAGAGCAAGTGATATCACAACAACTTTTGTTATCTCAATTTCGCTGTTGCTTGCATTATACACATCTTAAATACACAAATTAACTTAGATTAAAGCACATATTTGCTTAAGGTCTAATTTGGTTAAAATTTTTAAAGAACCCAATTCATCCCTTCCTCTTGGGTTGCTATCTTTTTGGACAACAGAAGTCCTTCCTTCTTTGACCGTGTTGATTAGAAAGAAAAAAAATCTATTTGATTTTATTCTAAAAATTTTTCTACCCTAATCTTCAATTCGAACTCCCAAAGGGGCATGATTCAAAGCAGTGATTTTATTTTCTCAATCCAATTACAATAATCTAAGGCTTTCCTCTTATTTCATATCTTCTTACATTTTTTTCTTTTCAATTTTATATTATCTCAAATAATATACAAATCCATTTGAGATATGTCAGGGATGTTTTTGGTATTATATGATCGATGATCTTGGATTCTCATAGCATACTAAATAAGTTGCTTGTATATACCCAGAGGTCATTAATCACTGCACTATGATAAATCAAATATAGTGATCGTAGATCACTAGAGATTAGATCACCCAAGGATTTGGATCATCAGTGATCTTAGATAACCATGGTAATCTAAGTTGGATCACCAAATGCCCCCTTCAAGGGTTGGAGTTGGCTTTATACTTTCTTCACTTGATGTTTTATGGTGTGGCCTCTTTGAACAAATTTTCAAGATCGGAAGCATGTGATTCTTTGAGACATAACTTTAGCTTCTGAAAACTTCTTTTCAAAAACTCAAACAATTTATTAGTATCAAATATATATTCAAATTTTTATTCTTATCAAAATCAATTCTAGAGCCAACAGATTAGAAAAGAAAAAATTTTTTTATTATTTTTACCCCATTAATTATATTTTTAAATTTTAATCCCATAAAAATGCCACATATGCACTTGAGATTACCAGCTAGGATTTTTGGTGAGAAAAAATTATTGAAAACCTATTTGAGAACCACATTAAAATGATCCACAAATTAGAGGGACTAAATCTTAGATTTTTGAACTTTGGGGATCCTTAAAAAGATGCACTTTAGTTTAAAGACAAGAAACATAATCTTCTATTCAATATATTAAAGGGGCGTTTGGTATGGGGTGATCCACCCAAGATCAATGATGATGTGAGTGGAGGTGACGAGATCACTGTGTTTGATTGCACCGTGATGTCCTACATGGCAATAATTTCAGATCATCTCCTCCTCAAATCACTCCCCAACCTAGTGACGGGATACTCATCTTCGAGGTCAAAAATTCCAGATCACCTCGAGACAGTGATCTTGAGCTAAAATGTACGGATAAAAATATCCATCACTCTAGCAAAATAAATTGATATATCAATATACCGTTAGTATATTATATCAATATTATATATTATAGTATATTATATTTAATATTATATATTTATAATATATATATTATATTATAATATATTATTAATCATATTATTGGCATATGATTCAATGATAATTTTAAATTAGAGTAAAATTATCTTATTATACTTTATATTTTATAATAAAAATATTTAATATATTACTACCTTATTTTTCTAATCAAAATAAATATTCGTATTAATAAATAATATATTATAAGTATAAATAAAAATATAAATTCTATAATAATAATTAATATATTTTTATAGGATTAATAATTTATAGAACTAATATATATATTTTTATAGAATCTATTATTTATTAATATATTAATAAATATAATAATAATATTTTATTAATTTATATATATATATATTAAAATAAAAACATCAACCTTTCTTTTATCATGTATGTATTTTTTTCTAAGGCACCATCTACCATGTGTCCAAGGCAACTTTTTTCTTTTTTTTAGCATCTAAAGCCAACATTTCTAAGTTTGGGGGGGGGGGAGTGAAAGACATTGGGCTGGCTCTCAACATGGACGATTTTGCCTGGCTCGTAGATGTGGAGCCTTGAGATGAGGAATCTAACGTCCTCCATGGGCTCTGATGTAGGGTGGCCCCTTATTTGGAAGAAGGCCTTGAGGTGCCATAAAGTGTGGCCATGGACAAGATCCAACCATGGATCCATGGCTGGCTGGAAAAGAGAAACAAAGAGATTATAGTAGAGCAAATCTTGAAGACATATAGGTAAAGGTGTGCAGACCACGACCGGCTCAAACAGAGAATCAGAGAGAAGCAAAGGAAAGCTTGAAGACGTATGTATGGGTGAAGGCGTGAAACAAAATTTTGTTTATAGTTTCTTGGACTGTCCCAATTTGATCAAGACTCGGAGAGAAGACAGTCCTAATTAGATCATGAATTGGAGGAAGCTCTTCGATTCCTAATGGCTGCTTTTTTTTTCAAGAAAACCTCAATGGAGCTAATGGCTTTTTGTTTTCCCTTTTTTGATTCTCACTTGGTATCAGAAAATCGAAAAGCCACGCCTGCGCTAACAGTTTACCTTTTCTTGGAAAAGAATTAATGAAGATTCTATCCAGTTGGTTGGTTTTGGAGAATCGAAGAGTAATAGCTTCACTAATGATTGGGTTTTTTCTCAAATATACGAGATTTTGTGTAAGTTATGTTTGAGAGCACAATCTTGATAGAAGCATGATATTTTACGGGGTCGGAGATTTTTGATCGAAGGATTCTTCCTTGGCAACAAAATTTTCAATTTATGGGGCTCTATTCTCATGATAACAATATGGGGCTATCCATATTTTTGGAGATGATGCAGGCCTCTAGAGCGGAGTTGATGTTCAGACCGTAGATATATAAGTGGGCGTTGATATATTGAGATGATGCAAGCCTCCAGAGCGGAGTCGAGGTCCAAATCATGGATATGTGAGTGGACACTGATATGCTCAATCCCGATGAGGTTCTAGCTTTTTGAGAGCCTATTGAACTCCATGATGGTAGCAAAAATGGAGAAAAGAGAGCGAGCTCCGCAGGCAAAGAATAAAGTAGAGAAAAATGAATGTTAATATGGGAAGAGGACAAGGATTTTAGGAGGAGCTAGACCGTAAGAGGCCCATGAAAAATCTCAAATTTATAAAAAAATAAAATAACTTATGATCTACACTATACATAAAATATATTTTTTCATTATTTTAATTATTTTTAAAATATATATAGAATAGATATTAATAAATCAATAAAATAAAATATTTTTTTGAAAAAATTGCATGAGATTATAAGCCAGTAATATATTATATATAATTAATAAATATATTTTTATAGAATATATTATTGATAGTTTTGATATTATATAATTAATAATTTTAAATTTTTATAAAATATTAAATAGATTATTTATGAATATCTGAATCTATCAAATATAGTGATCTTGGATCGTCAATGATCAAATTATCATAGATTATGATCTGGCTCATCAATGATCTGGGATCATCTGGACGATCTCTTGGGTCATCTAAAGATTCAGATCTCTACTAGCACGCTAGTGACCACCTCTGGACTTTCTACGCTTTTCCGAGTTTTCACGGATGCCCACCTCCTCCTTGTCGTCACCTGCCGCCGGTCTCCACCGTCACCTTCCTCCTCATCATCATCGGTGTCGGTCTTCCCCCTCCAATCTCCTTCAGGTGCGCTTTCCTTCCCACAAATCTTCGAAAAAGAGAGACGCCGACCTCCTTCCTGTTCTCCTTGCTGCGACCATCGGTCTTCGCCATCGCCTTCATCTCCATCATCACCAGCGTCGGTGTTCCCTTTGATCTTTCTCTCTCAGGTGCTTTATTTTTCATAGATCTTCAAAAAAAAAAAAATAAAAGAGAAATTAAAAAAAAAAAAAAACAAATTGATCAATCTACGCGGTAAAAGGCCTTGTCTTTTAATTTTTGCACCGTTCCTTTGTTTTCGTTGATTTTTCTTAAAAACCAAACGACATAAGTACGAATAGTCCAAGTGTCGGGCTTGCGCACCATCCTATCTGTGCGCACACCCTGTTTGTGCGCGTCCCTGCACTCAATTGGAGTCCGGTGAAGGAAGGGTTTATTTGGCAGTTTGGATTTCATCTTCCTTCCAGCTAACTCGCTACTTTCTCGAAACATAAACAGCGATGAAGCATAGGTGTTTGATCGATTAAAGGGAGGGAGATGTCGAAGATACTCTCCAAGTTACGGGGTTTCTTCAGCTCCCGTACAATGGTGGGCGTTGACAAGGCTGGGAACCGCTACTTCACTCGGAAGGAGGAGATCGATGGAGCCAGTAAGCGTCTTCTCTCTCTGTCCTCTCCTCTCATGTTTTGTGGATTCTTTAGTTGGCCACCATTTGTATAACTGTGTCGAAAGACGAGATTTTTTGTATGTTTAGTGATTTTCCCCCACAAAACCTGGATGTGATATTTGATTTTATTTCTTGAATCTTTTGGGAAGAAAAGTTGGATGATTTTGTTCGCTCAATTATTGTTGGCATGTAAATTTTGATGGTTTCGGACACAATGGTGGTATTTGAAATTGTTGATCGTGAGTCTTTATCTGGCTTTTATAGTTGATTCTATTAATCGAGAGCATTGAATAAAATTTGGAAGGCTTGAAATAATGTTGCTGTCCTGTCGTCACTGATTCTTCTTGGATTCTTTAGCTCGCCACCTATTTGTATTAATGGTACATGGCTTGCTCATAATTTGAATTGACGAGCTCTAAAGGTGCAGTTTTTGATTATTTAGTGATTTGTTTTATAATCTGGATATCTTTATTTGGTTCTATTTTTTGAGTCTTATGGGAAAATGTTGGATGATCTTGGTTGCTATATTGCTTATGTAAATTTTGATGGTTTCTGCCACAATGGTGGCGTTTGAAATTGTGGACCATGAATCTTTGTCAAGAGCATTGGGTAAAATTTGGATTTTTTTCTCTTTGTTTATGTTTCTTGCAATGCTGTCAGGGTTGATGGTAGTGTTTGGAAGGCTTGAAAAATGATGGATGTATATATTTGTATCATCTTAGTACTTGAAGTTGTGTGTGAAGTGTTGCTAACGGGTATCAAGCCTTGAAACATTCAAAATGTGATCACTTTTTGTATGTAATGGATGCCATTTTTAAGAATTGTGCAGGTGTCTCAGATACAGTTTGGCTAACTTATCTGCATGTTTTGTCCACTGATTTCTGTTTTGTGGGTAACTTATCTGCATGTCATTTCCATTGAATCTATTTTCTTCTACTTGTGTCACTAGCATCTACCTCTCGATGGTGTGGTTGACTTTGAGGGTATGCCTTGAAGTACTCAACAGAGCTTGGGTCATTGTTCATAGTCTACAATCTTATTCTATACTATGGAATGCAACGCTGTCTTGAAAGGCATGCAGCTTGATGATGCGAGATTCAAAAATATAAATATACATATAGATAACAATGAATACATGATTCTAATGTTCGACAATAAATTATCAATTCAAGAGCGCAAATACAAAATGAAATATTTAAAATTTAAAATATACACATGCGAAAATATGGCATGTCAAATACCAAAATTTCAAATATGATGATAAAAAAAGTAGAAGAAGAACAAAAGAGGTGCTGTGTGCTGTGTTCATTTGAACGGAAATGGATTGAAGTTAATTTATAAGTTTGCTTGATGGGAACTCAAGAAAATTTGGACAATGTGGGACCTGAATGAGATAGAAGGTAACAAATGTCTTTGATTTAGTTTCTTCTTTATGAATGTATTTTGTAAACATGTGCTGATGGTATTGTGATAAAAATTATATGGATAAAAATTATGTGGATTTGACTTTTTTAGACACATTGACACTGAAAGACAATAAATAGAAGATGAACCAGCCAACCAACTTAGAATAACATTCTGCAAAGTTTTATGCATGGGGCTAGAAGCATTTTGGTAAAATATTGAGTATTCTATGCGATATTGTTAATGGCTCTAATTTGATGATGGCTTGGAGTAAAGTTACTTTAAAGTAATTTTGTAATATAAATGATGATATTTCTCAACCAACAATTTCATAAATTTTTAGATACCTTCTCAGTTTGCAAGATTATTAAAAGGAACGAAAGGAAGGCTTAAAAGGATGATGAATGTGTGGGCATGAGTTGTAAATAAACAATTCATGATGATGCAGCTACCACTCCAGGGGGAAATATTGTTATTAGAGGCCCAGTATGGGAGTACTAGAGGAGAAGAACATTGTGGTGTGGAGCGGATCTGCATATTTCAGCTCTAGTTTCTTCTAAATGCACTTATCCTCAACCTTAGATCGTAGTGGATATATATAAGGCTATTGAGGTGTTTCTGTGCCAGATGGTTCCTCTATTTATTGTAGATGAGGGCAAAGATGGACTAATTGTGCTTATAGCCACTTGAGGAGACCATTTGAGGAAGGATCTGGATGGCTTGCGACTTAAGATTTTTCACTAACAGACCAAAATAAATCCACCATTCGGTTGCAAAAGCATTGAAGAAAATTACATAGAAGAGAGTATCATATCAATAATAATAAAATGTCAGATAATAGTTACAGTTGATATATAATATACCTTGATTTATAGATTGCTTATTTATGATGGTTGTTAAGACTCCAAAGCTGTTAGTGCTCTTTCTAGACATTTTCATCTGTAGAATAGAAACATACTATACTATGTTAATAATTGAAAATATGAGTTAACTTATGCACGCCACTTAAGTTAACTGAGTAGACACAAGGCCACGACTTTTGAATTAGGCTCTATCTTATAGATCACATGACGTATGGCAGTCAGAAGTTCCTTATTCATATCCATTCTAGGTACAGTGTCTTGGAAGTTGGAACCTTGAGTTCAAGTAGCAAGCTACCAATAGAGTTGGCAATTTTTTAGTAAAATAAGTATAGGAGTAGTTGATGAATAAGTATTTCAAAATTACAATGTTCTTGCTTATCTGCTAGATGCAACTTCCTACTCATGTTATAGCCCCACCTCTGTTCCATGACATCAATGTACTGTTGGGCATGCTTCGGATCTATCTCCCTAATATGAGTCTTTGTACTCTCTATTATATGATACATGAAGCTCATTTGGGGAATCCTTCACTAACCATGGCCCAATGCACTCGATATAATGGCTTAATAGCCTTTACTATCTCCTCGATTTGCTGCAAGAATGTTTGCATCATCACCAAGCTCTCTACATAGCTCCCCTTAGTGCCGACCCTCGTATATTTGCTCTCTTGCCGCTTGACAGTGATAAACATCCGATATTACTTGCTTTCCATTCAAGAAGGCTACTAAATGCAATTTAGTTAATAGCAAACTATGTGATAGTTAGTCTGAAGATCTCCTCTCCTATGTCCTTTGTCATAAGTGATAGGCCTTATATGCCGCAATAAATAAACCTGATGATGGACTGGTCTATCTCCACTATCTACTGCATCCCACCAGTCTTCCTAATCTCTATCAACATGAGATCGATAAAATATGCAGCACATGGGGTTTAGAAAATATGTTGCTGCTGCTCAGTCAAGATCTTATATTTGTGTAGCACCCTATCGTGGATGCTCCATATGTTTTACTAAGTCCATGGGTATGCATGGAAGGCTATTTATTTCTCAATTTTATTCAAATTTGGGCCTAAGCCACTATGCTTACGATCACATCCAAATTTGAATAAATTGAAACCAAATTTAACCAAATTTAGGCCGAGAGTAGCTTGCATCTCCCTAAACAAGCTTTTGATTTTACAATTATTTTTTTAAAATTTTAATCAAAAATATATTTTTTAATTTAAAAATTACAGATTTAATGATATTAAAGATTTTAGTGTCATTACAAGGATCATTCATAGATCTACAATATACCATGAAATAATGTCAAAATCAAAAATTTTTGCATGACATTCCCTTATTTTTCAGTTTTCTTGCCAATTACCAGCCTAAAAAAGGAAAAAACAAGAAAGAAATAGAGAGGAGGAGAGGGAGAAAACCTTAAAACAAGGTTGGATCTTGCCTTTGATTGTTGAAATCATTTTTTATTTTTTAGATTTTTGTTGGATTTTTGAGGGAAGAATGAAGAGAAGAGGCGTGAGAAGGCTCAGGAGCTTCTCAGACACTCTCTCTTAAATGATTAAAGGGAGAAGAAGCCAAATCCACCTCGAACCTGTGTGAATCGCTTGGTTTGGAGAGGTTCACAACGGTTTGGTGCCCTTTACTATTTTATGGCGGGGAACTGGGCACGGTTCTGCCTTGGTTCAGTTTGGTATGCCTTGAACCGGATGATTCAGGGGTATGTGAAAAATTGAATAACTCATGTTAAGATTACCTGTCATGGCTTTAGTTTCAAAGTTTGTTAGTTTCTGTTCATACCGGTATCTTCTTGAGGATTTTAGGTCTTTTCTTGAAACTATCACCACCGAGGACAGCAGAATCACAAAAAAAGGTGAACCATTGGAGAACTCTTTTGTTAAAATTGCCTATCGTTGCTCCTTTTAGTTTCATCAGTTCGTTAGTTTCTGTTCATATCCCTTATCTTCTTGAGGATTTCGGATTTTGCTGGAAAGTATCTCCATTGGGGACCACAATCACAAAAAAGGAGATGAGATAGTGGACTGTAGTAGGAGGAAGCGTAGAAGACATTCTAGGGAGTTGCATACACTTAATTTTCTGGTTTTGATGTTCCTATTGTTGGTAGTCACATGAGCATAGAGTCAGTAGCCAAAACTGGGGAGGGAACCTAGCAAGGTAGATTTTTATGTTTTCGGATAATTTTAAGCAAAAGATGGCTCCCCATTGTTAGTGTAACCTATATATCAAGTTCAATGATAAACTATGATAAATGAAATGAGTGTGAAATTGTTTCTAAGCCATCCCTGAAAACATGTTTATGATAGAATGGGTTTTAAATGGGTGTTTTCAATTAACATTTTTCCTAACTGGTCTGTCAAACACCCTTTAGCATTGTAGTAGGAGGTTAAACTTAATGATTGTGTCCTTCTAGAACACCATTTTGAGTTGAGCATTGTTTTGTTCTGCCATATTATTACCTAGCGATGTAGGACAGTCTATGGAAGAGGACCTACTAGTGTTTAGGAAGAAGACTAAATCTATATGTTGCAGGAGTTTCAGATTAAGACCTGCATTTTCAATAAAACTGAACTAGAAAACTATGTTCTCAAATAAAATAAACAATGGTTGACTGTAATCTATCCTAGGGCTTGGGATTTAGGCCTTGATAGCATTTTTAAGTGTTTGTACTTTGTACAACAGAACTGTTGAAATCATATGCTTGCTGGAATTTCCCATGAGAAATAATCTGAGATGCACGTGATATGACAGATCTATGGCAATAAAGGAGGTGTTTTTGATGAAGAACAACTAGAAAAAACATTGATTATGTGTAGAATAAAAAAAGAAAAGAGGAGAAGGAAAAGAGGGCTAAAGGGAAGAGGAAGGATGATACTAGAGTCACTCTTGGAGCACGAGAAAAAACTGAAAGTCACCTTTTCTTCATTAAACAATTATCCAACTCTGTTACATAAAATATCAAGACCCCAATTTATGACAAAAGAAACCTTAATAGGACTTTTAACTCCTTAAAATACCCTCAGAACTTCTGGTTACCATTCACAGGTATTGTAGCTTGAACAGGATCATGAGCAGTACTGCTACAGCAACTTGCTCATCAAGCTATTATATAAAATAAGAAATCTTTTAATCTCAGCCACTGATTTTAAATTGCCCTTTTCATCAATAAAACTAAGAACATATATAGATTAGTTCTAAGAAAAACCCATAAGTTGCAGCCTTAAATGCATTTGACATGATTTTGGATCTCCATCACTAGGATTACTCAATTAACATTACATTTATGAACTTCAAGTATTAAGAGAATACACTTGAAGTTTATAGATGATTTGGATTTAAACCGGTGTTTTTATTTAGGGTCACACTTAAAGCTGGAGTTTAATTAGATGAAATTCCATTGTCACAAAGGTTTTAAATTTTGTGGGATGGGGTTTGTCCTGATTTTCTAATGGAATGGGATGCGCCACCGTCTTGTCCGGTCCTAAGTTGTGCCGATCGGAATGCTGGAATGACGGGACGATCCTGTCTCGATACTTGGGATGGGACCCCATACCAGTGTCCCGTGGGATGTCCCGCCAAGACTCAGAGCCCTTGACTGTGACCAAGGTTTCCTATACCAATCGGTACTATATTGTACTGAGCATATCATACCATACTGATAGTGACTTGGTACATAGTCGCATACCATACTGACACTTGGTATGTCTCACCGTCTCGTTCTGTAGCACGTACCGATACTGTAATGTAATTGTACCAGTAGGGTCCAATATCGAGACAATGTAACCTTGATTATGACTTTTGATAAGACTAGTGTTTTTGTTTAGAGTCACAAGTAAAACTTGAGTTTAATTAGATGAGGTTCCATTGTCATATATTGCTTTTAGCTTTTGGTATTACTTTGTGGTTTAAAGAAGTTAACTAAGCTAGAATTCTGAAATGTATTTCAATATGAAGCCATTGGTTGATCTTATGCCATGCCCTTGGCTGTAATGAAATGCAGCTAGTGCATAGTGCAAATTCTACATGAGGTGGTCAACATGTAATTTAATTATGATATATATTATTAATGTATGTGAATTAGTAGTAGTCTCAGCATGAATTTACTCACACAATTCCCCTTTGTTTTCATCATTACTGTTGGAAACTTAATTCTATTTTTCTCCATAATAATGCCAGTGAAGGAGAAAAGATGGGTGGTTTTCAAAGGTGAAGAGGACCCCACTTCCATTCCAGGTTAGTTTTGGAATAATTCTCTGATCATATTCTTATGCTTCTTTAAACACGAGGTTAGGTGTTGGGATGAGTTATTGCGTGAAGTCAAACAGTGCATAAGACGTATGTTTATAAAAAAAGTTCAATGTACTTCAATATGAAATTATTACACTATTGCTTGGCACTTAGTGAACTTAACTCTAATATCTTTGATGGTTGCAGTTGAGTGGATATGCTGGTTGAATGGCCAAAGAAAGAAAGCTCCAACTCCGGAGGCAAGAATGCATTTAATTCCCTCATTTATAATATAAAATTTTGAAATTATTTTTTTTTTAATCTTGACAAATGGTGGTTTCTTTAGTTGCAATATTTTTCTTTTTTATTAATTTTTGGCTCATTATATTATGTTAATTTGAATAACTTCAGTTTCCTTTATTTTTAATAATAAGATATAACATTTACATTTGTCTAAACTGAGGATATTACTAGTCATACAATCCTTGAAGAATTGCATCCTTGTGGGTGTCCATCTATTCTAAATGTTGAGGCCAAATTTTTTATAATCTTTTAAAATATTAGAAGTTTAGAAATACCAGACTCTAAGATTTCATGCCCATTATTTTTTCATACTATCTCTTCCCACTTTGATACAATTTTTGTCAACCTTATGGACAAAGAAATTAACTCAAAAATTTTCACATTTAAGACAATATGGCTCGAACGGCAAACGTCAACAATTTCTTTGTTGTATTTCGCAAAGCACTCCCTACCTCTTCATGATGACATGTCATTATCACTTGTGAATGGAACTCATCTCTTAAGGAAACCACATTTATATCTTACACCATGACACTTCAATCTTATCTTTTTTGTCACATTTATCTTTTGCTTTGTTTTTTTTTTAAAAGTTCAAGCCCATAGAACTTTGTAGGTTGAGAAGTTTTCCTTTTATTGCAAGGCATGCAAATTTAGTAGTTCTCCAATACTTTTTCTCTTTGCATTCAAGTTAATTTTTATCACAGGAATCTAAGGTTTCTTGCAGCCACAAAAAATAGTGTTATTTTAGTCATAGTTTCTTACATTATGCTTTACATAAATAACATATTTTCCTTCTTCTTTGCAAATAGGACTGGAGCTCTTTAAGGTGATACATTGGGTCCAATGAAGCTCTTATCTAGTAACTCTTGGAGTTGCTTTTATGTCCTTCAACTCAGTGGGATCCATTCTACATAGAGCTTCAGAAATTAGCCCTGTACCTGGTACTAGATTAATGGAGAATTCAATCTCCCTATCCCTTGGCAAGTCCTCTAGCAAAACATCGGGAAACTTCCCCACAATAGGGATGTCTCCTAGTTTTTCTTCTGTTGAGTATCCCTTAGAGTAGCCAGATAATCTCTACAAACCTTCTTTAACATTTGCTTAGCCTGCAAGCAAGGTAGCGTATGTTGATACTAGGACACTAGTTGCCTGATGGCATCGTTTGGTACGGTATTGTGCCGCGCTGGTACCGATACAGCAGAGTCTTGCAGTTCCGGCGAGGCATGGGGAGAGGGAGAAGGAAAGAGGTGAAAAGAGATAGAGAGGGAGGGGGAAGAGGCGGAGTGAGCCCTCTGGGTCCCATGTTTTGAATGAAACAGGGGCCAGAGGCGCTTTTTTTCTAGGGTTGCGTGAAGTTGGCAGGGCATGCTGACTTCACTTAAAGATTTAAAAATAAGAAAAGGGGCTCTATTTTATTTTTTGAATCGTTAAGTTGACACACTTTACTGACTTCAGTTAATGCTTCAGGAAAAACGGCCTCTGACTCTTGTTTCATTTGAAATAGGTTAGTCGGAGGGCTCCCTACACCTTCCTCCTCCTCTCCCTCCCACTCCCTCCCTCCCTCTTCCTCTTTTTCCTTCTCGCTTTCTGCTCGCCAGTTTCTTGAGCTGAGGTGCAGAACCATTCTGCTCTGCCCTTGGTACAGCTCGATATGCCTCGAACCAGATGGTTCGGGGTGGTACAGCATACCATGCCCGCTAGGTTGATAGTGGTGGGTAATTAATTCTTGTGCTTTCTGCCAAACTGAACTCTGATTGATATGGAATCTAGAAATTCAGAGTCTTCTCGTAACAATTAAATGACACATGATAGGAAGCAAGCCAATACATTTCCAGTTTAGTATCAAAATCTCTCATTTCAAATGCTATTAGATCTACCAACAACTGTCTTTCTCTGATTCAAATAACACGAGACTTGAAAACATAATCAGTAGCCAGTACATTCCCCAATCGGGGTTTCAACATATAGCTCAATTTCTAAAGGTACACATAGTATGTTATGTTTTTCAACCAAAGTAGTGCTTGAGCCAGGATCAAACGGAGCATATGTATGAGTATTGAGTACTAGAAACCTACATGCCACCATAATATTAGGGGCCAGGCCATCTTATCATGTGAGAGCATAGAGTTGGCCCTGAGTCCTAGGTCTTTGTTTCTTCCGTCTGTTATATCTAGTAGAGGGGTTCTACTTGTTGATGCTTGGGCTGGCTGAGATTGTTTGAGGTGTCGAGGCAGTCTGACACTGTTGTCATCTAATATGCTGCTATTTTGTGACTTGCTTGTCCACATCTGAGACAAGCACTAGTGTTCCAAGGGCAATCCTTATTTATGTGACCCATCCCATATTGATGTAACTCGTTTGCTGCTCTCTGGCCATGTTATGCTAGGTGCCTTAGCTTCTTTAATTGCCAATTCGAACTTTGTCCACCTTGTGCCTCTCCCTCTGGATTTTCTTTTCTTTCTATTCTTGATTAAGTTCTCTTTCTATTATTAGTGCCTTTTTACTATTTCTTTATAGGTACTTAATTCGAATGATTTTACGTACTTCCTAATTTTTATCTTAGACCTATTTGAACCTTATGTGCTCAGCTCTCTTCATCTTACACCAACTTAGAGGCAAATTTAGCAAGTTCACCGAACTTGGCCTCATATTAGGTCACTATCATACCTTTTTGCCTCAAGTTTGGAAAGTAGTTAGTAGATACCTGGAAGTAGTTCCTTGTTTTGTTTTATCCTTGAAGGAAAGTATTCTTCATAAAAAGCTTTACAACACCTCTTCCAGCTTTAACAATTGCAAATGCCTTCTCTATTTCATCCAACCAGTTTTCAACCTCTAGGAGTTCAGTGGTTCCTTGAAAGCCAGTGGGACCGCTTTCTTAAATTCTGAGATACTTTTGTGTTGCAGTGACTGGGCCTCAATTCTCAATGGTTGTTCCTTTTGCTGCAGTAGCTGCTATGTTGCAATAGTTGCTGCTACAACCATTGTGGAAATTGTTGTTGTTGCAATTGTGTTGTTGAAACCACTTCTTTTGCTCAAGTAGTTGTTGTTAGAACTGTGGCTATTGTTGTTGCAACATTCCAAGTATCCATAAATTGGAGCATCCCAGGCTGCTGCTGTTGCTCAGTCTGGGTATTTGGAGGTTCTGGCATCCTTCTGCTGACTAGTGTCATCAGCCTATTGATTTGAAGGTTTTCCAGTACAAGAGTCATTAGTAATATTGGTAACCTTCTTAACGCGTTGGAGTGCCATTTTAACCTACACTTAATAACCGAATTTCGTTATAAAATTTCAAATTAACTAAAATTTAAGCATATGTAACCACTTAATGATATAATAGATAATACATGAGCATATCCAAGCATCTAATAACTACCTCATCTATATTCATCCTATCATATCCTTATATCTAGATTAAATCCTAAAGATTAAACTTATACTTTGATATGACTTCAATTGTCACACCCTTGACCCCAAAATCTTAAAAGGGCATGGCAAGCACGACATACTCACACAAGTGGGGGTTGGCCCTATAAGTCTGTAAGGTTTTCAACCTGTTAGTAAATTTAACATAATTTGATAACAATATAGTTCATGCACAAGTAGTAATGATGATCAGAACAACTCAACTCTAGGTAAACTCTCGAGTTAAAACATTATATATATTCTTATAGATTACCAAAAGTCATAAATGGAGTACAACTCTGAACTTCTAATCAGTGATTGCCAAATCGACTCGAACTGGATGGTTTGCTCTATACCAAACTGAACCAACACCAAGTAGGAATAGTTCTGTGGGTCGTGTCAGTTCGGTTATAAACCCTCTCCCCCTTAAGTGCTTGTGATGGTTCAGGAGCACCCCTTATCCCTCATTTGAGGGTTTTGATGGTTCGCAAGCCTACACTGTTGGATGCCACTCACTCCCCTTTGCTTGTCACTAGTAAGCCTTGTATCTTCCACCATCACCTCCCAAATCTCGCTCTGCTAGGTTATAGTTAAGGTTTAGCCCAAGGTTTTCAATTTCGGTATCGGTGGCCGTTTCGGTTGGCCGACGGCATGGTCTGGTACGGTTTTGTACTCGATCGGACCGGCGGGAATCGATAAAGGGAGAAAGGGACGAACCGGGGAGGAGAAAAAGAGAGAAAAAGAGGAAAAGAGAGGAAGAGAAAGAGAGAGGGTCTGTCGGAGAGATCGCTGGAGGACCTCCGGCTGGCCATTGTGGCTGTCAGGCGGTGTAAATGCCGCTTGTGGCTCCGCAACGTGAAACATGAGCTATCGCTCCTGTTTCATGGGTTTTTTTAAAAAGCCCGATAATAGTGAAGCTGGCAATGGATTTGCCGGCTTCATTGTTTTTGGGCTTTTTAAAAAAAAATTGAAATAGTGAAGCCGACAAATCAATTGCCGCCTTCACTGTTTTTAAACCTTTTAAAAAAAAATTCTAAAAAAGTGAAGTCGACAAACCAAGTGTCGGCTTCATTGTTCGTCTTTCTTTTAGAAAAATGTGATCAGGGACGGTCGCCCTTGTTCTGCAGCCATGACTTCGCATGCGCCGCTTCCACCGCTCGATAGCCACAATGGCCACTCGGAGACCTCCGACGGCCCCTCCGCCATCCCATCCTCCTGTCTCCGACGGTTTCTCCCTTTGTCTCTCTCTCTTTCTTTCTCGCTCATTGCGGCAGCCCTATCGGGCGAATCGAGCTTCCATGGGCCTCCGATGGTTATAGAGGGCCACCACTGAGCTCCGGCGGCCTCTCCCTCTCCTCTCTTTCTCTTTTTTTGTTTCCCTCTCTTTCTTCTCCGGCACTGGCATGTGTTGTTTTTGCTGTCGGAACCGTCCCGATTCTCTACCGGTCTGGTTCGGCACGTCTTGAACCGCTTGGTTCGGGATGGTTATGAAACCTATGGTTTAGCCCATGGCCTTCCATTTCTTTGTCTAGTTGCTTGCTCCTTTTTGATACTACATTGTTCACTCATTCTGCTAGATCCAATAAAGCCGTCGGGAGGAGATTCACCAATAGATATCCTCCCTCTCTCCCTCTGCCTCCCTTTCTCCTTTTCTCAATTTTTGATACACCCCAAAATGGTACGGCATGGACTCATACCATATTGAACTAGTCACCAACTGGTACAATCTTCGATACTTGTTCGATGAACCTTGCTTCTAATATTTAGTGTATTTACACAAAATTCTCAAACAACATTTTAATATACTTGACCAAAACTAGATTTAGCCTAACAAGGAGTTGGTCTTGCCTCTACTCTCTCTCGCTCAAAGCTGTTATTAGGCTGGTCTTTAGTTACTAGATTCAAAAAGAGATGGAAAAATAATGAGCCTTGTTGGGGGATACCCACCGACCGACCGACTGACGGCCCGAAGGACCGACCGACTGACGGCCCGAAGGACCGACCGACTGACGGCCCGACCGACCGACTGACGGCCGGAAGGACCGACCGACTGGCGGCCCGACTGACTTCTGCCCCAACCGACCGATTGACGGTCGGGGCGACCGACTGACGCCACTGCCGGCCATTCAACGGTCCATCGCCGACTGGGGATATGTCGGGCGTATCCATCCTGACCGACTGAACCCAGAGGTCCGATGGCCGACTCACGTGAAACTCGCCGACCGACAGAGGAACCCGACGCCACTCTGCTGGCCACCGACCTAGGGTCGGCCGACTCCTCCGATCGCCGTACAGCCGCCAGACCTTGTCAGCTCTGACAGCGACATGCGGTACGGCTACCTAGGGGCATTGTCCCGTCGAGGGCATTGTCAACCCTGGTGATTGGACAGCCACACGACGACATGACATTTTCACGGCGACCCTGACAGTCCACAGTGAGTTGACAGTTCCTCACTTGTCCGCGCCATTAATGACGGCGCCATACCGTGCTCCACTATATAAACCGGGGAAGGCAACAGTGCAAGGGATCGATCCGCTCCGTCTCTCCCAGAAACGCAGGCTCGCTTTTCTCTCTCTCTCTCCCCCAGAGCTCTCTGTCTACATTTCACTGTTGTCCAGTCACCTCTCTGACTTGACCGTCGGAGGGTCCCCGCCGGAGCCGCCTCCGGTCAGTGCAGACTTCATTTTGCAGGTGCACGCTTTCCGGCGATCAGACGACGAGGCGATTGGCCGCAACAGATTGGCGCGCCAGGAAGGGGGACAGCATGACAAAGACAAGAGCTCAACGATCGAGAGTCACTGGGTCGGCCAGGCGTTCTTCCCGTCGGAAGAGGCCTCCCCACCCCCACCGGCGGCGGAGCCTAGCTCTCCGCGCCCTGCAGTGACCACGGAGGCCCAGATTGCGGCCATCGTACGGCAGATGACCGTACTGACCGACGCAGTCAAGAGCCTCCAGCAACAATCGGCGGCCCGACCTATGCCTTCCAGGAGCAGCCGCCGCCGACCGCGCCGATCCCTGTCGCCTCCATGCGAGCGCCCTCAACAGCGCTCCCACGGAGAAGAGGAGGGACGACCATGGCGCGACGACCGACGGTCCCAGCGGCCCTCTCCTCCCCCGTTGGAACGGGCAAGGAAGGAGAAACGGCCGCGCACGCCGTCGGCCTCCCTCTCAGAATCCTCCGGAGACTCCACTCCTGGGGTCTCCCAGCATCGACGAGCGGACGACTACGAGCGACGGTTTGAGGAAATCGACCGCCGACTCGCCCAGTTGCAGATGGACGGCCAGAAGTCTTCAAACGACGTCGACTTCCAGACCGCCCAACCTCTCTCCCGACTGGTCCTCGACGAGCCGATTCCCGGTCGGTTCAAAATGCCGCACGTGGAGCCATACGACGGCTCCACCGACCCAGTCGACCACCTCGAGAGCTATAAAGCTCTCATGACAATCCAGGGGGCAACCGACGCTCTTTTTTGCATCGGCTTCCCCGCCACACTCCGTAAGGCTGCCAGGGCGTGGTACTCCGGTCTCCGATCGGGTAGTATCCATTCCTTCGGGCAGCTCGAGCACTCGTTCGTGGCCCATTTCAGCACCAGCCGAAAGCCGCCGCGAACGTCGGACAGCCTTTTCTCCCTCAAACAGGGGGAAAACGAGACGCTCCGACACTTCGTGGCGCGATTCAACGCGGCCACGCTCGAGGTCCGGGACCTCAACGAAGACATGGCTGTCTCAGCCATGAAGCGGGGTCTGAGAGCGTCCCGATTCACATATTCTCTGGACAAGACCCTCCCCCGGACTTATGCCGAGCTACTGGAGCGCGCATACAAGTATATGCGCGCGGACGAAGGAGCATCCGACCGACGCTTGGCCGAGCCCAGAGGCCCGAAAGAGAAGCGGAGGAAAGGTCGGGAGCCCGCCGAACCCAGTAGGCCCCCGACCGATAGTCGGGTCTCACCACCCCGACGAATCCAAAAGCCACCCCGGCAACAGACTCTGAGGCCGGTACGCCCCAGGTACGACTCCTACACTCCTCTCTCCGCTCCCCGTGCGCAGATCTTGATGGAGATCGAGGGAGAGGAATACCTGCGACGGCCTCCGCCTCTGAAGGCAAAAGGCCTCGACCGTCGGAAGTACTGCCGGTTCCACCGAAGCCACGGCCACGACACCGAGCGGTGCATCCAGTTGAAGGATGAGATTGAAAATCTCATCCGCCGGGGGTACCTCGGCAAATTCCGGAAGGGTCCACCGACCCAACCAGTTGCCGATCGACGCCCCCAGCCGACTGAAGAGCCGGCGACCAACCAGCCGACGGCCGGAGTCATCAACATGATCTCCAAGCGGCTGGGCCCGGGGACGTCTGCAGGGGGGGAGCCGACGAAAAGGCCACGCCCGGACGACGTAATCACCTTCACAGAAGACGACGTTCAGGGCATCCAAACTCCCCACGACGACGCTGTTGTTGTGTCGGCGACAATAGCCAATTATGATGTAAAACGAATTTTTGTTGATAATGGAAGTTCGACAAATGTTTTGTTTTACTCGACCTTCTCCCGAATGCGACTGTCAACTGACCGACTCAAGAGGGTCTCTATGCCCTTGATCGGCTTTGCCGGAGACGCTGTCACGACAGAGGGAGAAATTACCCTGCTCGTGACGGTCGGCACCGAACCACGGCAAAGCACGGTCTCCCTCACTTTCGCGGTTGTCCGAGCTCCTTCGGCCTACAACGCCATACTTGGACGACCCGGATTGAACGCCCTCAAGGCGATCGTCTCGATGTACCATCTTCTTGTTCGGTTTCCGACCAAAAACGGAATCGGGGAGATGCGCGGAGATCAACAGCTCGCCCGACGATGCTTCCAAATCTCCGCTCAAAGCGACGAGTCGAGGGGATCTCTAACGATCGACAAGCTGGACCAACGGGAGGAGGAAGAACGAGGTTCGCCGGTCGAGCAGCTCGAGGCGATCCCGATAGGAGAAAATCCCGACAGGAAAGTTTGGATCGGGTCTCAACTGCCCGACACCGAACGATGCCGACTGACGGAGCTGCTGACGGCCAATGCCGACGTATTTGCTTGGTCGGCAGCAGATATGTCGGGCATCCCCCCAGAAACGATAACTCACCGACTCAACATCGACCCGACGATGAGGCCGGTGAGGCAGAAGAAAAGGTCCTTCGCCCCAGAGAGGCAGAGGGCCATCGACGAAGAAGTGGACAAGCTACTCGAAGCAGGCTTCATCCGAGAATCCACGTACCCCGATTGGCTCGCCAATGTTGTCATGGTCAAGAAAGCCAACGGAAAGTGGAGGATCTGCATCGACTATACCGACCTAAACCGAGCCTGCCCGAAGGATAGCTTCCCACTTCCGAAGATCGACCAGCTGGTGGATGCGACGTCCGGATTTCGACTGCTCAGCTTCATGGACGCCTTCGTCGGGTACAACCAGATCCGGATGGCGCCTGAAGACGAGGAGCACACCGCGTTCGTGACTCCCAAGGGTCTCTACTGTTATCGGGTGATGCCCTTCGGACTGAAGAACGCTGGCGCCACCTACCAGCGACTCGTCAATAAGGTCTTCAAAGACCAGATCGGGCGCAACATGGAAGTGTACGTGGACGACATGCTGGTGAAAAGCACGCAGATCGCGGACCACGTTCAGGATCTCGAGGAGACCTTTCGCACCCTTCGACGACACCGAATGAAGCTCAACCCGACCAAGTGTGCTTTCGGGGTGACCTCAGGGAAGTTCCTTGGATTCCTCGTTTCTCAGAGAGGGATCGAGGCCAACCCTGAGAAAATAAAGGCAATCCTCGACATGTGCCATCCGAACACCAAGAAGGAGGTCCAACAGCTGAACGGAAAAATCGTCGCTCTTAGCCGATTCATTTCCCGATCAGCTGAAAGGTGCCTCCCGTTCTTCAAGACCCTGCGTCAGGCGAATGGTTTCTCTTGGTCGGATGAGTGCCAGCGGGCCTTCGAAGACCTGAAAAAGTACTTGGCTTCCCCGCCGCTGCTCGTAAAGCCGCAGGTCGGGGAGACCTTGTATCTCTACTTGGCCACATCTTCCGAGGCGATCCGTTCGGTGCTCGTTCGGGAAAACGAGTGCCGAACTCATCAGCCCATCTACTACACCAGCAAGGTGCTCCACGGGACCGAAGCCAGATACTCGGAGACGGAAAAGATGATTTTCGCCCTGACCGTCTCCGCGCAACGACTTCGACCATACTTCCAGGCCCATGCCATAGTGGTGCTCTCCAACCAGCCCCTGAGGGCGATTTTGCACCGACCGGACACGTCCGGACGACTGGCCAAGTGGGCGATGAAGCTCAGCGAGTTCGACATTCAGTACCGACCGAGGCCTGCCCTGAAGGCTCAGGTCTTGGCCGACTTCATTGCCGAATGCCCGACGACCGACCAAGGGTCGGGAGCTGAAGACCCGGGACGAGATGCGGTCTCTGAGCCAGACCCGATCTCCACCTGGGTACTCCACATCGACGGAGCCTCGAACGCTCAGGGAAGCGGGGCCGGGCTCCTGCTCATGAATTCGGATGGGGTGGTCACCGAATACGCCCTCCGGTTCGACTTCAAGGCCTCCAACAATCAAGCCGAATACGAGGCACTCCTCGCTGGCTTGAGGATGGCGAAGGAGCTGGGCATCGACAGCCTCTGGGCATTCTCCGACTCTCAGCTGATCGTGGGGCAGGTCAAAGGCGAGTTCGAGGCGCGAGATCCGACTATGATCAAGTACCTTCAGAAAGTGAGGGACCTCGTGGCGCGACTCGAGTATTTCGAAATTTCCCACATCCCTAGGTCGGAGAACGCCCGCGCCGACGCACTCTCCAGATTGGCAACGTCGGCCTACGACTCTTTGGGTCGGACGTTCGTGGAGAACCTCCAGCAGCCGAGCATCGATCGGGTCGAAGAAGTGCAACAGTTAACGTCCGAACCAAGTTGGATGGACCCGATCGTCCGGTACCTGGCCGACGGGATCAGTCCCGAAGATCCCACGGAGGCCAAGCGACTCCGATGGTCGGCCTCGCAATATGTGATCATGGACGGCCGACTCTACAAAAGGTCGTTTTCCCTCCCTTTGCTCAGGTGTTTGGGGCCGACCGACGCCGACTACGCTCTCCGAGAGGTTCACGAAGGAATTTGCGGGAACCACTTGGGGGGCAAGTCCCTAGCCTTCAAGGTCCTGCGACAAGGCTACTACTGGCCAACCATGAAGAAGGATGCGGCAGAGTTGGTCCGGAGGTGCGAGCCATGCCAAAAGTATGCCAATATTCAACACCAACCGGCCAGCCAAATTGCTCCTATTGTCGCTCCGTGGCCCTTCGCCCAGTGGGGAGTCGACATTCTCGGTCCATTCCCACCGGCGTCGGGCCAGAGAAAGTTCATCGTTGTCACCATCGACTACTTCACGAAGTGGGTCGAGGCCGAGCCTTTGGCGCAGATTACCGAGCGGAAGATGGAGGACTTTATCCAAAAATCCATCATCTTCAGGTTCGGATTGCCGCACACCATCATCACCGACAACGGACGGCAATTCGACAACCAGGACTTCAGAGATTTCTGCGCCAGGTTCCACATCAGGCACCGACTGACTTCAGTCGGGCATCCACAGTCCAACGGCGAGGTCGAAGTGACCAACCGAATCTTGCTCCACGGACTCAAGACCCGACTGAATGAAGCCAAAGGTCTCTGGGTCGACGAGCTGGGCTCCGTTCTGTGGGCTTACCGAACGACCCCCCGCGTCCCGACCGGGGAGTCGCCGTTCGGCTTGGCCTACGGGACAAAGGCGATGATCCCCCTCGAGATTGGCCTACCATCTTCAAGGGTCGAGCGGTACCAAGAGCCGGACAACTCCGAGGGTCGGAGGGCCGACCTGGACCTCCTTCCCGAACTACGAGACAAGGCTCAAATCCGGATGGCTTCATACCGACAGAGGGTCGCCCGGTACTACAACGCCAAGGTCAGACCGAAGCTCTTCAGGCCTGGTGACTTGGTCCTGAGGAAGGCGGAGGTCTCAAAGCCCTTGGACCAAGGGAAGCTGGCTCCCAACTGGGAAGGACCCTACAAGGTTGCAGACACCTACGGGCCGAGGGCCTATCGGCTGGAGACCCTTGAGGGGAAGCCCATTCCCCGGACTTGGAATGCCGACAACTTGAAGCTGTACTACCAGTGAATTCTGTAATTCAGTAGTCGGAATACAAATTCAGTTTGAAATCTCGGAGTCTTGACTCTTCGACTAATGATCGGCGCTCAGCCCCAACGTATCGACGTGGACCTAGCATCCACCTAAAACCGACGACCTCATCATCGGTATCGCATCGGACTCTTGCGAGGACCGACGCATCTACAAGAACGGGAGTTGGCACTCCTTCGACAATCAATGATAAATCGGACCCTTACCAGGACCGATGTATCCATATTAACGGGAGTTGCACTCCTTCGACTTTCGGCAACACATCCGCCCTTGACAAAGGCCGATGCATCTGTTGCGACGGGAGTTCATACTTCTACGGTCGAATTTTCGGGCCGAACCATCGGCCGACAGGCCGATCGGGCCCCGACCAAAGAGAGGCTAAAAGCCCACGCGACTGTCGTCGCGATTTCCGACCAGGCTACGGCCGGTCGAGGGATATTCGGCTGACCACCGTCTATCGCACGACGCGACCTTAGTCGCATCCACGACTTGCCGACCGACCTACGGCCGGCTGAACGACATTCGGCTTGCTACCGTATGTCGGAAGACACGGAACCCGACGCAAGAGCATAGGGACCCGACTTACTATCGTTCCCCCGACACTGCGCCGGACGACATTCGACTGAACGCGTCTATGGAAGCCCGACTACCGAACCTTTACCAGGTTCGGTCGGCTCCCGACTCAACAGATGCGCCCGACTGACGACTTCGACTATCGGAAGCCGACCTAAAGTCGGAACGCACTCTACTTTCGGGGCTGCACAAGTTGCCGAAGTCCTACCGACTTACGTGAGTTGGTGACTTACCTAAGTTGGCGACTCACGTTCGACATTGCAGACATGTTCGACATTACAAACAAAGGGAGAAGGTAAAAGAAGATTTCATTCAAGACTTAAAGAAATTTTATCCATTGATAAAAGAAAGTTTACAAGAAAAGGCCGAAGCCCGATTACAAGTGCTTCAGAAAAACAAAAAACGGAGATAATCGGCAGGGCCCGATCATCTGTCCTAGTCGATCTCTTCGACCGACGGAGGATCGGGGATGATCGGCGTATCGGCCATAAGCGGCGTTGGGTCGGCGGCTGAAGGAGGGGCTTCGGTCGGCGAGGGGATATCGGTCGGCGCCTGCTCTGGGACGGCTTCCTCCGCCACGACGATGCCTCCCGACGGCTGGTCGGCCATCTCCTCGGTTCCTTCCCCTTCGGCTCCTTCCTCCTCGGCTAACGGCGGGACGACGCGGCTGACGTCCAGCTCCGGGTACAAGGCGTGGACGGCGTCCCGACCGTCCTCGAACCCGACCCGGTATGAGGCGAAACCCGACTCGAGCATCTCCTCCCGGTATTGGTCGGAGGCCCGGAAATCTTCCACCGCCCGATCGGCCGACTCTTTCGCCGACCTTGCCTCGTCCTCTGCACGGGCGAGCGACTCCCTCGCCGACTCCGCTTCGACCCTCGCCATTTCGACGTCGATCTGGGCGATGGATAACTCCTCTTCGGCTTCGGCGAGCTTCTCCAGGCTGACCCGAAGTTGCTTGCGTTCCCCTTGGAGTTCGGCGGTGGCACCGTCTTGTTCGCGTCGAAGACGACGCACGGCCCGACCCTTGTGCCTGGCCTCCTTCTTGGCCGACCGAAGTTCGGACCCAAGCCGGGAGACCTCGTCGACTAACTTGGCCTCCCGATCGGCCGATTGCTGAAGTTGGTCGGCCAACATTGCCCTCTCAGCTTCGGCCGCCGCCGACCTCTCCTTGAAGGCTGCCCGGACGTTGCCGAACCTTCGGTACCCGGCCTCCAGTTCGGACATCGTGAAGATCAGCTGCCGATGGAAAAAGCTTCGTCAGGATCGTATAACAAACAAAAATTTCTAAGGAAAATTTTCTAAGGGAAAGAAAAGATGATGCGAAGCTTACCTCAACCATGGTCGGGTAGAACCGCGACAGCATCTCGGTCACCTGCCGAGATCGCAGCGACTCTACGTCGGCTGGGAGGAGGATCCCCTGACACAACCTCCTCGCAAGGTTGTGGTCGGCCAATGCCGACGCGCCCTCGGGGTAATGTGCACTGGGAGGCACTGAGCGGCTCCCCGATCTATCCTCCTCCGCGGGCTCCATCGGGGCTTTCCCCCGATCGGCTGCCCCGATCGACGGGACCGGCAGCGAGGGGACGCTTGAGTTCGACCCAGCGCCCCCCGTTGCGTCAACGGACGCCGCCGGACGATGTTCGGTTTCCCGAACGTCATCCGGCTCCACTCGCACCGGTGACGCCGCCGATGTTCCCTCGGCCGCCTCCTCAGTCGGCCTCTCCTCCATGTGGACCGTCGGAGCCGCGAGGGCTATTACGGGCTCCGACTGGTCGGTCGCCGACGCCTCGACGGTCGGCGGAGCTGGAGCTGGTTTCTTCGGAGGGCGCGAAGGACCGGCCCCCGATGCTGGCCTCTTCCTTGTGGCGAACCGTCGAATCTCGGCGTCTGTCGGCCGCATCCTTGGTGGTGTCCCTGCAACACCGACGAAAATGTTAAAGACCGAACCAAGAGCCGAACAAAAAGAAAGACCGGGGGATCGGGCGATACCTATTTGGGGGACCAGACTCAAGCCGGCATCATAGAGAGCTTGTTCGGTAACAAGCTCCCTCTGCTTCGGGACCGACATGTCTTTCAGTCGGTGGAAGTCCTCCCGGTCGTCCGCCTCCACCCGGCTGTTGTCGTTGGCTTCGGTCCGGGGCACGCCCCAGCGGGAAGGAAAGCCCCAGGAAGATGAGGAGGAAACAAAAAAGAATTGGTTCTTCCACCCATGAATGGATGATGGAAGACCGGTGATGAAGGCAAGACCCTTCCGGGGGTTGAAGAGCCACCACCCTCGGGCTTTAGGGTGGGGTCGGAGCACAAAGAATGCCCGGAAGAGTGAAACGCGGGGGTTGGTCGGCAAGAGCTGACACAACAGCGCGAAGGAAATGATTAAACGGACAGAGTTCGGCGCCAGTTGCGCCGGACAAAGTCCGTAATAATCTAATAAATTCCGGACAAACTCCGGAATTGGAAGCCGAAGACCCGCGCGAAGGTCTTCAACATATAGCGCCAGATCGCCAGGCGGAGGGCTGTTGACCCGACCGCCGGCCCCTGGAGCGGAGAGCCGAAACTGCTCCGGGATGCGATATTGCTCCCGAAGCCGATCGACATTCGGCCCCGAAAGCGAGGAGGCCTCATCTTCCGGAGCCGATCGAGAGTCGTCGGTCGGGTTCCCCGACCGAGCTCCCTGAGTCGGTTTCCTGGTCATTGCACCAGAACCGAATGAAGAAGAAGAAGAAAGAGAAGAAGAGGAAGAAGAAGAAGATGGGACCACGAACCAGATGGATCCCTCCGGAAGCAAGAGGGCTCTGCCCGCGACGACTGAGAAATCGCCCGGACAGAGTTTCCCCAGCGAAATGGCAAGTGTGGGTCATGGGTCCGGGAGGTCCTATATATATAGGGCCGACCGACGGTCGAGATGCTTCCGCGCCGACCGAAGGCCCTCAGATGCGCGACGCGTGGCGCTCGCCGGTTGGCGGAGTATTCGGCGCGCCCCGTCCCGGGACGGCCGCACCGCCCACATTAAATGCCGGAGGGGGCGCAGGCCAACCACCTCGACACGCGGCGCGCGGTGCGCGGTTCCGCATTTATGCGCCCGCGCCGATTCGCGTTCCCGATGGGACGCTTGACAGCGGCCCACTCTCCTGCGATCGGCGCCGAATATCCGGTCGTCTGACGCCGTCCGACGCCCGATCTTCTGACACCGACGTAACGTCTGACGACGACAAGACGTGACGTCTGACACCTGACGCCGACGTGACTTCTGACACCGACTGGACGTCCGGATCGCTTGGCATTTATGAGGCGTCTGACGTCGTATCAGCCGGCGGTACGGTCGGATCTGTGCGTACGACAAATCCACTCCCAGTCGTCCGGGATTGCTGCCCGAATGAAAGCATCGGCCAGCTCACCACCCGACTTAGGAGTGGAGGGGGGCAACTGTTGGGGGATACCCACCGACCGACTGACGGCCCGACCGACCGACTGACGGCCGGAAGGACCGACCGATTGACGGCCCGACCGACCGACTGACGGCCGGAAGGACCGACCGACTGGCGGCCCGACTGACTTCTGCCCCAACCGACCGATTGACGGTCGGGACGACCGACTAACGCCACTGCCGGCCATTCAACGGTCCATCGCCGACTGGGGATATGTCGGACGTATCCATCCCGACCGACTGAACCCAAAGGTCCGATGGCCGACTCACGTGAAACTCGCCGACCGACAGAGGAACCCGACGTCACTCTGCTGGCCACCGACCTAGGGTCGGCCGACTCCGATCGCCGTACAGCCGTCAGACCTTGTCAGCTCTGACAGCGACATGCGGCACGGCTACCTAGGGGCATTGTCCCGTCGAGGGCATTGTCAACCCTGGTGATTGGACAGCCACACGGCGACATGACATTTTCACGGCGACCCTGACAGTCCACAGTGAGTTGACAGTTCCTCACTTGTCCGCGCCATTAATGACGGCGCCATATCGTGCTCCACTATATAAACCGGGGAAGGCAACAGTGCAAGGGATCGATCCGCTCCGTCTCTCCCAGAAACGCAGGCTCGCTCCTCTCTCTCTCTCTCTCTCCCAGAGCTCTCTGTCTACATTTCACTGTTGCCCAGTCACCTCTCTGACTTGACCGTCGGAGGGTCCCCGCCGGAGCCGCCTCCGGTCAGTGCGGACTTCATTTTGCAGGTGCACGCTTCCCGGCGATCAGACGACGAGGCGATTGGCCGCAACAAGCCTGATAGTTCAGCAAGTAACAATCTACTTTATATAATTCAACTAAGCCATATAAAATAATTTACCTCGATGATTCATATAAAAAAATTATGCATTTTGTTGGAGTAAAATATGATATCCAATTTCATATTTCGAAACTATACTTGCATTCAAATATTCAATCATGGATATAACATTGCAAATCCATTTTAACTCTACAATCAAAGACTATGGCCACATTTAACCCTTGTGACTAGGTTACAATACTCATCTAACTCTTGCAGTGTAGACTGCATTTAACCCTTGCAGTATGGATCATATAATGTAGGTAGCCCGAGTGTTAGAAAATACACATATACATTGAATTCAAAGTATTCTTTCTTGAACACTTAAAATTTCTAAGTTAATCCAAGCGTTGATAAGATAAATGAATTTTCCAAAATTTCAATTGCAAAATTTATAATATCGTACAAACATACAACTTGGTTTTACAATAGAGTATTCAACAAATGTAATTTTAGCTGCTTGATCCAATTATATAAATATGATAAAATTGCACATAATGAATGAAAACCATTCAACTAATTTACAGTAATACAATCAAGAATCAGATTCATATACTTGCAGAGATTTCTTATGCAATTAAATTTAGAGTCATAATAATAGTTTGCACAATATTTGATGGAGTTATTTTTCAAATAATTTTAATAAAATACTATAAAGTGTAGAATGTTACTTACCTTGTCAACACCAACTACTAAGTAACCTAATCATTTTATCAGGATCCCTTGGGACCTAATAACCCAAAAATCACATATATATTGAACAAGTGCCCTGCTAATATTTTTGTTAAATTAGATAACATATTATGTTAACATATAAATCATTGTGAATTTTTTCTATATAATCCTATTTAGGATATATATCAAATCTGTATAATCCTAAACAGAAAATATATTAAATCCTGTTTAGAAAATATATCATTAGGAGATTAATAGGTTCATTGTACCTAGATCTTTATTGCTTTATATATATAGTCTTTTGTAACATGAAAGATATACAATTATTTTTATCTTTACCTATCTCTTTCTCTCTCCTCTTTTCCTAGTATTTCTAACAAGGATTCTCTTTTTAGATCCTATCTTCTATATGGTATCAGAGCCAAAAGAGAAGAAACCCTAGCTGCCATCCTTTGTCCTGCAGCAGTCCTCACCGTCGTCCAGTCTCTATCCGGTGGATCCCTGTCTTCTCTGTCTGCTGCAACAGTCCTCACCGTCGTTCAATCTTTGTCTGATCGGTCCTTTTTATCTTCTTTGTCTGCTATAGCAGTACTCATCGCTGTTCTTCTTATCCAGATTTTTCTACTTCCCTTGATTAGATTTCTCTTCAATCCAAAATTTGTCCAATGGCTTCTACTTCGGATGTTACCGCCACATCCACCACACCCACCCTCAAGGTGAATACACCTGTCCTCACCGGATCCACTATGATCACTGCTGACAAGTTGAATGGTAAAAATTATTCATTGTGGACTGTATCTGTGGAGTTATGGTGCAAAAGTCAGGGCGTTTCTGACCATCTTACATTCTCTATTGATCAGATCCTTGTTGCTAGTCGAGACCAGTAGGAAAGAGTTGAAAATCCAAACCCACATTCAGGGTGTTCTCTTCAATCCAAAATCTGTCCAATGGCTTCTACTTCAGATGTTACCGCCACATCCGCCACACCCACCTTCAAGGTGAATACACCTGTCCTCACCAGATCCGCTATGATCACTGCGGACAAGTTGAATGGTAAAAATTATTCATTGTGGACTGTATCTATGGAGTTATGGTGCAAAAGTCAGGGCGTTTTTGACCATCTTACATTCTCTATTGATCAGAGCCCTGTTGCTAGTCGAGACCAGTGGGAAAGAGTCGATGCTCAGATTTTTGATTTGATTTGGCAGATCATTGACTCTGACTTACTCTCTATCTTCAGACCGATCCGTACATGTTATGGTATCTGGGTTCGTATTCGAGAATTATATTCGAGCAATTTTACATACTTATATGATGTGATTGGTTCTTTTTTCATCTTTGATAGAGAGATTCTGATATGCAGTCTTATTTGAGGCACCATCAGTCACTTGCTAGTGAGTTACATGAGCTATTATCTTTTTCTCCTGATATTCGGATCCAGCAGGTTCAGTGGGATCGTCTGATTGCTGTCTTATGTCTCCATGGAATTCGTTCGAAGTTAGAGGGTGTTCGCATCCAGATCCTTAGTTCAGATCTTATATCCTCTCCTGCAGATGGTTACGCACGTTTACTCTGGACATCCATAGGGGTAAATCGTTCTGATGCAGTTTTATTGTCACGCCCCCGACCCGAGATTGTGAATCGAGGGTCATGGCAACCGCCGCATACTTATAGAATACTTTTCCCATAAGCATGCAAGGCATCTCATCATGATATCTTCACAAACAGTTAAGTAAATTTTTCTTTATTCAATAATCAAACCTTGGTTCAAATAACAAATCAAAACTAAGTGCTCAAAAGAAAGTAACTGTCTGACAAAGTCAAAACTAAAGGTCTTGAATCAATTCTGAGAGAATCCTAAATCAATGAGTTAACTCCATCTCTAATCGCTCTTCCCAACCGAAAACCCGCATCATGCTAATTTTTCGGATCTGTAAGAAAAAACATAAAACTTATCATGAGCTAAATAGCCCAGTAAGCAGTGTATATCTTTAACTGAATAATCAGGCAAATAATACTATGCATAACAAATCAATATGTAATTTCATGAAATCATATTCATACTGTCAATCATATATAAAAGTCAATTCATTATAATTTTCAATTATGCTTTTCTTCTTAAATTCATCAATTTCTTAAATTCTTCTTACCAACCATGACTATGACCACATTATCCCTGTGGCAGGGTCATAATACCGCGTATCTGCTTGCGGTGGGCTGCGAATCATCTGGCAGCCAAGTCCTTTGAAACCGCTGGTCTAGCTGGCGGTTTTGTCGCTGGTCTATCTGGCGACATGTCGCTGGTCTTACTGGCGACATAAATCCTCAGGACAGTCAATTGCCAACGTATATGCCCCCGTTGGCGGGGTCCTCAACACAGTCAGGTTGTCAATTCTTATTGTTTCTTATATCATAATTCTTCATAAATCATGTTTCATATTCTAATTTCGATAATAAAACATATAATCATGTAGTATCGAAATCAATCAATATAATGCATCATGAAATCAATATATTCAATCATGCTTCATCATAACATTTCAAATAAGATATTTTCATAACAAAAATACCATTCATCCAATTCATGCATCGTTTCACAAATCATGTCAGAAGAATACACTATAATTTGCCGATGAATCTAGAAAAGGTGAAACATTACTTATCTCGAACGCATTCCAATAAATCCATAAAATTCTATAAATTTTCTTCCAAAAATTCTGTTCGTAGATCATATCGCAATATTTCATGATCAAACATCCAAAATCCTATACAGAATCAATTTCAATAATTAGAAAGAATACGAATACCATATTTCAACGGTTTAGATTGTGTCCGATCATCTAATTTTATCTAATCAAAATCTAATTAGGACCTAAATGATCCAAAGTTTGACTATCAGATCAAATCGGATTCGAAGTGATAGGACCGAGGTTTCTTCATCGATTTCATAAAATCAAGTAGAGAGAGAAAATCAGAGGAGAGAGAATTCATGAGGTATAATTCGAATTGATCAGGTGACACAATCCAACATTACGATTGATCCAATATCTCGATTGGTGAAATCAATGTGATCAAATCAAGTCATGGCTAGATCGAAATCATGGATGATCAAATCTAAAGATTCATGGTCTGATTAGAGTGGGTGCCAGTACGTTGTCTGACAATCATGGATCAGGGTTCTTCATTAGAATCAGATCAGACTTATTAAAAGAAATTTCTTCATTCACTAACCTTTTTTTTAGAGAGAGAATCAATCAAGAGAGAGAATATTTTAGAGAGAAAATTCTAGAGAGAGAAAATTCTAGAGAAAGAAAACTCATCTTGAATTCTTCAGACAATATGATTCAACAAATTCGATCGATCAGATCAAATCATGCTAAGATTATCATGTGGACAATTCAATAAGATCATGAGAAATAAAATCTAAAAATACTTGATCTGATCAAAGTGGATATCGGTGTACCGTCCGACGATCACGGATCAAAAATCCATCACGAGGATCATTTAAATTCATCATCATTCTTCTCAAAATTCTAGAAATCTTAGGAGAGAGAAATAATCTAGAGAGAGAATTCTAGAGAGAGAAAGTAGAGAAAGTCTAATTCTAGAGAGAGAAAGTCAGGGTTCAGACTGAAGTGAAGAGAGAGAAGAGAGAGAAACTCTCTCTCTCATCAATTTCAATTTTTTTTTTCTTTTTCCCTTTTCTTTTTCTTTTCTTTTTCCTTCTTTCTCTTTTCTTTTTCTTCTTTTTCTTTTTCTTCTTTTTCTTCTTTTCTTCTTTTTTTTTTTTCCTGGTTCTTCCCACGCCGGAACAGAGGACCGGCGTGGCCCATGTTTTGCCGGGCCGTTCAGGCCACGGCCGCCGCGGCGGAGGCTGGCGGCCGACGGGGGCCACTCCCCCGGTTACGGAGGGGCGTGGCCGGCGATCAATTCCGATCGCCGGCGCCGGAAAATCCAAAGAAAAAAGCTCAAAAACAGGGTCTCTTTCCCGTTCGGAAATCGGCGACTCTCGTCGCCGGCAGCCGCGCACAGAAGCATGGGAGGAAGGGGAAGAAGGAAGGGAAGAAGAAGGAGACTTACCTCAGCCTCCGGAGACCTCGCCGGCGAGCAATTACGGCGAGAATCGAACGGTGTCCGCGGCTCTAATTCGAGGAAATCAGAGAGAAAGAGAGAGGGAGGAAGCCAATGATCGATCTCAAGAGGGAGAGGATCTTCTTATAGAGGACCCTAGGACTCCGAGGGGTCCTAGGAGTCCTAATTTGCCCGGGAATCGCCGGAGAAGAAGACTCCTACCGGGAGTCTTCTTCTCGGTTGCTCTGTTTTTTTTCTGTTTTTTTTTTTTTTTTTTGGGCTTTGATCGACTGGCTGGGCTGGGCTTGGTTGGGCTATCACATTTATCCTCCGATTACTCTGCCTTGTCCACTATATCCTCAGGAGATTCAGATTTTAGAGGTAGACGAGGTGGTCGTCGAGGTCGTGGTGGTAGAGATGGTCGTGGTCATCTCTGGTGTATCCACTGTAATCGTTATGGGCACATCTGGGATATCTGTTACACTTTTCATAGATTTCTACAACGGACTGCACATAATGTGCAGACTCAGTCAACAGAAGATGACTTAGGCAGCAAAGGACAACAGTGTCTGCCCCAGCTTCTAATGATGTTACGATCTCTAGAGAGGAGTATACACGGTTTCTTTAGTTCCAGGCATCATAGCAAGCTTTCTTATCCATCACTGCTTTAGCATAATATGGTAATCCGATTGTCTGTTTTAGTCACTCATTAGGTAACCTTGTTCCTTAGATTTTTGATTCTGATCTCTGATCACATGTGTGGGCACAAACGTAGTTTTGTCCATATCATTGAGTCACAAATTTTACCACATGTTATTTTGACTAATAGGTCCACTACTCCAGTTTAGGATAGAGGAACTATTTTTCTTCATCCTAATTTGCCCTTATCTTCTGTTCTGTATATTTTTGATTTTTCTGTTAATTTAATATCCATTAGCTAATTAACTAAACAATTACATTGCTCAGTTATCTTTTCTTCTGATTCTGTGGTGGTGCAGGACTTGAAGATAGGAAGGACGATTGGTTTCGATTTTGAGTCCTATGGTTTGTATCGGTTGTTTGGATCACCAATGTGTAGTTGCTGCTACGTCTGTTCAAATTCACAACCGGTTAGGTCATCCTCATTTTCAGAATTTTCAAAAGATGGTGTCTAGTGTATCTGGTGTCCGTGAGTTAAATTGTGAGTCGTGCCAATTAGGAATGTAGAGTTGTAGTCCTTTTCCTAGTCGGTTAAATAAACATGCTTTAGCACCCTTTAGTCTTGTTCATTATGATATTTAGGGACTTAGTAAAATTATTTCTTCTTTGAAATTTAACTATTTTGTCACTTCTATTGATGATTATTCTCGCATGACTTGAGTGTATTTATTACGTAATCATTTCGAACTATTTTCAATTTTTACTATGTTTTATGTTGAAATTAAAAATCAGTTTCATATATTCATTAAAATTCTTCCAAGTGATAATTCCTGTGAGTACTTATCTACTAATTTTCAAAACTTTATACTAATATGATTCTTCATCAGACATTCTGCGCTTATACGTCTTAACAAAATGAGATAGCAGAGCGCAAGAATCGTCATCTTGTTGACACAGCACGGACACTTGTCCTACGTATATATCTGCCTGTTCATTTTTGGGATGTCGCTATTCTTACTGTATGTTATTTCATAAATCATATGCCCTCATCCATGTTGCATGATCAAATTTTCTTTTCGATTTTATTTTCTAAGGACTCCCTGAATGTCTTACCTTCTAGAGTCTTTGGGTGCACTTGTTTTGTTCATCAGTTTGGTCCTATTCATGATAAGTTATCCTCGAGATCCATAAAATGTATCTTTCTCGGATATTCTCGATTCCAAAAGGGATATAGGTGCTACTCTTCTGTTCTTTATCGTGTCTTTATATCGTTTGACGTCACGTTCTTTGAGTCCATTCTTTATTTTTCTCCTAGATCTAAGTCTATTGTCCCTCATGAAGAGTCTGTATCTATTGGGCTGCCTGTATCTCTTCCCACTGGTGACACATCCTCGTCATTTATGCCCATTCCTCTATCTCCATCTAGATTGGATCAGCCGAATTTTCAGACATATCAGCATCGTGCACCACCTAGGATCTTTTCTACTGAGCCCACGGATTCAACACCAGCACCAATCGCTTTTCTGCCAGATAGTCCTACTACACCAACTCCTTTTGGTCTAGATGTTCTTATTGCTTTGTGCAAAGGTACTCGAACAAAACATCCCATTGATCGTTTTGTTAGTTATCTATCCTTGTCTTCAAGATATTCTATCTTTATTTTCTCGCTTGCTTCGGTCTCTATTCCTTGTACTGTTACAAAGGCACTTGCTCATTCCGATTGGAAGCAGGTGATGGATGATGAGATGTCTGCACTGCGTGTTTTGGATACTTGGGATCTTGTTCTATTTCCTCTAGGTAAGTCTATTGTTGGTTGTCGCTGGATTTATATTGTTAAGTGTTCTCCTGATGGGCAGGTTGACAGATTGAAGGCTCAGCTGGTTGCAAAGGGTTTTACTCAGATGTTTGGCTAAGATTATCTTGATACATTCTCACTTGTGGCTAAACTCACATCTGTTCGTCTTCTCCTAAGTTTAGCTACTATCTTTCACTGGCTTCTTCATCAGTTGAATATTAAGAATGTGTTTCTACATGGTGATCTTCACGAGGAGATTTATGTGGAGCAACCTCTTGGGTATGTTGCTCAGGGAGAGTATGTATGTCGGTTGAAGAAGTCATTATATGGCTTAAAGCAGTCTCCCCGAGCCTGGTTTGGGAAGTTCAGCTCTTTTATTCTTTAGTTCGGCCTTCTCAGAAGTACTTCTGATTATTCGATTTTCTATAGGTATTCGAAGTCAGGCAAGCATATTCTTTTGATTGTTTATGTAAATGACATTGTTATTACTGGTGATGATAGTGATGGCATTACTGCTCTGAAGGATTATTTATATCAGCAATTTCAGATCAAAAATTTGGGAGAGTTATGATACTTTTTTGGTATTGAGTTTGCTCGGTCTCGTTAGGGTATAGTTATGAATCAAAGGAAGTATGTACTTGACATATTGGAGGAGACAGGTATGTTAGGGTCTCGTCCTGTTGATACTCCCATGGATCCTAATGTACGACTTGTTCCTGGTCAGGGGGAGCCTTTGTCAGATCCTAAAAGATATCTTACAGTCACTAGGTTAGATATATCTTTTGCTGTTAGTGTCGCCAGCTAGTTTTTCGACTCTTCTACTGTTTGTTATTGGAAGGCTGTTGTTCGCATTCTGAGATGTCTAAAGAGTCCACCAGGCAAAAAGTTATTTTACTAGGATCGTGGTCATAGTCAGGTAGTTGGCTATACAGATGCAGATTGGGCAAGATTTCCCTCAGATGGGCGATCTACTTTTGGATATTGTGTCTTTTTTTATGTAATCTAATCTCATGGAAGAGCAAGAAGCAGGGAGTTGTTGCTCGTTCCAATGCTGAGGCGGAATATCGTGCTATGGCTTTAACCATATGTGAGCTGGTATGGTTAAAGTTCTCTTACGGGAGCTTGGGATTATTCAACCTGAGCCTATGAAGTTGTTCTGTGATAACCAGGCTGCTCTTCATATCACCTCGAACCCTGTGTTTTATGAGCCTACAAAGCACATTGAGATAGATTGTCGTTTTGTTTGAGAAAAGCTACAGTCTGATATTATTTTTACGACTTTTGTAAGCTCTAACGATCAGCTAGCTAATATATTTACTTAGTCATTGAGGGGACTAAGGATGAATTATATTTGTAACAAGTTGGGGCTTCATAATATTTACGCTCCAGCTTGAAGGGGAGTGTTAAATTAGATAGCATATTATGTTAATATATAAATCATTGTGAATATTCCCGGTATAATCCTATTTAGAATAAATATCAAATCAGTATAATCTTAAACAAAAAATATATCAAATCCTGTTTAGGAAATATATCATTAGGAGATCAATAGGTTCATTGTACCTAGATCTTCTTGCTCTATATATAGAGCCTCTTGTAACATGAAAGATATACAATCATTTTTATCTTTACCTATCTATTTCTCTCTCCTCTCTTCCTAGTGTTTCTAACAAGGGTTCTTTCTATAGATCCTATCTTTTATAATTTTCAAATTATTTCTAAAAATTTTAAAAATTATAATTTTTGAAATAATGACTATTCTAACATGGGAAGTAACTGTTGTTCTAATAGCTAGGCTGCTAACCTTGCCTCCATAGAGTGGGAGACGGGGGGTGGGGGGCCTCGTTGGGGCTTAGCTTAGAGAAAAAGTGTGAGAGAGATTAACATAGAGAGTGAGAAAATGGGAAAGAAATAAAGAGAATGAGAAAGTCAAAGAGAGAGGGCACAATACCCTCTCGGCTTTCTCTACACACTTGAGGGGAGAGAGAGAGAAAGGGAGAGAGATATAGAGAAAGAGAAAGGGAAGCCATGGGGTGGTGCTCGACAGTGAAGGGTGGAGGAGAATACAGTAGGGAGAGGGGGAGATATGGGAGGATGAGATGGTGGAAGAGGGAGGGCTTGTTACCCTCTCGCCTTCTTCTTTCACACCCACATGCAGAGAGGGTGAGAGAGACAGGCATTAGCATTGGGTGGGTGCGAGAGAGAGAAGGCATGAGAGGAGTGGGGCTAGAGCTGGCTATGGATCATGTGAGAAATAGGGGATTCTCCCCTATTTTTGTGTTACAGTAGGGGAAGGGTACCGCCTCACAGGAGGCCTGGTGAAGTCCGAGGCCGTGGGCTAGGTATCACAAGAAGGCTTGGCAAATTGGATATATTATAATGTATGTGGATTATATAAATTATTGTTCTGATAAATAAATAAATTTTATATTATGGTTCATCTTCACCATGAAACACGTTATTCTTATTAAATAAACAAATTTTATATTATGATTCATCTTCACCATGAAACATGTTATTCTTTTCAGAAATTTAGAAAAAAAAAAAAGACAAGTTTTCTGTCTTCTATTTTTTGGAGCCGGAAAAGTGACATCAGTTCCAAACGCAGCAGGTTATTAGAGCTATGCTTGTTGCTCGTTGTGAATGAAAGGGTGGTGGGAGGTGCAAGTGCTTCCAAAAGTAAATTAAAGAGTTTCATCTACATAACAAAATCGATCTTAGATCTTGAAATCATCGGACAAAAAATCTGAACATGAAGTATATCCAAGTATAAAGCTGTCTGCAGTCTACATTCATGTCAGGGAGATAATAATGTTTGAAAATATAATGGTGTTGCCAGGTCCACCAAGAATCTTTGAATAGAATGAATTGTTGCATCTTGACATTTTCTACAGGCAAAAAGGCTTGAATTTTCCAGGCTGACTATTCACAAATGCCATCCTCTTGCACTTTAGCAAGTCTCTGTTTCAGAAACCTTGTGCATCAAAAATTAAAATGAAGAAATGAAAACCATGTAGCTTGTGATGTATGTTATCCTACATGGATGACTAATAACATATGTTTTTTTCCTGTTTTTCTGAGTGCGTTTCTTTATGTTATTTCTTCCTTATATGTTCTTTCTCGCTTTCTTGTATCTTCTGCAGGTCTCATTCTTGAGTGGATTATACCTTATTTTGTCCAAAGTTACTCTTAGTTGAGATATCTTTATTGAATTTCTTCTTCTGATACAATGTATTCAACCCAGGAGATGATTGAGTTGGAGGCAAGGCGTGAACATGTTAGACAAAATGTTGCATGTATGTATTTGCTGATCTTGATTATCATCCACTTCTGATCATGTTCCTATGTAGTTTTCTAAATATGATAACTTTCTGCTGAAAGGATCGTAAAAGGTATCCTTTTTTATGGAGATATAGATAGCATGACTAGCTTAGCTGGAATTTATTAATCATTATTATTCTAATTGATCGTGCTGTATATCAGTGGACTGTGAATTGATTTCACTTTGTAGAACTGTTTACTTTGTACGGTTGTTTACATTGGATCATATAGATCCGCTCTATAGTTCCTTTCGTTGTTTATTCAATACATTATGAATAAGTAGGGTTTTAGTGGCGTCTATGATCCATACCATTGACAGAATGTATGGTTATTCTACAAGAGAGAACAATGGGCAAACTGCAATTGCATTGCGATGAACATTTTAGAAAAACAGAAAACAAAGTGTGTCAGAAAATGTTAAATCACTGTCGGCTGGTATATATAAAATGTATGTCTCCATCCCTTCTTGGCCTCTCTATATTACCAAATCTTATCTATTGCAGGAAGGTCAAAGACAAGAAACCATGACAACCAAACTGATGCAGGATAGGGAAAGGAATAAGAATTTCTTTGGTTTTGTAGGGCTTAAGTTACAAAGCTGAAAATATGTCTGCTACTCAAAACTAAATTTGAGTTTTGGATAGATCTGAATTAAGAAAATGACTAATTGTTGGATTTGTAAGAAAATGAGTAACTTTTGGATTGTTTATTGTGGATGCATTGGGCCAAGTAGAGAATTGAAAACTGGCTTTCATTGGGGATTTGAAGGAGTTCTATGGAGATACCATTAAAAACATTGATTTGCCTTTATTTCAATGGACATGTTTCAGATAATTTGGGAAACCATTTAGATAAACAAGAGAAGGGCAAGGGAATAAATGAAAAATTGGCTAGGATAGGATATAATGCAGGAAATTTAGGCTTATTGATGAAAAACAAGGGCAGGAAAGAGCTAATGATTCGTTCAATTGGGATCTGTCAAATTAAGGGGTAATTTGGTAATTCTCGGGAATTATTTATTTGGGAAAATAATTGGAGGGAAAAATAAATTTTACCACATTTGATGGTGGAAAAATTACTCCAGAAAATAGCACCAGAAAAAAGATTACTATTTTTTGTTGGAGGTAATTTTGTACGGGAATATTGTCAAATTTCTATTAATACCCTTGAATTGTTCAAGTAACAATATCGTTTTTGTTCGGTCCATTTGTTGGCCATTTATGGCCTAATTACATGAAGGCTATCAATACCGACTATTTTGAATATTGAAATATATTTACTTGAATTAATAAATATTTGTACATTAATTATACATACATTAGAACATATATCTCTTATTATAAGTAAGTTTATCTTTGGTATATTAATAAGTATATGGATGATAAATTTTATAAATACATTTAGTAATAGATAAATATATTACTTATTAGTAAAATACAATGTTAGATTTATTAATTATTTACTAAAAAATAATATTTGTTAGTAAATACATTAATATATTAATTATATTATTATTTATGAATAATATTTTTAGTATTTTATATAATTAGTTTTTGTTAAAATTGATATATTTATTAGTACATGAATTAATAATATATTTATAAGATATTATACTTGTTGGTGCAAAAATCCACCTGCGTCGGAAAAGCTGGAGTCGAGGGAGTCGCGGTCGCCGTCGGGATCTGCAAAAGAAGTCTAAACCGGAGTTGGGGTTGCTCCGGCAAGATCCTCCGACGCTCAAGTCAGTTCTCTGCCTCAACAAGAATGGAGTGCTCGAACGGAAATTTTAGCAGAGTTTCTAGGTAAAAACGAGAGCTTAGAGAATAACGTATCTGGGGTCCCCCTTTTATAGGCGGAGGGAGCAACAGACTGATAGCGATGTCTGTAACTGTCTGGCAGTGGGCTGCCCAGAGTCAGGGGGAGTTTGTTGCGAAGAGTAGTGGGGTGGAATCGTGGCTATCACCGGGACACGCCACGCGGAGTCTGTCGCGGGGAGTGGAGCGGCGTCCGTTGTCGCGACTTGCCAGAGGATGGAAGAATCGCGCGGTATCCGTCGCAGGAAGTGGAGCAGGATAGTGGGCATCATAGTGGTCTGCCAGGGAGTAATGGGGCCGCGCGGAATCCGTCGCAGGAGGTGGGGCAGGATCGTGGCCGTTGCTGCGTCACGTCAGGGAGTGCAGACCTGTCGGCTGAAGTTCGGCTGGAGCGTCTGGCGGAGAGAGGTGGTTAGCTATCCGTTTGAGAGGAGCTTGGAGTCTGGCTCCCGTAAGAGTCCGGACGAAGTCTTCCTTCAGTCGAAGTTGGGGACGAGGTCCGGCTCCCGTGAGAGTCCGGACGGAGTCCTCCCGCAGTCGGAGTCGGAGACGAGGCCCGGCTCCCGTAGGGGTCCGGGCGGAGTCTTCCTGCGATTAAAGTCAGGGGCGAAGTCCGGCTCCCGTAGGAGTCCGGACGAAGCTTACCAGCAGTTGAAGTTGGTGACGGAGCCCGGCTCCCGTAGGAGTCCGGGCGGAGTCTACTTGGCAGTTGGAGTTGTGGGCGGAGTCCGGCTCCCGTAGGAGTCCGGGTGGAGTCTGCTTGCGGTCGGAGTTGTGGGCGGAGTCTGGCTCCCGTAGGAGTCCGGACGAGGTCTGTCTGCAGCCGGAGTCGGGGATGAGGCCCGGCTCCCGTAGGGGTCCGGGCGGAGTCTTCCTGCAATTAAAGTCAGGGGCGAAGTCCGGCTCCCGTAGGAGTCCGGACGAAGCTTACCAGCGGTTGAAGTTGGTGACGGAGCCCGGCTCCCGTAGGAGTCCGGGCGGAGTCTGCTTGCGGTCGGAGTTGTGGGCGGAGTCTGGCTCCCGTAGGAGTCCGGATGAGGTCTGTCTGCAGCCGGAGTCGGGGACGAGGCCCGGCTCCCGTAGGGGTCCGGGCGGAGTCTTCCTGCAAGTAAAGCCAGGGGCGAAGTCCGGCTCCCGTAGGAGTCCGGACGAAGCTTACCAGCGGTTGAAGTTGGTGACGGAGCCCGGCTCCCGTAGGAGTCCGGGCGGAGTCTGCTTGCGGTCGAAGTTGTGGGCGAAGTCCGGCTCCCGTAGGAGTCCGGACGAGGTCTATCTGCAGCCGGAGTCGGGGACGAGGCCCGGCTCCCGTAGGGGTCCGGGCGGAGTCTTCCTGCAAGTAAAGCCAGGGGCGAAGTCCGACTCCCATAGGAGTCCGGACGAAGCTTACCAGCGGTTAAAGTTGGTGACGGAGCCCGGCTCCCGTAGGAGTCCGGGCGGAGTCTGCTTGCGGTCGGAGTTGTGGGCGGAGTCCGGCTCCCGTAGGAGTCCGGACGAGGTCTGTCTGCAGCCGGAGTCGGGGACGAGGCCCGGCTCCCGCAGGGGTCCGGGCGGAGTCTTCCTGCAATTAAAGTCCGGGGCGAAGTCCGGCTCCCGTAGGAGTCCGGACGAAGCTTACCAGCGGTTGAAGTTGGTGACGGAGCCCGGTTCCCGTAGGAGTCCGGGCGAAGTCTGCTTGCGGTCGGAGTTGTGGGCGGAGTCCGGCTCCCGTAGGAGTCCGGACGAGGTCTGTCTGCAGCCGGAGTCGGGGACGACTCGTGAGGGTTAATCCCGTTGAGAACTTCGGCTGAGGGTATTTATACCCAACACCAGTCCTCCTACTTCTGAGTTTGAATTTCGAATGAAGTACAGAGAGGTTTGCACAGCCGAAGTTGCCCCCTTGAATCTTGTGCACGGCTGCCCTCAGATATTTTGGCATTAAATGTGCGCGTGCCCGAGTCTTTTCGAATCGGGGTGATACGAAGGGATCCTTCGAAATTCCCGTCGGTACGCTGGCCCAGGTACGGTGCAGTAATGGCTCTATCAGCCGTCAGCCGCTTTTAGCCGCCTGCCGTGGTGAGTGGGACACGTGTCGAGCGCCGGCCGGCCTGGGGGGATTCGCGATCATTATGGCGCCGGATCCCAGGGTCTATTTAAACCCGTCCTTCCGCCTTTAGGGGCCCTATTCCGCTTGAGAATTCTATCGATATCTGCCCTTTCTTCGAGAGCCCTGATTCTCTTGGCGTCTTCTTGGGCCATAGGCGTCCTTCGAGTCGTCCCTGTCCTCGCCCCTCTGCATCCCTCAGAGCGATCTAGGTTAGTCCCAGAACCTTTGTTTTTCTTCCTGCCACTTAGGGGTCTTTTCTTTGCCATTTTCTTCTGTCGTATTCCTCTGAGTTAGTCTCCTGTGACCTCTCGTTTGAAGGTATTCGAAATGTCTTCCGGTACTTCCGCTTCCAGCGGTTCCGGGAGTTCTTCCGCCTCAACCCCCCAGGTCCCCCGTTCTGTAGATGAACCCGTACCTGGGGCGGGGCCTCGCCCAGTTTTTGCGCCGGGTGCCATTCCCTGCTCCCTGACTCTGGATGAACTCCTTCTGATAAGGGTTCAGTATGGAGTTCCTCCGAAGTACGACCTGGAGCTGCCTGGCCCCTCCGACCGGGCTAGCGCTCCCCATCCGGTCGTTTTTGCCTGTATCAGGAGGCGTTCCGTGCCGGACTCCGACTTTCGCTTCCGTCCTTTGTCGTCGCCCTCTTCCGGTTCTTAGATATCTCTTTGGCTTCAGTTGCTCCGAATTCTTTCAGATTTTTGATAGGATTTCTCTCCCTTTGCCACGTAGTCGAGGTCCAGCCGTCCCTCTCTCTATTTAGGCATTTCTATACCTTCAAGCGTCACCCTTCGGCGAAGGACTGGTGGTATTTCTCCCCTCAGTTTGGCAAGAAGGGGTTGCTGAAAGGTGCCCCCTCTTCAATCCACAACTGGAAGGAGAAATACCTCTTCGTCCACTGCTCGACCTTGAGGTTGGGGCTGCCCCCTTGGGGCTCTCTGAGGGACTGTCCGCCGGGCTCCCAGCCTGGGGGAGGACGACCTCCAGGCCGTCCGGAAGCTTCTTGACTATTCCGCTCCTTCCTTTCCCAATCTTCTGAGGGAGCAATTTTTGTTCAACATCGGCCTGAGCCCCCAGGATCCTGCGAGTACTCCATCTTTTCCTTTCTCTTCTTTTCTTCTGTCCTTCTTTTTCTTTCTTTTTCTTCTCTCTTCTTCTTTTTTTTTTTGTGTGCTACTCCCTTTTTCGTCCCATTATTGATTTCTGATCTCTCCCCTTTTTTTTTTTTTCTTTTTAGGAATGGACGCCGAAGCAGCACGGATGCTCGCCAGGGGCCTCAAGGCCCACAAAAGAAAAGGTGCCACGGTCTCCGGATCAGCAAAGAAGGCCAGGGTGGAGGAGACGAGCCTGGCCGCGCCTGTCCAGGCGGCCCCCGTGATCGACGTTTCTTCGAACGCCGAACCAACGGCCCCCCGGGCCTCTTCAAGGAGTCCGCCGACTGGAGCTCCCATTTCGGGGGTCCGCTCCACGGAGGCGCCCGTAGTCGAGAGGAGGAGGAGAAGGAAGTCGGTGGCCCGCAGGGTGGGCAGCCGCCGAGCCGCCGCTGACGAGTCCCTCGGTTCTGAAGAGGAGCCGGAGAATCCCTTCAATGATAGGGACCTGATCAAGCGGTTGATCGACGGCTGCATTCTGCCTGAAGTCGTCGAGAGGATCGACCGCACCGATCCTGAGCAGCGGGTTTGGGACTCCCTAGGGTCCTTGAGGTAAACAAATCTTTATTTAACCGGCTATTCGACCCTTGTTCTGATCCCCTAACCGCCCTTGCAGATTGGGCACCAGCTCTTCGCCAATATCGAGGCGACGAACCGGACGAGGAGGGACGCCATCCAGGTGGAGGAGCGTCGCCGGGCCGAGGTCGCTCGCCTCAAAGAAAAGGCAGCCGAAGTAGTTGCCCTCCAGGAGGCCCTGGAGAGAGAAAAGCAGGCCCGGAAGGAAGAGAGGCAGACTTCGGAGGAGACGGTGAGGAAGGCGGAGGCCGAGGTCGCCAACTTGGCGGAGCAGATTCCGGTCCTGGTCTCGGAGGCCAGGGTTCTTGCAGTGGAGGAGTTCAAGGCCTCCGCAGAGATGAGGGACCTGAACGTCAGGTTCGGCCAAGAAGCATTCATCAAGGGGTTCGAGCTCTGTCAGGAGAAGGTGGTCAGGAAATTTCCCGAGCTCGACCTCAGCTTCTTGGGCGAGGAGTCTGAGGATGAGGCCGGTCCTTCTCCTGCCGCTACTGCTGCCGCAGCCCCCACTCCAGGAACACCGAGCTCTCCAACTCCTGCTTCTGAGGTCTGAGACCTCCGACCTTGTATCTTTCTTTTACTGCTGTTTTTCTTTTCCTTTTTGTCTTCAAGAATCATTCAATCAATAAAGTTGAATTTCTTGTCGTGGATGGCTTCTCCTTCCTTTCTTCTCTCTGCTTTTCTTTCTGTGATGAGACGCGTCTTGACGCTTTTGCCTCCCGATGGCAGTGCCCTGCCGAAGCACTTCCCCTGCCCCTGGGGATCCCGCTGAAGTCCACGATCCGGCGATTGAGGAAGTTCTTCACTTGACAAAAGGGGCGAAGAAGATGGAAGGCGAGCTTCGCAGGTTGAGAGAGGGTCATTCTGAAGCCACCGCGGAGGCCGCCCGCTTTCGGAATCTCCACGTGAAGGGGATCATGGAGTATAGCCGGAGGAAGGCGGACTTCGCGAAGGAGCTTGAGGAATACAAGAAGAGCGCCAACGACCGAATTTGGGCTCAAGCTGCCAAGATTAGTGCTCTCAGGGTGGAACTGTCGGCTGCGAAGGAGAGGATCGGCCAGCTGGAAGGAAGTTCGTCCCGGCTCTTGGCTCGGGCCGACGGCGACCGGGAGTGGTCGAAGAAGGTCTCTGACCTTCAGCAGCAGCTTCAGGACGTCGAGGTGAGCTACGACGTGCATCGGGCCGGTTGGCGCAGGCAGGTGGATGAATATAAAGGGAGACTCAGGGTGGCGGCCGATGAAGTCGTCCGTCTTCAGAGGCAGCTGGCTGACAGGGCTCAGCTTACTTCTGCTTGGGATTCTAATGAACTCCAGTCCCTAAGAGGAACCGTCGAAGGGCTTTCTGTCGCCCTCGGGGAAAGGACGGCTGAGCTGCAGCAATTGAAGATCCAGCTGGCATACGAGCAGCAGGCCGTCACGGACGCGGAGGCGGAATCTGAGGTCCTGAGAAAGAGGCGTCGAGAGGCGGAGACCGAAAGCCAGCGACTTCGTCGGGCGCTCCAGGTCGCGCTGCTGAAAAAGAGAGAGCTAGAAGAAGAAGTTGAGAATCTGAGGCAGTCCTGGATAAGGGGTGGAGCAGATAATTCTAGGTCGGAAGGAGCAGAGCTTCCCTAGGGCTCTTTTTGACCTTCTGTCTTTTCATGTATACATTTTCCCTTTTGTTGTTTTGTCTCGCTTTTGTCGTTTTGCTTTTCCTCCCTTGGCCTTCTGGGTTTCGTGGTGTATATTTCGCAAATGGAATGAAAAGAAGATTTTGTGTTACCTCGTCCGCGTATTGTATTAAATTGTCGTCCGCCGAACTTCTCTTGTCGTTCGACTTGTCCGATGTTGACGTCGTTTGGAGGTGCCCAATCGTCGATACGCTGATTTACTTTTCTCGTCATCCATGGCCGTAGGCTCGAGCTTGGTGGTCCGATCTCCGTATTACCCCGAAGGTGTCGCTGTTTTCTTGACCTGTGTCGAGAGCCCTTTTAGAGGCCGGGGGCGCCTGGTAGGAACTTCCCGTCTTTGTTGAGACGAGGTTTCTTACGTCTTTGGCGTAGTTTGTCCTTCATCTGTTTTCGATGTAGTTCGTCGCTTTCTTTTTTAATTTCCCCCCTCCTTTCGGAGTGAGGGTCCTCCCCTTGCCTTTCGCGGGGTTGCGTAGAAGTGTAGAGGTGCTGCTGAGGGGCTTTTTCCCTTCATCCGATCTTGTTGGGCGGCCGGGTTTCGTCACCGTCAGGACGAGGTTCTCCTTCTATTCCTGACGTAGTTGATCTCAGCTCAGGTTAGGACGAGGTTCTCCTCCTGTTCCCAACAGGACCGCGGGGGCACATAAGGCCCATCGTAAGGGCCTCTCCCTCCATCCGGTCTAAAAGAATCGGGCCTTCAACTTTGCTCATGTCAGGACGAGGTTCTCCTTCTGTTCCTGACATGGCTGTGGGGGTGCATTCGGGCATTGTAAGGCCTCTCCCCCCATCCGGTCTAAAAGAACCGGACCTTTGACTTTGCTCATGCCAGGACGAGGTTCTCCTCCTGTTCCTGACATGGCTGTGGGGGCGCATTCGGGCGTTGTAAGGCCTCTCCCCCCATCCGGTCTAAAAGAACCGGGCCTTTGACTTTGCTCATGCCAGGACGAGGTTCTCCTTCTGTTCCTGACATGGCTGTGGGGGCGCATTCGGGCGTTGTAAGGCCTCTCCCCCCATCCGGTCTAAAAGAACCGGGCCTTTGACTTTGCTCATATTAGGACGAGGTTCTCCTCCTGTTCCTAACACGGCCATGGGGGCGCCTAAGGGCCGTTATATGGGCCTCTCCCCCAATCCGATCTCAAGATAATCAGACTTTCATTTTATTTATGTTAGGATGAGGTTCTCCTCCTGTTCCTAACATAACCTTGTTTTAACTGTTTGAAGGGGTTATCCCCAGTCGTAACGAATCCATGCCAAATGGGAAGAACATGCAAAGTCGAAAGGAATTTAGATTCAGGGCAAAGTCGTAAGTGATACATTTACAGGTTTCCCGAGTTCCATGGTCGTGGAAGGTCTGCTCTTCCTTGAGGCCCTCTGGTGATGGAGTCGATGGTCCTGATTGGAGGCCGATCCCCGGGCTGCTCCTCCCTCCTTAACGGTTCAGGTTGCGGCAGGGCCCTTGGCCGATCTTCTCTACCCTCAGGCCGACGTCGGATGAACCTGTCGAGCCGACCTCGCCGGATGAGCTCCTCGATCTCGTCTTGGAGCTGGATGCATTCCTCCGTGTCGTGGCCGTGGTCGCGGTGGTAGAGACAGAACTTGTTGGGGTTGCGCTTCCCGGGGTGTGTGCGCATCCTTTCTGGCCTAGGGAGCTGCTCCCTGACGTCCATCAGTACCTGGGTCTTCGAGGCATTGAGGGGGGCGTAGTTGCGAAATCTTCCCGGCGGAGAACCCCGCCGAACCCCGCGATCCGGACTTCTCTGCCTACGTACTCGGGGAGGAGTATGGGCACGCTTGTGCCCAGGAGGGGATCGAGAATGCGGCCGAGCTTCTCTCGACCTTTTTTCGACTGCGGGCTTACTCGAGTCTCCCGCCTGCCGCTCTCTCGCGGTCTCCTCATCCTTCATTTTGAAGGCTTCTTCCGCTCGGGCGTACCCTTCAGTCCGAGCCAACAAATCAGCAAATCCCTGGGGTACTTCTTCTCTAGGGAGAACAAAAGGTCATTCTTCTGAAGGCCGCCCTTCAGAGCGGCCATTGCGACTGATTGGTCCAAATTCCGGACCTCCAGCGCTGCGACATTGAAACGGTTGATGTAGGCCTGAATGGACTCCCTCTCCCTCTGCCTGATATTAATAAGGGACTCCGAGCCCTTCCGGGGGCGTCGGCTGCTGACAAAATGGGCCACAAATTGGTGGCTCATCTGATCGAAGGAAAAGATGGTATCCGGCTTCAGCGTCGAGTACCAATTTCTCGCCGCTCTCTTCAAGGTGGAGGGGAAGGCTCGGCACAGGATGGCGTCAGGTGCGCCATGAAGCAGCATCATCGTCCGGAAGGCTTCCAGATGATCAATTGGGTCTGAAGTCCCGTCGTAGCTTTCGAACTGGGGAAGTTTGAAGTTTGACGGAATCGGTTCCTGCATGATCATTTGAGAAAAGGGGGGGTCAGTGCAAATATCCTCACCGTAAGCGGGGGGAGCGTGGCGGAGTTCTTCGATCCGTCGGTTCATCTCCTGGAGTCTCCGGTCCAGGAAATCCTCTCGATTCCGGGTCTCGAGGGTCCTCTGGCAGAATGGGGGCAGGGATCTTCCAGGGGTGGAGTCATGATCCGATTGAGGGTTCTCCACCCTCGGGTTCGTCTTCCCGGGAAAGACGGGGCGGCTGGCCCAAGTGGCCCGCCCCACTGTCGGATTCTGGCGTTCCGGTGACACCATTTCCAGGCGCACTGATGCCTGCGGCTGCTGCTGCTGCTGCTGTATGGCCTGTACAGCTTCAGTGAGGCCTCTGACCTACTGCGCCAGCAGATCAAATTGCTCCGCGCCGACCGCTGTCGCCGGAGGAGGCTGGGAAACTGGAGGTGAGGTCGGAGCCTGAGATCTGGTCGCGGAGGCTGTGGATCGTCGCGTGGACGCCTTGCGGGGAGGCATCGAACAAAGACCAAGTGGAGGAAGGAGGAGAGGACGCCGGAAAAGATGCCCGGGGGCGGTCCCGTTGAGCGCTCCTTTAAGAACAAGGATACTGCGAAGACACAGCCCTCCTTCTAGCGCCAATCCTGTTGGTGCAAAAATCCGCCTGCGTCGGAGAAGCTGGAGTCGAGGGAGTCGCGGTCGCCGCCGGGACCTGCAAAAGAAGTCTAAACTGGAGTTGGGGTTGCTCCGGCAAGACCCTCCGACGCTCAAGTCAGTTCTCTGCCTCAACAAGAATGGAGTGCTCGAACGAAAATTTTAGCAGAGTTTCTAGGTAAAAACGAGAGCTTAGAGAATAACGTATCTGGGATCCCCTTTTATAGGCGAAGGGAGCAACAGACTGATAGCGATGTCTGTAACCGTCTGGCAGTGGGCTGTCCAGAGTCAGGGGGAGTTTGTTGCGAAGAGTAGTGGGGTGGAATCGTGGCTATCACCGGGACACGCCACGCGGAGTCTGTCGCGGAGAGTGGAGCGGCGTCCGTTGTCGCGACTTGCCAGAGGATGGAAGAATCGCGCGGTATCCGTCGCAGGAAGTGGAGCAGGATCATGGGCATCATAGCGGTCTGTCAGGGAGTAATGGGGCCGCGCGGAATCCGTCACAGGAGGTGGGGCAGGATCGTGGCCGTTGCTGTGTCACGCCAGGGAGTGCAGACCTGTCGGCTGAAGTTCGGCTGGAGCGTCTGGCGGAGAGAGGTGGTTAGCTATCCGTTTGAGAGGAGCCCGGAGTCCGGCTCCCGTAAGAGTCCGGACGAAGTCTTCCTTCAGCCGAAGTTAAGGACGAGGTCCGGCTCCCGTGAGAGTCCGGACGGAGTCCTCCCGTAGCCGGAGTCGGAGACGAGGCCCGGCTCCCTTAGGGGTCCGGGCGGAGTCTTCCTGCGATTAAAGTTAGGGGCGAAATCCGGCTCCCGTAGGAGTCCGGACGAAGCTTACCAGCAGTTGAAGTTGGTGACGGAGCCCGGCTCCCGTAGGAGTCCGGGCGGAGTCTACTTGGCAGTTGGAGTTGTGGGCGGAGTCCGGCTCCCGTAGGAGTCCGGGCGGAGTCTGCTTGCGGTCGGAGTTGTGGGCGGAGTCCGGCTCCCATAGGAGTCCGGACGAGGTCTGTCTGCAGCCGGAGTCGGGGACGAGGCCCGGCTCCCGTAGGGGTCCGGGCGGAGTCTTCCTGCAATTAAAGTCAGGGGCGAAGTCCGGCTCCCGTAGGAGTCCGGACGAAGCTTACCAGCGGTTGAAGTTGGTGACGGAGCCCGGCTCCCGTAGGAGTCCGGGCGGAGTCTGCTTGCGGTCGGAGTTGTGGGCGGAGTCCGGCTCCCGTAGGAGTCCGGACGAGGTCTGTCTGCAGCCGGAGTCGGGGACGAGGCCCGGCTCCCGTAGGGGTCCGGGCGGAGTCTTCCTGCAATTAAAGTCAGGGGCGAAGTCCGGCTCCCGTAGGAGTCCGGATGAAGCTTACCAGTGGTTGAAGTTGGTGACGGAGCCCGGCTCCCGTAGGAGTCCGGGCGGAGTCTGCTTGCGGTCGGAGTTGTGGGCGGAGTCCGGCTCCCGTAGGAATCCGGACGAGGTCTGTCTGCAGCCGGAGTCGGGGACGAGGCCCGGCTCCCGTAGGGGTCCGGGCGGAGTCTTCCTGCAATTAAAGCTAGGGGCGAAGTTCGGCTCCCATAGGAGTCCGGACGAAGCTTACCAGCGGTTGAAGTTGGTGACGGAGCCCGGCTCCCGTAGGAGTCTGGGCGGAGTCTGCTTGCGGTCGGAGTTATGGGCGGAGTCCGGCTCTCGTAGGAGTCCGGACGATGTCTGTCTGCAGCCGGAGTCGGGGACGAGGCCCGGCTCCCGCAGGGGTCCGGGCTGAGTCTTCCTGCAATTAAAGCCAGAGGCGAAGTCCGGCTCCCGTAGGAGTCCGGACGAAGCTTACCAACGGTTGAAGTTGGTGACGGAGTCCGGCTCCCGTAGGAGTCCGGGCGAAGTCTGCTTGCGGTCGGAGTTGTGGGCGGAGTCCGGCTCCCGTAGGAGTCCGGACGAGGTCTGTCTGCAGCCGGAGTAGGGGACGACTCGTGAGGGTTAATCCCGTTGAGAACTTCGGCCGAGGGTATTTTATACCCAACAATACTTAACTATAAATGCATAAATATAATATATTAATTATATATTGTAATATATACAACATTAATATCAATAATATGTTAAATAATATATCAATATTGATTATATTTACTATATATAATAAATATATATTAATATTAATGTAAAAATATATTTCTTATTATAAGTAAGTTTTAGTATATGTTTGGTATATTAATAAGTATATGGATGATAAATTTTATAAATACATTTAGTAATAAACAAATATATTATTATTTATAAATAATATATCTATAATATCTTATACAATTAGTTTTTTATAATTGATATATTTATTAGTACATGAATTATTAGTATATTTATAAGATATTATAATTAATTATAAATGCATAAATATAATATATTAATTATATATTATAATATATACAACATTAATATCATAATATATTAAATAATATATCAATATATATTATATTTATTATATATAATAAATATATATTAATATTAATGTTTATTTAGTAAATATTAATTATATTATTATATATTTTATTAATATAAATATATTAATAATTTTAATAAAATATATAATAATGTAATTAATATATGAATTATATAGTCAATATTAATATTGATGTAATATAAGTAGGGGCATTTCTGTCGTGCATGATAATTTCAGAATACCTCCACTTGATAATCTAGAATTACCTCCATTCAGTAATCTAGCATGGGAAAAAATACCACCTTCTTGGTGGTATTTGGTTTGCTTTCTCTCTCATTAAAATAGGCATGAGACCCACAATTTATTTTACCATCTCTCTCATCCTCGCCAAACATGAAAATTTGATATGGGATTCATTTTCCTATCCTAGATTACCCCCAACCAAATGAACCCTAAAAGAAGATGAGAAAAATCTAAAGTTAAAGATTAAAATGTGGCTTCTCATCATCAAATTACCAACGTGTTACAAAAGGAGTCACTCGCCCAAAGCATAAAGCTGGACTGCAAAGGAAGAGAAGCCTGTCAGTTGAATAAATTAAAGTTACTATATGTTAAGGGTGAGTTGCTTATATTGTCTTATGGTATTTTGCAACTTAACGAATTTAATATATGAAGAGGAAGGAACCCCCATATTTTGTTGAGAGACAACCATGGCCTCCCATTTGAACTCAAAACAATATCAACTTTGATAGTTTTCTCTCTTGTCATGAAGCACATGACAAACACGAAGTATTTTAAGATTGCATACCTTATGCTTTAACAACCATTAACATGTTTGTCAGGATGATTACTTTTGTGATGAAAAGTGTTCGAAAGAACATCATTATGAACATAGAATAATGTTTGCATTAATCTTAGGGAATCAGATAGTTTGCAAAACAACTCAAAAGCATGATGGCTATATTATTGTGTACCACTAAACAAAGTACAACCTTGAGGATGAAATCATTCTAGAAGAGAGGAAGATTAGAAGCTTTATTTTTTCCACATTTAGTAAAAATAGGATATTGCAAGACTAAAGTTGTTTATGCTCATAAGCTATTCCAAAAACATAAATTTCTTGGTTGGTTGCATCACCTGCAAATCATTAAACCATGTTTTGTAGATACTGCACCTCCTGTACATCAAGTCCTGAAGATTGCGTCAAGGCAAATGGTAGTTGAAGAAGCTCCAACCAGTAATGCTGTGCCGTGCTGGAAGTCTTTTCATATGTTCAGTTGAGATTGACCACAAAAAAGATGGTAATGAGCATATTCTTTGGACAAAAGTAATATTTTAGGGTGCTGCAGAAAGGATTTAGAGGAATCCAGGAGGAACGACCTTACAACCCTAGAGAGTGGAGAGGGAGCTCATATGAAAGGCAAAGGGTTACTTTTTGTCATATCTATGAAAATAAATATTTGATGATATTTTAGAAGGAATGAAACAACAAGAATGTTATGTTGCAAAGAAGAACAAAATTCAGAAGTAAAGGAGCTCGAGAAAAATAAGGATGAACTGATTTGTTCCCTAGAAGTGTGTTATACCATGAAAGAGAGACAGCTATGCTTGATCCATCTTATGATGAAGCTATCCCAAAAGAAGTTTATGTGGATATTTAGGTTCTTGAAGGTAAACATGACTGTGAAGTTGTTGAATTAGAAAACCCATTTTTTGAAGTAGATATCACCTTGCCTAAAAAATGTTGAGGGCTCCTTTTTGTGGTTATCAGTATTCCTGCTTGATATGCATATTATGCAACATTTGTTTTTCTTTAGGTAATTTTGCATAACTAAAGAGTGAAAATGTGATGACAGGAGTGAATGAAGAATGTGGACCATGAGGATCATGGGCTGGTCAAAGGGCAAATATTTAATCCCTTATCTGAAAATGATGTTCATGAAAGTGCGATGCGTTCAAATTTCAATGGATATTTATTGGAAATTATAAGGGAAGATTGCAGCATGAAGGCCCTAAAAAGTGGAACAAATTCTTGCATAGTATTATGATCAAGGAATGTCGTACCGGACCGAACCGCCAGATATGGGACGTACCGAACCGGACCAGCGGCCAGTCGATCCGGTTTGGCCATTTTTTTCGGAAAACAGGTCTGAACTGCACTAAATCGGGCGGTTTGGCACGGTTCAGGGTCATACCGCCCGAAATTGGGCGGTATGGCTCGGTACTGTTTGGTTCGGCATTGAACCGAACCGTACCGACAAATATCACATGGGGGGTGGGGGGTGTAGTTGGGTCTGGGCTGTCATTTAATGACAGCCCAGGTGCTTTGTTGAGAGATCCGAGAGCTCTCTCAGAGAACTCCAGAGCTCGCTTGGAGGAGAATGAGATGCGAAAAAAATTAGAAAAAGAGAAAATAATTTTGTCAAATTGCAGCACTGGTTCGAAGACATACTTATTTTTGATCGGAAGTAAGGTAATGTATTATTCTTTTAGTAAATATTTTATTTTTTATATTTTTGTTGTTAAAAAAAGATAAGAACAAGTATGAAAATAAGAGAAAATCATGTCAAAATTATGATTTTGGTATGATTTGATCATATGTGATAAATCTTTGGAAGATCTACGTGATGACACTAAAATTATTGATTTTCATTAAATATATCTTTTTAAAATATTTATATATATTTATTCATAAAAAAATTATTAAAAAATAAATTCAAAAAATAAAAAATCAGAGTTTCAGAATCATGTTTAGAATGATTCAAGCTACTTAAATCTAACCTCAATTTTTTTTTAAATTTTTAAAATTAAAAATATTTTTATAATTATTTAAATAATATAAAAATATTATCAAATAAAAATATGTAAAAATAGTATTATATTTTAGTTAATTTGAAAATATTATTTGAAGCATATAACATATTTTTTTGAATTTATAAGTTTTAAAATTATTATTGAATTTTTTTTGAATTTATATATAATATTTTTTTAATAATTATTAAACTATCGTGTTTTGTTATACTTGTAGAAATTTGTAAGAACAAAATTCAGAGCATGACATTCATTGATTTTTATTAATTATATATATTTTAAATATATATTTATTCATAAAAAAATTATTAAAAAATAAATTAAAAAAATAAAAAATTAGAGTTTCAAAATCATGTTTAGAATGTTTCAAGCTACTTGAATCTAACCTCGGATTTTTTTAAAATTTTTAAAATTAAAAAATATTTTTATAATTATTTAAATAATAAAAAAATATTATCAAATAAAAAATATGTAAAATTAGTATTATCTTATAGTTAATTCAAAAATATTATTTGAAGCATATAACATATTTTTTTTGAATTTATGATTTTTAAAATTATAATTGAATTTTTTTTGAATTTATATATTATATTTTTTTAATAATTATTAAACTGTCATGTTTTGTTATACTTGCAGAAATGAATAAGAAGAGATTCAGAGCATGACGTTGGTCGGGATCATGACAAGATGCTCTCGGCTCGGCATCATTGGAAATGCAAATGGTGCAACATAGAGTTCAAGGGAGGAGAGGTGACTAGGTTGAAGCAGCATGTGGTTGGTGGTTATCCTGATGTGTCAATATGTTAGAAATGTAGGAGTTTTATGGTTTCATGCATGCATAATTTTTCAAAACTAGTACGTAGTGGAATTTAAAAATTTTTAGATTAAATCTAATTTAATCTTAGCATACATAAGATCATATCTTCAAACCATAAATAGGATCATTATATGTGAGATAAGATTCAGATACAGAAATTAAATAGAGAAAAATAAATTTAAAATATACCTGGACATGGATCAATCTTCAACACGAACTGATGATCATAGATGTCTTCCGAAGGTCCCTTATAGCCACACTACGGATATCCACACGAGACTCTGATCTGATCGGAAGCTTTTGATCTCACTGGGATGCTAGCTCTCTTGCAGAGATCGTATCTTGACGGCTGAAAATCTTCTTTTCTCTCAAGACACTCTTAGAGTAAGAAGATGTAGGAGGATTTTGATCTTTACGCTAAAGATCATGAGAAGAATTCTTTCTTCTCTTTTCTTCCTAAAATCCATGCACCAAATCTCTACAATAAAGATATAGAAATTGTCCAACTTTTGGACAAGAAGAAGAGGAGACAACCATGTCTAAACATAGACAAGAGGATGAGAAATAGCTGTCCTAACAACCAACTCTTGGTTGTTGCAAGAAAGAAGGGATTAAACCAACTAACCTCATGCCAAAACAGCTTCACGCCGTGGGCATCTCTCCCTTGATTTTCCACGCACAAAAACTCTCCTCTTCGGCGTCAAACCTGATTCAAATCCATGCCTTAATCGTCCCATATAGCTGGGTATTTATAGGCCTAAGATGAGTTAGAGTTTGGTTAGGAAATCAAGAGTCCAATTCGTTTAGGACTTTTCCAATTTTGTCGCCCACAACCTGATCTCACACTCTCTTTTCTACACGATAACCAGGGGTTTTGGGAGTCCTTATTACACGCTAATAAGAAGGGAAAAGGTGGCGTCAAAGTGGTTTGGGGCGTGGGTCTTTTGGGCGCACAAAACTAGTTAGGCATGGGATTCAATTGATACAAGGGAAGAGTTTTATGATCATAGGACTCTTGATTAAATGGCTATTTTAAATCAATTTAGAAACACCAATTAATCCTAATCACATTAGGACCAGATTAGACTCAAATAGATGGGAATCCAGATCTGATTTGGAGTCCAAACTATTTAGATTTTATGTCTCCTAATTGGAGGAATCCTAGTCCTATTGGACTCTTTCTTGGTGCTTGAGTCAAACTTAATTTTTAATCCTAATTCAATTAGGATTTGGTGCACCCAAGAAAATGAGGATTCCTAGTCCAAATAGAAATTCATATATCTTAGTCTAATTAGGAATTGGGTCAAACCCAAATTCTAATTCAACTGGGACTAATCATTCGATCCTTTTGGGATTATCCTATAACCCAATTGGGGTTGATCAAATCAAACCCATAGTGAGTCAAATTACATCCAATCAAATTAGACTTGATACAAGTTCCATTGCTCAATCAAATTGAGCCAATTAGCACTCCTATTACTAATTAATCCTCCTATAACTCACTAACTCTTTAGCGAGTTACATAATGCAACATTTGCATTGGATCAATTATCAATCAAATTGATAATCAAACACTGTTACGATTCATAATTGTAATTCAACTATTTGATCAGTCAAAAATCTCTTTTGTGTGTGACTCCATAGGTTCTATTCTGTTTGGTAGTGAGATATATTGTGATCTCTATCACAATATCATTGAATATTTTTTAATGGGTTGGAACAATTCCAAGTTTGCCCACCAAGGATCATCGATCATCAAGATGATAGTTGTGAGTCTTACAATCTACCAGTGACACCTAGCAGTATGTAGTAGCAACCCAGCAAAATAAAAGATGAACCTCTAGGTGCAGTTACCGTATAATACAGTTTCTCTATCGTGAGTCCCGATCAGATGGTAGGTCATGGATGAATCGTCAAATCTCAGCATCGATCATATGATAGATTCAAGCAGCTTAAGTCCATATGTGATTCTATGGAAATTCTTTTCTATCAATCACACTGCTATGACCATAGACTTAAGTATTCAGTCTTTTAAATTTCATAGGACTACTCCTTTCTGCTAGGATCGATAGATTTCATTTTGATGGATACCCCACTCCTACAGTAGATCAACTATCGCCAACATCACTACAAAGGCTCCTTGAGATCCATGTTGATGTGTCAGTCAAACTTCAGCAGCCTCACTGTAAGCAGTAGTGCCATCTCAGATTAAAGGATCAGTCATACAACTGCAGCATCGAGAAAGTTACTAACGAGTGAGCAGACATTCATATGATTTCTCGTGTTAGTCACGCTCAGTGCTAGTTGTTCTCTAACAACTACCTGCACTATCGCTTCAGTGTCTTTACATTGCAGACTCGAGATCTATCTGTCCGAAGTAAGCGATCTGTGCACTGGTTTATTCGGATCAATCACCATCTCCATGATGATCCTAAGATCAGGAGCAATTTAGAAATCAACCATTAATGACACATATCTCAAATTCTCAACTCTTTGAGAATGTGTCATTATCTTGTTAATCCCATGGATGATTCATGGACACATAAACATGAATGGTAATATAACTGTTCAATAAGTACAAAATCATGTCCTAAAGATATGAAATATGTCAGTCAAGATTGGCTTCTAGGGCATACATCCAACAATCTCCCACTTACAGTAAAGTCAATCTGTTATGTACCAAACCTCATCTTCACAAGATAAGCTTTAGTCTTAGGCTAGCTAAGTGACCTACTAGTGGGTCAACCACATCACATAAGGAGTTTGCTCTCTGCATCTCTATGTATTTCTACTCGAGGTAGTTGTGTGTTCTGTTGCTCTATGTGCTTGGATATCTGGTGAGACTTAGGCTCCTTAGTAAGGACTATGATGCTTTTGTCTTTGCAGTATAGTGTCATGGTATTTGATGGCATGACAACCAATTCTGCAACTAATATTAAAATTAGAATGTATCCTACACATTTATAGTGTACTCAGCTTCCATCGATCGATTATTTGGAACCTTTCCGAGATATTGACATAGGAACACATCCGATGACGTAGACATTCTACCATCAACATCAGACATAAAATCTAAATTGGTGTATCTTTCCACTCCTATCTTTGATCCTTCTCCAAATTAAGAGCATATCCTTAGTTCTTCTCAAGAGCTTAAGGTCGTTTTCACAGCAATCTAGTGCTCTCAGCTTGGATACAATTGATATCTACTCGTGACAATCACGGTATCAACTATATCAGTTTAAGTACATAACATGGCACATATCTATGTCCGAGAGGGTAGTAGATCCTTCTCTGAGTTTTCTATGCTGAATCTTTTTAGCATCCAGTCTCTATACTTTATCTATGAAAATACAAACATCTAATTGCATCTATCTCTATAGATCTTTAGGACGCTCGCTTTATGTCTTTAATGAAAAAATCTATATTCAACCATATTTTAACCGATGTCAGGTTTGGACACTCCCACTGACCCTTTTGAAAACCCATAATTCCTCTTTTCTGATGTTCCAACTCCAAGATTATTACAGACTTTGTGATCTCCTATTACAAAAAGTGAAATCCATAGATTATTCCATATAGAAATCTTCAGATGATCTCTTCTCAGAAAAGCTATTTCACATCTCTTTTTTGGAGTCGATGTCTCACATCGTCTCGTTGTAGGTTCTGGGATCATCTCTATGCTCTCCATTTCTTATGAAAAATGATTTTCTTTACATCCTCTGTTAAACATACCCAAATACCTTTCGAGAGGATTGGAGATCCTACTATGTGTACGAGATGATGGAGGAATATACGTCTACTGGCTCATGATGATAAATTGGTTCTTAAGGTCCTGTGGCTTGTTGCTTTTCAGAGACACTCTTTTCAAGCTTAATTTTCCTTCCACTGTTTTATCTTGATCAAACAATTTTTCAAGAAGATAACATGTCGGGTCACAATCATATTGTGATCCTTTCAGAAAGTAGTATCCCAAACTCTTTTAGGATGAGCTTTATAGATCTATCCTCTAACATATTCTCCTGCTGTGTTAGACACAGGTTGGACATCCTTGAATCTCAAAATAATTAAGATTCAGTTCTCACCATATCATATCTCATATGGTGTGGTAGGAATAGGTTTAGAGAGAACCCAATCCATATAAATAAAACATGTTCCTAAAAAAATATAAATAAATCAGTGAATTTTATTATGGACCAGACCATATCTCATATAGTCTCTTGACTCTTCTTATCTTGTCGAGTTGAGATTTACTAAGAGGGGTCCAATATGAAACTATGCCATTTTATGAGATAATCGAGAAATTTCTTTCAATGGTATTGCATCATTGATACGATCAAAGTACCTTTAGAAATTTTTTGATTTGTTTCTCTATTTACATCTGAATTCTTTGAACCTTTCAAAAATTTCAGATTTGTATCTCATATACAAAATAGAGACAATTTCTTGGTTAGCACATCATATAGGCTACACACATCAAATGTGTACAAGGATAAGTATCACAGTGGTCCTTTTTTTCTTATCCTACAAGAGTAGCTTTGGTCATATTTCCTCAAAGAGATGATACACAAACTAGATTTGAACTAGATTTGACTTAACAGTCAATGAGTCCAAGCTCATATTTCTCCAGTTTGTTAATCATTTCTTCTTCAATATGACTTAGTATAAGGGTCCACATATACTTTAAGGTTCATCTCAATTCTGGATCTCTCAGATCCAATGGCATTCACTGATTGCTCAATTAAGTTCATATATGCATCACCATGCAAATGATAGAGACCGTCTCTAAGAACTAAATCCAAACGATGATCGCAAAGAATAGATACCTATGGCCATATCAGCAACTGTTGCCCTATAGCCAATTCAAGGGTTACTTCCTCAGCCCTCTACCTTTCCATCGACTTTACACTAGAGTCCATAGCTCAACTGGGAGAAGAGAAAATCATAAAGACAGTATTGAGCAATCTCGACATACCTACTCTAGGTGTGTCTTTGTTTCTTTAGGCTCTTTAGGTATTTACTTCTGAACTCTTTTAAGGTTTCTTTATTATCAACACTTTGACCAATTCAGATAAAGTGCCATAATGGTTTTTCATATGGTAGTTTATCATAAACTATCCATATAAATTAATCAAGGATCGCAGATCAAATTCATAAGCAATTCTTTGTACATAATCATGTCGAGTCTTTCAAGCTCTTTAATTTTTTTGATCATTATCAAATAACGATCATAGACTGACTGTCCATCATACATCAAATGCGCTGTGCGACTCTGATCATCTTACACTTGTAGATGAATCAACATATTGTAGGCAGTGAATGTGTGCTCATGCATAGCACCTATCTTTATTATCATTGTCCATCCACTCATCAAGTATAGCTCGTTGACTATGGATTGGACGGGTTGTTAACATCAGAATAACCTGATAGAGAACATAGCTTAATTTTCTAAAATTAAGAACAATTCTTAAGTTTGTGAGCCAGTCTATGTAATCAGTTTCGGTGAATCGATTGATATCTAGGATTCAAGCTAGAGGGTTGGAAGCTGCACAATAAACAACAGAGAGTAAATATTTTAATTGGATGTTTGTATTTATTTCAATAATTTGCTTTAGGGACTTTTAGATACAAAAAAAGACTCCCATTATTTTATCAGATCTCTCACACTCTCTGGGTAGAGAAATGAAAATTCTGATGCGACAATTGAATTTTTAGTGGATGCTGCGGTCCTACCGATGCCGTGCACCTCACCTAATAGTTATTGGTAACACGAATGAACACCAATGCGTGGACAACTCTTTGTCCAGATGTTTCTCTAAGTATGTTGCAGCCACTTGGTCTCTAAGTTATGTGAGCTCACCTAACAGTTATTGCCCACACTCTTTAGTTAAGTCAGACCCACTGTTCACAAGTAGGTGCAAAGCCGTCTTTGGGTCCCTCATCTAACAGTTATTGGATCCAACCCCATCTTTACCCTGGAGCAACTTTTTGCTAATAGAGTGGTTGCATGTTTCCGATGTAACTGAACCACTGTGGCCAGTCGAGAACAATCAACGTCGGTAGCACGCCCGCACATCTACAATGGTGGAAGATCTTGGACTTAATATTTGATGGAGAGATTTAGATTTAGGTCTCATCTAATCAGTCATCACATGATTGATGTAATTGACACGAGCTAAATCAAACCATCAAGCAATCATATTTGAGACTCAATCTTTCAAATTAGTCAGGTAAGTGGAGATTGGTGGGGGTCCTCCCGTTGCTTTCTTTAGACATCAATAAATTGGTTAGGTAAGCGAACGGAGCCAATTAAATAACCACCTTTCAATTACTTGCCTTAGACACCAATTGGTCAATTGATCCAAACAGGTTAGCTTAGATGAATCAGACTCGAGCTACAGAGCTGAATTAGGTCCTTAGGTTAATTGATTCTATATATGGGTGTCAATCGATTCGATCAACAATAATTGTATGATCTTAAGCTCTATTGACCTCATCCTAATCAACATTTGACTCGATTTGATCAACTGCTAAATCGATTCAAACCCAATGTGATCAAATCAGCAACCCTTACATGTAATCCAATTACAGGACCTAATTTGATCTACCCATGATCAATCCTTCATGCACAAACACCAATTTCAGATTTTAAATCAAAAATTTTCAAATCTAAATTCTTCGCATGAAGAGTAAATTTTGATCTCGAAACAATTTCAGATCATGCATACAAATATGTATCATATACATAAACAAATTTAGGTCAGAAATAATTTCAGCCCTAAACGTACTTTCATATATCATATATATGAATTAAAACAAATCTTGAAACTCTTTTCAGATCTAAATAACAAAACATATATCACATATATGCTGAAAAATTAGATCTAAAAATTCAATCTAATTGAAAATTTTAACATCGTTCTGGGATAATCATTTAGCATAACAAGTTATGCCAGGACAATCTTATTTCAGAACGATATCTAAACTTTTAAGATCTGAAGTTTTTCTCTATAGATTTCAAATCTAAATTTAAATCTTCTGCATATGATGTGGCTTTGATACCACTATAGGAGTTTTATGGTTTCATGCGTGCATGATTTTTCAAAACTACTACGCAGTAGAATTTAAAAATTTTCAGATTAAATCTAATTTAATCTAAGCATGCATAAGATCATATCTTCAAACCATAAACAGGATTATCATATGTGAGATAAGATTCAGATACAGAAATCAAATAGAGAAAAATAAATTTAAAACATATCTAGATATGGATCAATCTTCAACACGAACTGATGATCATAGATGTCTTCCGAAGGTCCCTTGTAACCGCACAAGTGTCTGACCTCTACGGGTATCCACACGAGACTGATCTGATCAGAAGCTTTTTGATCTCATCGGGGTGCTAGCTCCCTTGCAGAGATCGCATCTTGACGGTTGAAAATCTTTTTCTCTCTCAAGACACTCTTAAAGAACAAGAAGATGTAGGAGGATCTTGATCTCTACGCTAGAGATCATGAGAAGAACCTTTTCTTCTCTTTTCTTCTTAAAATTCATGCATCAAATCTCTAGAATAGAGATGTAAAAATTTTGTCCAACTTTTGGACATGGACAAGAAGAAGAGGGGACAACGATGTCTAAACATAGACAAGAGGGAGAAGAATAGCTGTCTTAACAACCAACTCTTGATTGTTGCAAGAAAGAAGGGATTAAACCAACTAACCTCATGCCAAAACACCTTCACGCCGTGGGCATCTCTCCCTTGATTTTCCACACACAATAACTCTCCTCTTGGGCGTCAAACCTGATTCAAATCCATGCCTTAACCGTCCCATATAGCTGGGTATTTATAGGCCTAAGATGAGTTAGAGTTTGGTTAGGAAATCAAGAGTCCAATTCATTTAGGACTCTTCCAATTTTGTGTCGCCCATAACCTGATCTCATGCCCTCTTTTCTACACGGTAACCTGGGGTTTTGGGAGTCCTTATTACACGCTAATAAGAAGGGAAAAGGTGGCATCAAGGTGGTTTGGAGCATGGGTCTTTTGGGCGCACAAAACTAGTTAGGCGTGGGATTCAATTGGTGCAAGGCAGGGAAGAGTTTTATGATCATAGGACTCTTGATTAAATGGCTGTTTTAAACTAATTTAAAAACACCAATTAATCCTAATCACATTAGGACCAGATTAGACTCAAATAGATGGAAATTCAGATCTGATTTGGAGCCCAAACTATTTAGATTTTGTCTCCTAATTGGAGGAGGAATTCTAGTCCTATTGGACTCTTTCTTGTTGCTCGAGTCAAACTCATTTTTTAATCCTAATCCATTTAGGATTTGGTGCACCCAAGAAAATGAGGATTCCTAGTCCAAATAGAAATTCATATATCTTAGTCTAATTAAGAATTGGGTCAAATCTAAATCCTAATTCAATTGGGACTAATCATCCGATCCTATTGGGATTATCCTATAATCCAATATGAGTTGATCAAATCAAACCCATAGTGAGTCAAATTAAATCCAATAAAATTGGATTTGATACAAGCCTCATTGTTCAATCAAATTGAGCCAATTAGCAATCCTATTACTAATTAATCCTCCTATAACTCACTAACTCTTTAGCAAGTTACATAATGCAACATTTGTATTAGATCAATTATCAATCAAATTGATAATCAAATGCTGTTACGATTCATAATCGTAATTCAATCACTAATCAGTCAAAAGTCTCTTTTGTGTGTGACCCCATAGGTTCTATTCTGTCTGGTAGTGAGATATTGGTGATCTCTATCATAATATCATCGAAACACTTTTCAATGAGTTGGAACAATTCCAACTCTGCCCACCAAGGATCATTGATCATCAAGATGATACTTATGAGTTTTACAATCCACCAGTGATATCTAGCAGTATGTAGTGGCAACCCAGCAGAATAAAAGATGAACCTCTAGGTGCAGTTAGCATATGATACATTTTCTCTATCGTGAGTCTCGACTAGATGGCAGGTCATGGATGAATCGTCAAACCTCAGTATCGATCATATGATAGATTCAATCCGCTTAAGTCCATATGTGATTCTATAAAAATTCTTTTTCATCAATCATACTGCTATGGCCATAGACTTAAGGACTCAGTCTCTTAAATCCCATAGGACTATTTTTTTCTGTTAGGATCGATAGATCCCATTTTGATGCACACCCTACTCCTATAGTAGACCAACTGTCGCTAACATCCACTACAAGAGCTCCTTGAGACCCATGTTGATGTGTCAGTCAAACTTCAGCAGCCTCACTACGAGCAGTAGTACCATCTCAGATCAAAGGATCAGTATACAACTGCAGCATCGAGAAAGTCACTATCGAGTGAGCAGACATCCATGTGACTTCTCGTGTTGGTCACGCTCAGTGCTAGTTGTTCTCTAACAACTATCTGCACTCTCGCTTCAGTGTCTCTACACTGCAGACTCGAGACCCATATATCCGAAAGAAGCGATCCAGATACTGGTCTATCCGGATCAATTATCATCCCCATGATGATCCTATGATTAGGAGTAATTTAGAAATCAATCATTAACGACACATGTCTTAAATTCTCAACTCTTCGAGAATATGTGTCATTATCTTGTTAATCCCTTGGATGATTCATGGATACATAAACATGAATGGTAATATAACTACCCAATAAGTACAAAATCATGTCCTAGAGATATGAAATATGTCAGCCAAGATTGGCTTTTAGGGCATACATCCAATAGAAAATACTCGCAGGAGGTCTGACAGTTGATAAAGAAGCATTTCGCTAATTTGAAAGCAACGAAGGAAAGGACAAAGTAGAAGAGGATGGAAGTGGACCGTCGAGCTGCAGAGCCACCTTCTTATCACTCTAGAGAGTTAGAGGAGGCTTCCACTCTAGATGATGAGGCACAGATTGAGGTTGCCATTCAGACGAGCTTGGCTGATTAGTACTGGTAGGAGGAGATGGCAAGGTATAGAGAGTGATTTGGACCATCATGCTATGAATCGGGGTTTGGATCAGCGATCGGTGGAGGAAAATTCGAGTTCAGGACTATCTCAGTCAGAGAGCCCGGTAGTAGAGGGAGCAGACACAGCATATCATCTTTGTTGGAAGCTTTTGGCAGTAGGAGAAGGTCCTCCAGTGATATTCTAGCAGGAGCCACCATCTATGATTTGGATCCACATATTTTTTTCAGTAAGGATTCAAAGCAGCAGAGGATTGATACTATGTATGGTGAAAAAGGATAAGAAGGATATGTGGCGAGTTACTGGATCATGATTTTATTTTAGCCATATTCCAGCAAATACAATAGGCAATCCTTATTATCGATCTGTCATTTCAGCCATAGAGGCTGCTTGTCAGGGTGTAGATTTGTCAGGATCTAAGGACATCTATGGTCAGCTTCTTGATAGTAACAAGGAGGATCTGCAGAGATGGATTGCTTTTTACAAGAATAAATGGCCTACATATGGATTGACAGTGATGTACGATGGTTGGACGGGTCCTACTAAACGGAGCATCATTTAATTTTTTGACATACTGTGATGGAAAAATATTTTTTCACAAATCAATTGATGCTTCAGATAAGATGCACGATGCCACATATATCTTTGATTTGATGGAGGAGGTGATTGATTTAGTGGGTGAGCAGTATGTCGTGCAGGTCATCACGGATAATGGACCACAATATAAAGCTGTCGGAGAGTTGCTGATGGAGCAGCGACTGCAGATATACTGGATCTCATAGGCTGCACATTGCACTGATCTTATATTAATGAATATTGAAAAGATTCGTAAGGTGCAGCAGGTAGTGAAGATTGCCTAGACTATTACTAGATTCATCTACAATCGCACGTGGGTCCTTTCATTGATGTGGATGTATAATAGGAGAATATCTTAAGATCGGATATCACACGATTTGCTACCAACTACATAGTATTTGATAGTCTTCTTTAGAAAAAAGCTGTCTTCGTCAAATATTTGTCAGTGACGAGTGGTAGGAGAGTAGATGATATGCAAGGGTCGGCACTGATGGAAGTCATGTGGAGAACTTGATGACGAATCAGTCATTCTGATGGCAGACTGAGAAGGTAGTGAAGGCTATTAAGTTATTATATGAGGTGCTTCGCATCGTAGATCGTGAAAGATATCCCCAGATGGATTTCTTATATTACATGAAGAGGGGTAAAGAAACAGATCAGTGAGAATGATCCGAAGCATGCTCAAGAATTCATTAACATCATTGAACGCCGTTGAGATGATCAGATGGATTGAGATTTGTATCTAGCTAGTAAGCACGGATTCAAAAATATTTTAAAATATTTTTTTATACTTGTAAAAGTATATTTAATCAATTATAAAATTTATATGCAGCTTATTATTTGAATTCGAGATTTCAGTATACCATTTATGGGATAGATATGGATAACGAGCTTCTTGTTGCTCTTTGTAATGTGATATATAAGATGGTGCTCGATCCAAAAATCGCATCGTTGTATCTGCAAGAGATATGCTAGTTTAAAACAGATATGATTATTCAACTGAATTTGATCTGTACTCAACGATATATTTATAAATTTAATAAATATATATTTTTTTAGACGAAATAATTTAGAGAGGAATTAGACAGCTTTGGAGTCCCATCAGCTATCGTAAGCAAAGAGCAGTTGAATTCAGATAAATTACATATCAATAATGAGCAGTATAGATTGACATCAAATGTCTAATAATATAATTAAATTTGATATGTAATTTTGCTTTTGCAGTTGAATGGTGGATTCATTTTAGAATGTCTGCAGAATATTTAAGAGGTGTGGCTATCTGCATCTTTCCCAGATGGTCTCTGCTAGTGGCTGTGAGCGCAATTGATTGACTTTCGTCTTTATCCACAGCAAACAGAGAAATCATCTGACACAAAAGCGCCTCAATGATCTTGTATATATTTACTATAATCTGAGGTTGAGGCTAAAATGCATTTAAGAGGAAGTGCAACTGAAGTACACTGATCCACACTAGATGATTATGCTGATGAGAATGACGATCCGATCATCGGATGGCTTGCAGATCAGCAGCAAGAGTTAGAGCTTGATGAGTCGGGGTCCCCTCCATGACCAGCCAGTGTGGTAGCTAGAGAGATCATGGTGGATCCAGGGCAATGGGCAGAAAAAATAGTTCACATAAGGTTCCAGCTGATCAGCTACAGCCTTAGAGGACACAGAGGACTCATTCATCACATTATTCGATGTCCGATACATCTTCGCAGAGGTTTGAGCGACAAATGTTTAGATGAGGTCGGCAGTCAGCAACAAGACATCCATCCTCTCAATCACAGGAAACTCAATCACAGAGGGGCATAAGGGGGGAAAGGAAAGATAGTTGCATGTGCACCACTCTCGAGAGTACATGAGCTATTTGGCTTGGAGATCAGGGAGAGTGATGATGATACTAGTAGTAGTTATGGATCTGATGATCAAGGAGAAACTGGAGGATAGAAGATCACTGCTTATGAGACACGATCGCAGGATGATATTCGATTTATCGGTGAGTCTCAGTTTAAATATGCCACACAAGATAGGGACCATGATGGACGAGTCGGTAGAGACTATGGGGAGCCGATTTCATATAGATGATGGGCTCCTAGAGGTTGTCCAGCACACGATGCAGCTGCAGACGATTTTGCACGTAGAGTAGGATCCATAGATGTATCTGGATCATCCTCGCATTATGGATTCTATTACCCACAGCCATCTTATGATTCATATGGATATGGTGCATCCGAGGCATCGTCTTCTAGTGGTTACTACCCTATGCAGCTTGGAGCATCTTACGGATCAGATTTTGCTACCGGCATATTTGGATGGGCTCTTCCATAGCCATATCATCATCCCGAGGATACTTCTCGAAGCCAGAGATTTGAGATGTCTTACAATCCAGAGAGGATGTCTTATGGGATGAATATTCAGGAGTACAGTGCGTCTTGGTTAGATGGATGGACTGATGTTCCTCCAGACTATGCCAATGATCCAGATATCTATGAGCGTCACAGACACTCGACGTGATATTAAATGCAGAGCAGATCTTGAGGTTAGTATATCATTTTTTGTATTTTATACTTTAAAAGTTTAGATATATTTTAAAGCACATTATATATATTTTTTTTAATTTTAGGATGATAGAGTTGTAATATAATGTAAATAAATATATATTTGAAATTTTGGATCAAGAGTCTCTATACCGCTACCGAACTCAAAAATTGAACCCAAATATGTCAATAACATGCAATATAATATAATTTTGGGATTATAATTATGAATTAATAACTTGGAGATCCAAAAAAAAAAAAACAAAACCAAAAAAAAATTGTACCGGTACCGAACCGGTATGTTGGAGCATATCGTGTGTCGGTACGATACCGTACCATATCGTACTGGCCAGACGTCGGTATGCGCACTGGTACCGATATAGCAGATCTTGATTATGATGAATTTAGATCATGCAAGACGTACAAATCTTGCTCATTATAACACAAAGATGGATTATCCACACATTGTTACAGTAATAGAAGGAATCCTCTCATTCTCCTTGGTAATCATGTTTTATAGTCAGAAATCTGATTTGGTAATTTATGCACAATATGGGATTGAAAGAATAATTCTTGAAATGAGCAGTAATCTTAATTTCTTTGACTCTTAATTGAGTATTTTATTTATAGTATATATATGCAGTATATTTATCTAATATATTGTTGTGAATTAATTTCTATATTTTGTCTCTCTCATGACTTGTGATGAAGGATAGTGTTGGAACTAGTTGTAATTGGAGTCTTCCAAAGTTTAAGTACTTGTATGGAGTCTATTGTCTAAGCATGGTTTGGACCTTGGTCGTCTAAAGGTCATTTTGGATTGCTTCTTTGGTGCTTTCTAGAAGGTGTCAGATCTTTGTATCCAGAAGGGAACGGTGTAGAAAATTAGAAATGTCCCCAAGTCATTATATATGCATATTAGGATTTCACTATGTAAGGAGCCCATAGGTGAAAAAATTCCAAGGGCTTGTTACACCGTCATTTCTTTGCCCATGCCACGACCATCGAGAGCTTCAGTGTGTGAGGCCCACCAAATTTCCATAGCTAACAGACCACATAAATAGCAAGAGGGGCTGGCTTAGTGGGCTCGTAGTCAATGGTTTAAACTTGTTCCAAGTCTAAATCATGCTAAAAATTAGCGAGACAGGTGTAGACCAGCATGCATCCTTATGTAGGTTGAACCCGCTTAAAATGCAGGTTGGTTTAAGGAGGCCGTAGGTTGTCCTAGCCTGGCATGCATCCCTATGTAGGCATATTGGTTTCAAGTACCTGCAAATCTAGGTCAGATCGAAGCCCATCATGGGCTCGATCTAAAGTTTGACTGAAACCACACCCATCAACAAATTGGATTGGTCTAGGTCCATTGGGTCCATTGATCTAGTCGAACTCTGTTAAGATCAAGATTTTAAACCTCATGAGATGGAGGTGTCCTGGTTTCACCATAGAACAGGACATCCCATTGTCCCATCCCATCCTGACAACGGTCCCGATTATGCATTTTAGTAGATATTCTCCATCTCTTTTCCCTTCTTTCATTTCTTACTTTTTTCTAATCTTTCTTTCCTTCATTTTTTTTTCTCTTTCTTTTGCCTTCCCCTTTTTTTCTTTCCTTTTTTTTCTTTTCTTATCCCTTTCTTTTTTCCCCCTTTTTCTCTCTCTCTTTCCTTTCTTCCTCCGCTTCCTTTCCTTTTCTTCTCCCTTTCTTTTTTCTTTCATTTTTCTTCTTCTTTCTTTTCATATTTTCCTTTTCTTCATCTTTCCTTCCTATCTTTTTTTCCTCTTTCTTCTTTCTTTTTTCTTCTCTTGTCATCTGGATGGGTTTCGGGGTCCCCAACTGTCCTGATCTCATTCTCACAGGAACGGGATGGGAGGTTTGGGATGCTCGTCCCACTGGGACGTAAAACCTTGGTCAAGACAAGTGCCTTACCCAAGTATGATAATATTTGGATCATGTAAAAATTATTTTTGCTAGGTACTAGGCGGGTATGGTGATTTGGTGAACTTAGTTCCCTTTTTTCCCCCCCTTCCAAAACCCCAAAAAAGAATTGACATAGTTTCAAAGTGTAATCAGTAAATTCTATTAGAAATGTCAAAGGTATCAAACTATGCATCATGGTTTGCTTAACCATGCTGAATCGACTTGTTTAGGGTGTTCCAGACCAAATTGGTTGGTTACCAGCATGGTTCTTGGCATCGGTTTGAAACAGAGGGAGAGGGAAAAGAGAGAGAGAGAGAGGGAGAGGGAGGGAGGGAGAGTGAGCGGGAGGGAGGGGGGCTCGGAAAGAGGGAGAGAGGGCTTGGAAGCCCTTCCTGTTTCGTTTCAAAACAGGGATCCCCTGTTTCATTTCGATAGGGACTCTATGTATTTTTAGCAGATTTTAAATTGATGTCAGCAAATGATTTGCCGAATTCACTAAATCACTTGCCAACTTTAGTTGAAAAATAAAAAAGAAATGCTTGCCTTGGAATGGCATGGTACAGGCTTGTACCAAACTTTGCCAGTCATCGACATAGGTCTTAGATTGGTGCAGCGAACTTTATACATTATATATCAGGTGAACTAGCAATTCCTAATCTGGGCCAGGTCCACATCTGAGTTTGGTTTTGCTCATGAAGAATCAGTCCCATACCCTATGCTGCATTGAGTCCGGGTTGGATACTTCTTGGTAGATCTAGAATTAGACTTATTGTTTTTTCAGGTCGGTCTATAGATGTAGATTGGGTCCAGGTCAGTTCCGGGTCCTTGTGTTGCAATGATAGCCTAAAAAGGTAGGCCAATAAACTATAGTCTTGTGTCTATGTGAAATATCTCATTCTTTGTTTGATTATGTACTTTAATTCATTTTATATATTATAAGATCCATCTATTGCTTTGTGTACATTGATCACCTTGTAGTTATGAGGTTTTCTAATGATATATTGTTAGGCTCAATGCCCTGTGCTGTATGGCATCCACTTGTAAAAAATATTCTTGAGCAATCATATAGTCTAGTATGCAAATTTGTTTAGTTGTTCATTTCTTTTATTAGTCTCATCATTTAAACTGAACAAGCCCTGTTAAATTCCTTTATATATATATATATATATATATGTATGTATAAAATCACTTTTTATAAGGTATCATAATTAACATTTGTTTCATTATCAAAGTTCTGAAGAAGAAAGAAGAAGAGGAAAGAAAGTCCCTTGGTGGCGGTATTCGTCAAAGGAAGACCATTAGTAAGTTATTTTTATTTGTTTTTTAAAGTTATAGTATACATTTAATAGCTCATATCTTTGCTGTTGGAGTCCATTACCCAAATAATATATATTTTTTTTTACAAAACTAATGCATTTTTAAAGTTATTTACAAAAGTAATGCAAAACCATAAAACGTCATTTGAAATGGTATTTTTTGGATAGAAAATGTCATTTCAAATGGCGTTTTATGGATCCACGTCACCTCCTCCCCCATCCCCTGTGGACCATCAAAATAAAAAAAAATAAAAATCACCATTTGTCACCTCCTCCCCCATCCCCCGTGGACCATCAAAAAAAAAAAAATCATCATTTCAAATGGCGTTTTAAATAAAGCGCCATTTCAAATGATGTTTTCAAATAAAGCGCCATTTGAAATGGCGTTTTCAAAGTATCTCCTAAAAAAAAAGAAAAAAAATCAATTCATATCATCCCCATACCGATCTATATCGGTTTCGAGCGGTTGGTGTCTATACCGTACCGTATTGATGCCGTACCGATCTGTACTGCACCGTACGTAGCGGTTCGTGCCTGTACCGTACCAAGATGTACCGGTGCGGTCTGCTTCCTTTCATTTGCCGAAAAATCGGCCTAAACCTTGCAGGTTTCCCACCGATACGGTACGGTACTAGCCGTATCGGCCGATTTGGGCCGGTACAGAATATCATACATCCAGCTGTAGCCCTAGTAGATTTGGGTCCGACACAATCGTCCCATCATTCCTTATCAACTTGGAATCCTCGTCCTCACCATGATTCAGAATGCTTTTTTTGTCGAAATCACCGTAGTCCATCATCCGGTTGTCAGGCTTCAATCCTTCGTTGAAATAAGCTCTCACCATCTGCTCCGCGATACATGTAAAACTGTATCATACCCTCAATGAAAGAAGATGAGGAGAGAGACCAAATGAAAGCAAGTGTACAGGTGAAGAGGTGTGAATATCAGATGCCATTCTATCGCAGTCCTTCTTCATAAACAACTGACTTGTCTGATTTAGCTTATTTTTGGCTATTTCAAAAGATGTAATTAAATTACCCGACATATTATTATTATTTGCATTATAATTTCTATGGCCCTTTTAGCATAACTTTTTCTCTCCTAATCTTCTGGGACACATGAGACTACGTGTATTCATGTCCACAGAGCATAACATCCGATCACTTGAAATTAAATTAATCTCTGATAAAAATAATAATTAATATTAATAATATAAAATAAAATATAAATATCAAGTGTACAAAAAATAGTACAATAAAAGTTTCAAAAATACTAAGTACAAATCTAAAAAATATTAAGTCCCACGAGGACGTTGTGGTGGCCGTGGTCGCTTGGATCTTCTCAGGAAGGTTCTCAACGGCCGTTCCTGCTCCTGTATCTGCTATGATGGCTCCTCTCCCATATCAGTGGACGTCTGCTGGTCATGCTGCTCAGGAATAATTGATGCAGTCGGAGCATCTGCGGACTGAGTGATCCTCTCAACCTCCTCATCTGGATATAAGGATGGGTCTGAAAAGAAAGTGTCATACTCACGTGGCCAATTGGTACCCGATGTCATCTGGGGCATGTAGGAAGAAAAAGGCCCTGCCATCTATGGATCAAAAGGTGGTGGCATCTGTGTAGCGTGTAGTGATGACATCTGTGGAATATGCAGTGATGACATATGTGGAATATATGGTGACGGTGTATATCTCATATCTGACGCATCGGCTGCTCCATGCCAAGGCGCACAGCTATCTCATGCAGTATCCGGATCCGCTCGTCTTCATCAGTCGTAGATAAAGCACAACGAGTGTCCAATATAAGATCAGACATAGAATTAGTCTACATAATAAAAACAAAATTAGCAATATACTGCAAAATATGAAACAAAGATATAGCAGAACTACATAAAATATTTTGCAATCTTCATTATTAGAAGTAAAGACATTGATATAAAGTATAATTTTTGTGGTCTTATCAAAAGATGCACAGCAGAACTCACCCTCGTATCCTGAAACTGCATATCGAGGTTGTCCAATGACTTGCACTATAACGTAAAAAATCAAGCCATGTAGTCAGTATATGCACGGCCTCTCAAAATGTGATCACCATGAATTGTGATCTCGACGTACATTCCAAATGATGATGTATTCTGTATGTCTGATACGCCAGTCAATACGAGCTCTCCCTCGTTGATTAATACGATGAAGTCCCTGACTGATATCAAGCTGCTCTGGGATGCCCTGAATCTAGCCAAATTGCTGCAGCACGATCGGAAAGATGCCACTCCACTACATCAAAACAAATAAGTGGCACCTTAGCAATTCATATGTCATGTCTAACTGTACACATCTGCGGCAATATAGTCAATATCTTATCTGTATATGGCTCTTACAAAAACTGATAAAGTTAAAATAAAAAATAAATTAGTAAGCTAAATTTTTAATAGATTATGAATACTATAAAATGATTTTGTAAATAAATCAAATTTATCCGTCTATGTGTATCAATTAACGTATCCAGCTGGCACCTATAAATTTGTGACACTCTCGTCGATACGTTGTGAATGTTGAATACAACATTCCATCTGCTTGACAGTGTATTCATGTTAAATAAATTTTATCGGATTTAAAACATTACTAAATTTCAAGTAAAGGGAGCAATATTTTTATACCTATATCCCAACTGTTCGTCTAGTCTGAATGGGACATCAGGGTCATGTTGTTCTTGTGGCATTTTGAGCAACTATCGCCATAATAGACTGATAGTTGGCATCCTCTCTAATGCCCAAATCTGTAAATTTCAAAAAAATCATACATGATATATCCAATCAGAGCTAAAATAGAATATTAAAAATATAAACTTTTAATTCACATACCTGTAATAATACAAGATAACCACCAATCTCGCTCTGGTCAGCATAAGAATCCTGGCACATAGCTCTGTACAGGTAAGCTAGTGCTGCATTGCCCCAACTGAGCCTATGAGCGAACTCTAAATTCTCTAATAATGGTAAAAACATCAACTTCATCTTGTTCGATGAAGTATCATGTAATGGAACACCATCTAGCAACTGCAGCACCTGGCCCTTGACATACTGCTACACCATCTCCTCTGGTGTGTCATCTCCAATATGAAAATATCGATAACGATCATCCAAACACTATCTTCAATCATGAATAATCGAAAAATTGAGCCTCGGGTTTAAACCCTAGCAATCGTAAGAACAAAGCCTATCACTCTGGAATGGTAAGCGTGGGATCAACTCTGGTAATTGGATCACCATCAACTGGTAGTCTGGTAAGGATGCTAACATCCTGTAACGTGATGGTCGCCTCATCGAATGGAAGATGAAATGTGTCTCTGAACGCCATCTCTCAAGCAAGGCAGTAGTAAGACCAACATCCATCTGTATGCAACCTATCGATACACTCTATAGAATCTCAGATATCGTAAATAATCTAGCACTCTAGGTGGGATGTGCTCTGTCCTCCAAAAATCAGCATCGGATCGTCATAGTCAAAGATGTCTGGGCTCTTGCAATAAGATATAATAATTAGATAATGTATATGACTTTAACAAGATTTTTTTTATAAAAAATATTAGTAAGACTAGGATTGGAATGCTTATACCGCCATCTAAAATAGTCTGTGATCGATGGTGCTCCTGCAATGTAAGAATACATTTGTCTCGAGGGCTTGGATGTCACAGATCGTAAGCCATAACATGCTAATGAATCTAAAATAATGATATATATCCCAAGTGTATTAGAGCATGAGAAATATTATAGCCATTCATTTTATGAGAAATATAATTTTCAATGCATGAAAATGATGATGTCACTAATTCATTACTAGTAAATATCTGGTAGCACAATATTGTCACATAATACAACTTAAACACAAAATACAGTTTATCTCTGGATATAAAACAACATTGAAAATATAATCCCACAAAAATATATAAAACAATATTGAAAATACATCTTCGGAATGTTTAATTTCTTTCACTGCTTGAAGTTGAAGTGTGTTGCAGTATCGTAGGACAGTGGCGGCGATCATGACCTTGTTCCTTATAAATGCTACAGTGATTCTTATTTTTTATTTGCCTATCATCCATTTCATTTCGCAGTCTTGTTGACTTTGGTCTGTTTTTCTGCTTGGATCTCAAACGATGATGATCAGGAATACATTTGAACATACGTGTATGCATCCAATAATCTTAATGTGGTAATGGATTAAACTTGCCACTCCAAGTATTCATATATATTGTAATTATATATGCATCATCCACAAATCTACTAAAATATACAGCAATTTTTTGGCACAGCTAAAATGTGTGAGCATAGATATTTGTACAAGTTTCACTTTCCACAAGAACGTTTCGTTTCAGTTAAAATAACAGTATGAGAATTTTTTCTACCTCGTAACCTTGCGCTTGCTCTCCTCGTAAGCACTTCATATATGCTTCTTTGAAGGTTGAACGCTGTTACTCAGTGCTGGTTATTTTTAACTTAATTTTCAGCAATTTTAATAGTAACATGAGGAGTAAAAAGATAATTTGGGCTCTCCTGTACATATCTTAAGGCTTGGGCATGTCTTGTATTAAAGTATTTCACAAGACGGTAAAATGTCATTAGAACACAAGCTGTAATTGACATATTTCTAGCTCCTTATAAAATACTGTTAAAAACCTCCGACAAATTTGTAGTTAAGACACCATAGCGCAGGCCGTTATTATGTGCCAATATCTATTTTTCTTTTTCTAACTCAGACAACCAATTTCAAGCCTCTTCATTCACTGTTCTGATCCTACCCATCATAAAGTTGAACTTGCGAACTTGATGAGTACTTCCTGCTTACCATATTGCTCTTTTGAGCTCTACATTTTTAAAATGAGTATTAAAATTACTGCAGATATGTCTTAAGCAGTATCAGTGATAGGCACGTGGCGGACTGCATCCAATAGACTTATCTGCAATGGCATTTAATATACCTGGATGTCTATCAGAAATTAAGCATACTCCATTTCTATCTTTGATGACATGTGGTCTGAGCTGGAAAAGAAACCAACTCCAACTGGCAGTCGTCTTCTTTTCTACAATTGCATATGCTAAGGGAAATATTCTATTTTCTGCATCAATTCTTGTTGCAATTAACTTCTTACCTTTAAACTTTCCATACAAGTGCGTGCCATCAATGCTGATTACAGGACGGCAGTGCCTAAAATCCTGGATGAATAATTTGAAAGCTCAGAAAATATAATTTAAAACTCGGACATCGGAATTTGCAGTTTGAAAAAAATCTCATGAGATAACAGTATCGGAGTTTGCACGTTAGAGTGCAGCCATATAATTGGGTAATTTTGCATAAGACGGCTTCCATTCTTCATAAATATCAACCAATGCCTTCTGCTTTCCACACTATGCTTTCTTGTACGACAATGTGTATTGAAATTGATCATTAACGATTGTCATAATAGCTTCAACTCTAACATCGGGATCATTCTTAATAATATATCGGACTAGTGTGCCAATCATCTTTTCACTGACATGTTTGTGGTCTTGACTCAACTCCATAAACAAACAAGTGTGAGGACCTTCATATTTTGTGATTTGAAAATATCCATGCTTTTTCAACAATGCAGCATGAAGCCTCCATTTACAATTTTGAACATTATTTGATGATGCACATCATACGGACTACAACTTTGAATGTGACTGAACTACATTGTATGTCCGATGCTTCAGAATGTGATAAAGATCAACAGCTCTCTTTAGATAATTTTTACTCTCAAATATTAGACTTTTAAAAAATTCAATCATCGAGGAGTCCCAAAATTGGTAGTCAGAGTTCAATCTTCGATTAGTGCTAACACAATCACCATCATCTAAATTTATGTTGTTAAAAAATTGTGGAGATTTATGCAAACGAGGTTGAGGTTCTCCCATATTAATATCAGGCTGAACATCTTCATCATCATCATCATGACTGCTATTGTCCTCATCCATTCAATAGTCTTTATCCTCATTTTCATCTGACTCAAAGCCTAGATTATTAGAATTTATTTCACCATCTACCCAGTCATCGTCTCCTATATGAGTATCGTATCCTGTACTTACTACTATTTCCATCATATGAGAAGTCATCATGGCAGAAGACACAGGAGAAGTCACCATAGGATTTTGAATAATTGGACAACTAGGACCAGCAGTAGTAGAATGTTGTTCTGCAAATATGACCTCAACACTATCTATTTGCACCATAGGAGTTACGAAAGGCGAGGAAGGCCCAGGAATATTGTCCTCTTGGGTTAAAAGCCAACTATAGTATCCAAAGTTCGGTACATTTTCTTTTTCAATATATAATTCTAAAAATCGATATTCTGAATATTTCAAAGAAAATATCAGCATTTTTTGGACATCTTCATCATCATCAATTGGAACTAAGATATACTTGCTCTGCATTAACTGTTCCGACAGATTAGGAGATCTCCATTTCAAATTGATTTCATATTTTTCTGGTCTTCATTCAATTTGATTTCATATTTTTCTTTATCTACAGGAATACTACTGTATAAATGGTCCAATAATTCTTGACGTGATAATGATGAAGATATCTTAATCATCCGATTTGCAGGATGACTGTATTGCACGCTAGCTTCGCCATTCTGTATTATACTATCATAATACAATAGTAGACGAACCCGAGTACTGGCTATTTTCTCAAAAAAATTTATGACAATATCAAAATCAAAATATTTTGTATTAATAATTATTTTATCATTTCAAATGACTTACATGATAAATGCATCCTATCATCACCTAATAGGCAAAGATAGGTCTTATCCTATTCAGAAATTGCATCAATTCTATAGGTTAATTACAGTAATCAAACGATACGCAATAGGGACCGAAAGAAATTTCAGCAGTATTTCTCCTTAGTTCTCCCTACACGGTTGAAAATGTGTCAGGAGAACTAAAGGAAAATGCTGTCCGAATTTTTTTTTTGAAGCTTCTGTGTATCGTTTGATTACTGTAATTACCTATACAATTAAATACAATTCCCAAACTGTCCAAACTGGACAATCAATTGACTAATTTATATATTTTACGGTATCCATACAAAAATATATAATTAAATTACAAAAACCTCCCTAAGTTTAGGTCGAGATTGTACTTAAGTCCAGTATTTTAAAAAATATACACCTACAGCTCGGTATTTATGAAAAATCTACAATTTAGTCCCCACCTTAGGGGGTACGTGTAGATTTTTCGTAGACGTTAAGAATGTAGGTGTAGGTTTTTCAAAACATTGAACTCATATGGTAATTTCGACCTAACCTCAGATGAGTTTTTATAATTTATTTATATATTTTTGTACGGATGTCATAGAATATTCTGCATTGGTCAACTGACGGGTCTACAGTTCTATGAAATGCAACATATTTAAAATTTTTAAATTAGCATCGGATCCATTTTTAAATCAAATCCGAGTCTATTTTTAAAAAAAATATAGCAAACAACAATATTAACCAAATTGATTAGAGACCCCTCATACATTGCAAATAAATAATAATAATGATAATAATGAGACAAAAAAAAATAAAAAAAATAGAGTGGTGGTGGTGGGGTGAGGGGGTCGGCGGGACGGCACTGAGCGGGGGTGCCACGATGGGAGGGCATCGGGCGGGGAGGGGGACCCACTGGGGGGTGAGGGGGGCAGCCGCTACCGGCGGAGGGCCAAAGGGGGAGGGGGGTTGCCGCCAGTCGGAGGCCTTGGGCTGGGGGGCAGCCGTCGTCGGCAGAGGGCCAAAGGGGGGTGGTTGGGGAAGGGGGGCCGCCGCCGCCCGAGGGGGGCCTGTTGTCGGTTGGGGGCCTTGGGCCGGGGGGGGCGGCCGCTGCCGGCAGAGGGCCAAAGGGGGGTGGTTGGGGGAAGGGGGGGCTGCCGCCGCCCAGAGGCCTTGGGCAGGGGGGGCGGCCGCCGCCGGCAGAGAGCCAAAGGGGGGTGGTTGGGGGAAGGGGGGCCGCCGTTGGCAGAGGTTCAAAGGGGGGGCGCTGCCGTTGGGGTGGGGGAGGTGCCGTCGGGGAGGGGGGTGGGTGGGGAAGGGGTGGTCGTCGCCGGGCGGGGGGGAGGCGTCGCTGGGGGGGGGTGCACCACCGGGCCAGGGGGCTGGTGGGGAGGGGGGGCGCTCGCCGCGGGGGGCTGCCGCTGGGCCAAGGAGGGGGGCGCGGGGCTGTCGCTGGGCCAAAAGGGGGGCGGCTGCCGCCAAGGTGGTGGGGCCAAAGGGGGGCGCGGCCGTCGCTGGGCCAAAGGAGGGGCGGGGTTGCCACTGGTTAGGGGCCGGGGGGGTGGGGGTCGGCCACCGCCGACAGAGGGAGAGAAGAGGGGGAATAGAGACTTACCAGCATGGAGAGAAGAGGAGCTCGTCGCCGTTGGAGAAGGGGAAGAGCTCGGAGTCGCCGTCGGAGAGGGGGAATGCAGGTATGTTTTTTTTTTTGTATATATCAGGAATAAACATCATATGAAATGGCATCTTTGAAAATACCATTTCAAATGACGATTTTGATTTTTTTTTTTTTTGTGGTCCATGGGAGATGGGGGAGGAGGTAACGTGGACCCATAAAATGCCATTTGAAATGGCATTTTCCACCCAAAAAATGCCATTTCAAATGGCGTTTTATGATTTTGCATTAGTTTTGTAAATAAATTTAAACATGCATTAGTTTTGTAAATAAATTTTTTTTAATATTATTTGGGTAATGAACTCTTTGCTGTTGAACAAAGTCCTATCATTTTACATGTTGAAATCTCATGGTAAATTTTCATAAAATGCTTTCCTTCATCTCACTCACACTAATTTTTTTTTTTTTTATGTTGCTATGAATCATTATGTATGATTCTTACGGCATGTAAGAAACTTGTTGAACATATAGACCTTCTCTTAGCTTATTTGAAAGTTATTGAGTTACCTATGGTCTGAAAAAGATGTTGTACTCCAACTCTTCTACTAGCATGAGTTTTGTTTGTTACCTCACATTATTTGAATTTCTCAGTGGTCGAAAAAATGATATTGTGCTTCAACTCTTGTGCTTGCTAATATGGATAAAAAGGCATCCCATAATCTATAATTTTTTGACATAAAATTGTAATATTTCAACCTATATCTTAACATAAAAAGACAAAGAAAGAAAGAAATATGTTTGACCAAGAATATAATGCTGATATATGCTCAAGTATTCCAATGCCATTCAGTCAGCAAGTTGATGTTTCCAACCTTGCAACATTTGTAGATCAAAATCCAAGACTCGAAGTAAATCCATGTCTTTTTTATGCTGAGAAGAATCAATGATGAACTGTCAGTAAACCTTGTGCTTTTGTGATTTTTTCCCCCTCTTTCTATTTTTGTTTTTTAGTTGTTAGAGATGCTATTTGTAATATCTACACTCTATAGTATTTCTTCATAGTAGAAATTTAGTTCTGCTTTGTGAGGCCAAGGTGGCGATGAGAATTAAATTGGGAAATTACAAGTTGTGAAGATAAAGAGGTGATGACTATTCTTACCAACACATATTCTTACCATGACAGCTGACCAAATTCATACAGCTGAACAAATTCATGGCTTAGGACTTCACCATACATATGCATGCTTGTGGCTAGCGGTTTTTCTAATTGGTTAGGCAGCTGGTCCCTTAGCATAATTATTTGAAATGGGGAAGTCGGTTTAGCACCTCAAGGGTCAATATTTGCTTTTCTCTAATTTCTATTGCCTGTCATTTTAATCAAGCACGAGAGCCTGTATGTTTGTGCATCTAGTTAGATAGTTGTGGCCTGCTTGACCAAAAATTGACAGAAATGTCTAACGAATCAGATCATGGAGAAGCATAAAAATTGATTTCACTTATTGCATATCAATTGGAGAAAGATGCAGTTAATGAAATTATATGCTTACGGAATATAGATTTAACTGCTGCTAAATGTAAGTTCTTGATGCCTTAATGGCTTGTATATTTTCCTAGGGTAGGTTCCATTCTTAAACAACTCACCTGCTCAGGCTGTCTTAAGCATTCAAACTTCTTCGCATCAACTCTTTGTTGTTTCATTCATGGTTTTATCATGTCAACTTTTTTGCATTTCTTTTGTAATGTTTAATTGTCATATATTAAACTGTTTTGTTCTTTTTATTTAACTGATTTGTTGTTGCTATTTGATTCAACATATCTCTTGCAGGCTCTTCAGCTTAGTAATATCCAGACATGCCTTTTGAATTCCCTCACCTTGTATCTCCTTCCATTTGTTCCTCCTCTAGTCTACTAGGCATTGATATGGATCCTAGGGCAGTTGGCTTTATTTTCAGAAAGATTTCTGATGCCAAGTATTTTATCAATGTGCTTGTCTATTTATTTATTTATTTATTTTTTAAACTGTGCTTCATCAAGGTAATCTTGTGCTGCTTTGTAGCATGTACTTCATAAAAGTAAGTCTCAAACTCATCAGAACCATGATGTGTGGTCATCATGGTTGATCAAAAGCAACATTGAACTTGAACCGTTAATAAAAGCAATCATATGAGCAGATTGATCATAATGAAACATGCATCACAGGCCATAAATCTTTAACAAAATCTACTTCTAAAACTTTCAACATAGTGTATTGTATATCATACATTACATCTTTAGAGGTACAAGGAACTTAACACATGGAAGCTACTTTAATAATCACTCAACTAAGATTTTAAATCCTGTGGGACTAAGGTATCCTGTTTTTTCCATGGAATGGGATGTTCCACTGTCCTGTCCTATCCCGACAACAGTCCCAGTCATGTATCTTGATGGATATTCTTCATCTTTCTCCCCTTCTTATTTATTTTCTTTATTTTATTTTTTTTTCTTTCTTCTTTCTGTTCTTTCTTTTCCTCTACCTTCTTTTAATTTCTTTGCTTTTCATTCTTTTTCTTCTCCTTTCCTTTCTTTATTTCATTTTCTTTTTCTTTTCTTTCATTTTTTTCTTTTCTTTATCTTTCCTTCTTTCTTTTTTTCTCCTTGCATGGATAGATTTCGGAGTCCTGAGCCTGTCTTGATCCTGTTTTCTCGTAGGAATGGAATGGGATGGGACGTTTGGGATACCCTCTGCCCTGTTAGGATGTAAAACCTTGCACTCAACCCAAAAAGCAACTTCAAAGCGCCAAGTCTTCTTCTACAAAAGGTGCACTATAATTGTTGCTAATCATTTTAAAAGGACAGTCAGTGGACGAAGTGAGCTGCATAAATAAATAAATAATGTTCCATTGAAGAATAAATAACTTCTAAATCATAAAGTGTAAATCAAATAGAACATTGGAAAGTTGAAGCGAAGGTTCAGAAAGAAAAATATATTGAAATGCCATAGTTTTTTTAAAGAGGAAAGAGATATTTCAAGTTGAACAAAATATTAAGCACAGAAAGCTTTATATCACGGGTTGTTTTCTATTTTCTTACAAAGGTTCATTTATTACACTAAAATGGTGCCATCTTGGAGTAGCGTTGATATGCCTGGTATGGTATGGGGGTGGGCTGTACATACCAATACTCAGTGCACCACCCTATTGCATAATAGTTTGGTACTGATATGATAACGTATGCTCGGTATGCACCAGTATAGACTCGTATGGCGCATTATACTAAAACCAACATTTTATGTCCCTTAGATGGGGGTGTCCCGATTTCTCTATGGATCGGGATGCTATACTATTCACCCCATCCCGGCAATGGTCCGGGTCAAACATCTTGGTAAATATCCTCCATCTCTCTCTCTCCTTTCCTTCTTTTTTTTTTTTTGTTTCCTTTTGTTCTTTCATTTCTTTTTTTTTCTTTTTCTTCTATCTTTCTTTTTTTTTCTTATCCCCTCCATTTCTTTTTTCGTCTTTCTTCCCTTCCTTTCATTCTTTTTCTTCTTCTATCCTTTCTTTTTTCGTTTCACTTTTTCCTTTTCTTCATAATTCCTTCCTTTCTTTCCTTTTTCTTCTCCTCTCTCTTTGTGGTTGGGTTTCAGTGTCCCGATCCTATCTTGGTACTGTTCTCTCGTAGGAATGGGATGTGATTGCGAGGGTGGCTGCTGTTTTGCTGGGATTTAAACCTTGGCTAAAACCCCTTCTATTAATGTTACTTGGCCATCTGACACAGGTGACAAGTGTCTAGATGTCCTAAAATGTCCAACATGGCAAGTTTAGAAAATGGGACACAAGGACATGGCTAATATTTTAATTCATATATGCAATAATGTTTAAATGTATTTGGGATTTGAAAATATTTGTATTCTAGGTTATCAATTTTGGACCATTGTTTCATGTAAACCCATTATCCGTGGTTCAGGCTGAACTTTGTTTAACCCACCATGTAATTTGATATGGCCCTGGTCTTTCACCCATGCAAATGAGGTATCTAGTTTGCATAGAAAACTGTATACATGCTTCTCAAAGATTACCCATTACATAATTTTTTGATGTATCCATTATACTTCAAAATGTTCGTTTGGTAGATCAGAATTCAGAACTCTTTCCTTTCCTTTTGATTTTCATGAGAAGAAAATCTTAGATCTAAGTAGAAGCAGAGAGAGAACTTCCAATGTTCATATTAGATACCATTGTGATCAGACACTCTAAATCCAAATATCATTGCCTCACTATTGGTGATGGCATGCCTGGTCCTGTCCCTCTAGCCCACCATTGACACCAGCACTCTCCTCCGAATGCGCGAGTGATTCCTTCACCCCATGCCCTTGCTGCCTTCATGCAAGAAAGGTGTGCACCTTCTTTTGTTCTCACACTCATCTCCACCTCCCCCTTCTCTCTATTTCTCTTACTACATCTTTGCTCCCGCCTGGTAACACTACCTTATATTCTCATTTCTAATGCAGCTATTTCAGCTACTCTTGTTGATAATTCAAATGAGCTTCTCATTATTCTCATTGTTGTGTCCTCTGATGCAACAAAGGTTTCAGAACTTCAAAAAATTGCTAGTGTTGATGCAAAAATCCGCCGACGTCGGAGAAGCTGGAGTCGAGGGAGTCGCGGTCGCCGTCGGGACCGGCAAAGAAAGTCTAAACCAAAGTTGGGGGTGCTCCGGCAAGACCCTCCGACACTCAAGTCAGTTCTCTGCCTCAACAAGAATGGAGTGTTTGAACGAAAATTTTAGCAGAGTTTTTAGATAGAGATTAGAGCTTAGAGAATAACATATCTGGAGGTCCCTTTTTATAGGTGGAGGGCGTAACAGATTGACAGCGACGTCTGTAGCCGCCCAGTAGTGGGCCGTTCGGGGCCATGAGGAGTTTGTTACGGAGAGTAGTGGAGTAGAGTCGTGGCCATCGCCGTGGCCTGCAACGTGGAGCCCGCTGTGGAGAGTGGAGTGATATCCGTTGTCGTGACTTGCCAGAGCATGATGGAGCCGTGCGGGATCCGTTATGGGAAGTGGAGCAGAGTCGCGACCATTACTGTGGCCTGCCAGGGAGTCCAGGCCTGTCGGTCGAAGCTCGGTTGGGGTGTTTGGTGGAGAGGGATAGCTCTCCGCCTGAGAGGAGCTCAGATGTTGCTGGCGAGCTTTCTATCGTTGGGTGCCTAGGGCGCTAGTACTGCAGGCGAAGGTCATCCACTGTAGAAGCTCGGTCAGGAGCTTTCTGCTAGAGGGGTTCAGCTGCTGGGGCCCGTGCGTTGTAGGAGTTCGTCCGGAATCTGTCCGCTACAGAAGTTCGGTCGAAGTCTGGTTCCCGCAGAAGTCCGGATGGGGATCATTTGCTGAGAAAGCTCGGCCGAAACCTGCCTGCAATAGAAGTCCGGAAGGAATTCGTTCACCAGAGAAGCTCGGGTGGAGGCTTACAGTAGAAATCCGACGCGGACCGCTCATAGTAGAAATTTGAAGTAGACTGCTTATAGTAGTAGCTCGGAGTAGATCGCTTGTAGTAGAAGCTCGGTGTAGATCGCTTGTGGTGGGGGCTCGGAGTAGATCGCTTGTAGCAGAAGCTCGGTGTAGATCGCTTGTGGTGGGGGCTCGGAGTCCGACCCTTGTAAGAATTCGGATGAGGTCTATCTGCAATGGGAGTTCAGGGCTGAAGTCCGACTCCCGTATGAGCCCGGATGAAATCCAGAAGGCAGTCGACCACCATAGAGACTTGGATGGAGCCTGTCCGTCGTGGAGATCTGCTGTTGGGAAAGTTCGGCCACTAGCGAACTGATGTAGTTCTGGAAGAAATTCGGATTGGAGTCGATCGAGTCCTGTCGGAAAAGATCCGGAAGGGGTCCGGAGAACGGTTGACCCTTGTAGGAGGTCGGCCGATAGTCGAATCCAGAGAGCACTTGGGGCAGCCTGATAGACGATCGAAGAAGCTTATCGTTGGAGAAGTCCGGGAGATGCGGCAGGAGTTCGTCCGTCGGAGGAATCCAGTCGACACTTGTGGAAGAAGCTGTGGGAGTTTGTCCGTCGGCAAAACTTGGGAACATTGCGGAAGCTCGGCCGTCGGAGATGTTCAGAAAGATGTCGCCCAAGGTCGGACGTCGGTAGAACCTCGGGAGGGTCATTCCTGATACAAACTTCGGCTGGGGGGTTTTTTATACCCAACATCAGTCCCCCTACTTCCGAGTTCGAGTTTCGAATGAAGAAAGTATAGAGAAATTTTCACAGCCGAAGTTGCCCCCTTGAATTCTGCACGCGATCGCCCTCAGATATCCTGGCATTTAATGCACGCATGCCGGAGTCTTTTCAAATTGGGGCGACTCGAAGAGACTTTTCGAAATTCTCGCTAGAGCGTGGCTCCAGGTACGGCGTAATGATGGCTCTGCCAGCTGTCAGTCGTTTTTAGCCGCCTGCTGTGGCGAGTGGGACACGTGGCAAACATGGGTCGGCCTAGGGATATCCACCGTCATGACTGTGCCAGGCCCTGTTGCCTATTTAAACCCACTCCCCTCTAGGGACTTCATTTCGCCTGAGAGTCCAGTCGGCGTCTTTCTTCCATCTGAGAGTTCTGCCGCCCATCGGTGCCCTTTTCGACCTTAAGCATTCTTTGCGTCAATCCCCGCCATCTCCGCCGGCTCCCCGCCTACGTCGGGCCAATCTAGGTTGGTCCGAAACTTCTCTTGTCATTGCTGTCGTTCCTTCCTCTTCTTGCTTTGTTTGTTCAGCTTCCGAGGGTTTATTCGCAATCTTTCCCGATCTTTCGGGATTTCCTTCTTTCTTTTCTCTTGTTGCAGGCACGGACGTAGGAGTTGCCCGAGCGGCCCTTGCCGTCGACGTTCCTTAGAACGCCGAGCCTTCAGTCCTTCGAGCCCTTTCGAGGAGTTCTCCTGTCGGGGCTTCTGCCCTGGAGGTCCGTCTCGAGGGGATGCTGCGGATCGAGAGGAGGAGAAGGGAAACAGTGGCCCGCAAGTTCAGCGGCCGTCGAGCTGCCGCTGAGGGCTCCCACAGCTTCGAAGGGGACTCGAGGGAAAATTCCTTTAACAACAGAGATTTAATAACGGAATTGGTCGGTGAGTGCGTCCCGCCCGAGAATTTTGTAGTTGAACAGGGCGACACCGGTCAAGGGAGTAGAGTTGCCATCATAAACAGTGGCGGGCTTCTTGACGTCGACGGGTTCGAGGGACCAGAGGCGGTCGGTGCTGACGGCGGAACAGTAGAACTTATTGCGGGGGCGGTGGAAGTAGCGCATGCTGACCTCGTCGAAGTACTTAGGATGGTAATTATCGGAGAGAACACGGTGGTGGTGCATGCTTCTGGCGTTACCGCAGCCTCCGGGGTACTTCCAGTTCTTCTTGATGCAGGTCGTCATTGCCACCGCCATCGCCGCCGCCGCCCCTTGAGTTCTATCCCCCCTTTTCCCCTTAGGGTTAGGGTTTCGGCAATGGGGCGGAACGAGGCGGAGGGTGAGAGTCGACGGGTTCATCATGCGTACTGGGAAATACTGCTGAGAAAGATAGAACTGGAAGGAGAGGTCCGTACTGGGAAATACTGTTGAGAAAGATGGAACTGGAAGGAGAGGTCCGTACTGGAAAATATTGCTGAGAAAGATGGAACTGGAAGGAGAAGTCGAAAGCTTGAAGCGGTCTCTAATGTATTCCTTTCAGGTCTTGTAGTATTGTTCTTCTTTCCTTGGCCTTCAGGGCTTTGTAACGTATATCTTGTTAATCGAAAATGAAAAGGAGATTTTTTGTTACCTTGTCCGCACTTTGCGTCAAATTGTCGTCCGCCGAATTTTTTTTATTTATTTATTATATTTTTTTTATCTTGTTCGATGTCGATGTTGTCTGAAGGTTCCTGGTCGTCGTCGTATTGGCTTGCTTTTCTTGTCATCTTTCTTTTCCGGCCTTAAGGGCTTTGTAATGCATACTTAGTTAATAAAATGAAAAGAAAATTTTTCATTACCTCTTCTACTCATGTGTTAAGTTGCCGTTTGCCGAATTTCTTTCGATTTTTGCCTTGCTCGATATCGATGTCATTCGAAGATACCCAATCGTCGTCGCATTGACCTATCCCTTTTGTTTATGGCCACGGATTTGTCCGGGGCCACTCGAGTTTGATGCTTCCTTTCGGAGTTCGAGCTCGGGGGTCCGAACTTCTCGTCGCCTTGAGGAAGCCATCTTATCCTCGGTCTGTGTTGAGAGCCCTCTTGGAGACTGGAGATTTTTGATAAGAATCCCCGTCCTCGCTGAGACGAGATCCCCTGTATCTTTGACATAATTTGTTTTTCATTTGTCGCTGGTGTAGTTCGTCGCTTTCCTTTTTAACTTCTCCCCTTTTTCTTTTTCTTTTCTCGAGTGAGGGTTTTCCCTCTGCTCTTAGCGGGGTCGCTGGAGCGCAGAGGGGCCATCGAGAAGGTTTTCTTTTTCTTATCTGGTCTTGAATGACCGGATCTTAGTTGGCGTCAGGACGAGGTTCTCCTCCTATTCCTGATGTAGTCGAGTTCAGCTCAGGTTAGGACGAGGTTTTCCTTCTGTTCCTAACGGGACTGTGGGGGCACATATGGGCATTGCAGGGCCTCTCCCCCCATCCGGTCTAAAAGTAACCGGGCCTTCGACTTTGCTCATGTTAAGGCGAGGTTCTCCTCCTGTCCTTAATAGGACTGTGGAGGCACATAAGGGCGTTGTAGGGCCTCTCCCCCCATCCGGTCTAAGAAGAATCGGGCCTTCGACTTTGCTCATGTTAGGGCGAGGTTCTCCTCCTGTCCTTAACAGGGCTGTGGGGGCACATAAGGGCGTTGTAGGGCCTCTCCCCCCATCTGGTCTAAGGAGAACCGGGCCTTTGACTTTGCTCATGTTAGGGCGAGGTTCTCCTCCTGTCCCTAACAGGGCTGTGGGGGCACATAAGGGCGTTGTAGGGCCTCTCCCCCCATCCGGTCTAAGGAGAACCGGGCCTTCAATTGTGTCGAGACGAGGTTCTCCTCCTGTTCCCGACACGGTTAGTTTCAATTGTCCTGTTGATATAAGCTCGTGCCAAGAGAGAAGACATGTGAATATAAAACTTTTATTTAAAGTAAAGTTATCGGTAATACATTCGTAGATTTTTCGAGCTCCATGGTCGCGGGAGGTCTGCTCCCCCGAGTTCTCTGAGGTAGTAAGTTCCGGGCCGGACTACCTCCTTGACTTCGTACGGGCCTTCTCAGTTTGGAGCAAGCTTCCCTTGATCCTGAGGTTGCGAGACAGCGGCTCGTCGAAGCACTAGGTCTCCTGCTCTAAAGATTTTGTTTTTGACCCGGGAGTTGTAGTAGTGGGCGACTTTCTGTCTGTAAGTTGCCATCCGAACTTGAGCTGCCTCCCGCTTTTCTTCTAACAGGTCGAGGTTGGCTTTAAGACTCTGTGAATTGTGATGCTCGTTGAATGCCACGACTCGTGCTGACGGAAGTTTGAGCTCAATTGGGATAACAGCCTCCGTTCTGAAGGTTAGAGCAAAGGGGGTCTCCCCCGTGGGCAGTCTTTGGGTAGTTCGGTACGCCCACAACACATGATAAAGTTCATCCACCCAAGTTTCCTTCGCCCTTTCGAGCCTTGCCTTGATTCCTTGCAGCAGAGTTCTGTTGGTCACTTCAGCTTCGCCGTTGGCCTGAGGATGGGCTACCGATGTGAAGTTATGGGAGATGTTTAGGTCCTTACAAAATCCAGCAAACCTCGCTCCCGTAAATTGTCGCCCATTATCATTAATTATGGTTCTCGGTAGGCCGAACCTGCAAACGATTGACTTCCAGACGAAGTTTTGCACTTTAGCTTCTGTGATTTTTGCCAACGGTTCGGCTTCAACCCACTTGGTGAAATAGTCAATTGCTACCAGGAGGAACTTCCTTTGCCCTGACGCCACGGGAAAAGATCCAAGGATATCCATTCCCCATTGCGCGAACGGCCATGGGGCGCTCAAGGGTGTAAGTTCGGAGGCGGGCTGTCTTTGGATGTTAGCATATCTCTGACATCGGTCACACTTTCTGACGTATTCAATGGAGTCGCGGTACATTGTCGGCCAGTAATACCCTTGTCGGAGCAACTTATGGGATAAGGATCTAGCCCCCAGATGGCTTCCGCAGATTCCTTCATGCACCTCCCATAAGGCGTAGTCAGCTTCCGAAGGCCGGAGACATTTTAAAAGGGGCAAAGAGTATGACCTCTTGTACAATTTGTCCTCATAAAGAATATATCGAGAGGCTTGATTTCTGAGCTTCCGAGCTTCTTTTGCATCATGAGGAAGAACTCCGTCCCTAAGATATGCCACCAGTGGGTCGATCCAACTGGGTTTATGGCCGATTTCCATCACGGACCGCGATTCTTCCGTACTTGAGCACTTCAGAACTTCAAAGAGGACTTCCTTGGGTAGTTCAGCCGGAGCCATGTAGCCAACTTGGAGAGGAGATCGGTCCTGGTATTTTCCGTTCTTGGAATCTGCTTGATGTTGAAGCTACTAAATGCGGGGACGATCTTCTTTACCTTTTCAAGATATTTGGCCATGCTGTCCTCCCGTGCTTCGTAGTTTCCGCTGACTTGTCCCACCACCAATTGGGAGTCATTATAAATTTGGAGCCGATCTACTTCTAATTCTTTGGCGATCCTCAATCCTGCAATCAGAGCTTCATATTCCGCTCCATTGTTCGTTGCGGGAAATTCGAAGCGCAGTGCGTACTTCGCGACGATCCCCTCCGGATTGATCAAGATCAGGCCCGCACTTGCGCCCGACATGTTGGAGGATCCGTCCACATAGAGGGCTAAAAGCAATCAGGGAGGTCTGCTTCTTCTTCAGAGGAATTCGGTCGGGACTTCAGGCCGTCAGTTTCACCTTGTTCAAGTTCGGCCTCCTCCGGGATAGTGCACTCCACTATAAAGTCTGTCAATATCTGGGCTTTTACTGTCGGCCGAGGTTGATAGTTGATGTCAAATTCTGTGAGCTCGATCGCCCATTTCGCTATCCTCCCAGAAGCATCCGTCCAGTGTGGAATCGCCTTAATCGGCTGGTCGGTGAGTAACGTTATGGTGTGCCCTTGAAAGTAAGGTCGGAGCCTCCGGGCTGCAATCAACAGGGCGTAAGTTAGTTTCTCTAATTTAGTATACCTGGTTTCGGCGTCTCTCAACGCGCGACTGATGTAGTAGATCGGTCGTTGAATTTTTGTTTCTTCCTTAACAAGAACTGCTGCGAGAGCCATAGGGGAGATCGCCAGGTACAAGAATAACTCCTCTCCGGGCTCGGGCTTCGCCAATAGCGGAGGCGAGCCGAGGTAGTTCTTTAGTTCTTCGAACGCCTGTTGACATTCAGTGGTCCAACAGAAGTTCTTCGGCTGCTTGAGGGTTTGGAAGAAGGGTAAGCACCGTTCGGTTGACCTCGCAACGAAGCGATTCAGGGCTGCCACCTTCCCTGTAAGGCGCTAAACTTCTTTTATTGACTTCGGGGCGGCCATCTCCTGGATGGCGCGAATCTTCTCCGGATTGGCTTCAATTCCGCGCTTCGATACCATGAAGCCCAGGAATTTCCCCGAGGTCACTCCGAAAGCACATTTAGTTGGGTTCAGCTTCATCTTATACTTCCGGAGGGCGTCGAAGGTCTCCTCGAGGTCGGCGACGTGGTTCGTTGAGGATTTGCTTTTCACGTGCATGTCGTCCACGTAGACCTCCATGTTGCGGCCGATCTGCTCTTTGAAGATTTTGTTCACTAGCCGCTGATAGGTCGCACCCGCATTTTTGAGGCCGAAAGGCATGACTCTGTAACAGTAGAGACCACGGTTAGTAATGAAAGCAGTCTTTTCCTCGTCTTCTGGTGCCATTCTGATTTGATTATAGCCGGAAAATGCATCCATGAAGGTGAGAAGCTCATGGCCCGAGGTTGCATCCACCAGTTGATCAATTCTGGGCAGAGGGTAGCTGTCCTTTGGGCAGGCTTTATTCAGCTTTTTGAAGTCTATACACATCCTCCACTTGCCGTTTGCCTTTTTGACGAGGACCACGTTGGAAACTCAGTCAGGATAGTTGACTTCTCTAATGAATCCGGCCTTCAGGAGTTTATCCACTTCCTCGGCTATCGCCTTTTGCCTTTCCGGTGCATGACCTCAGATTTTTTCTTTCGTCGGCCGATGTTTTGGATCAACGGCCAGACGATGTTCCATGACCTCTGCGTCGATCCCCGGCATGTCCGTCGGAACCCAAGCGAAAACATCCGCATTCTTTTGTAGGAAATCAATGAGCTGCGCCCGCACCTCTTCCCCCAGGTTGGAGCCGATCTTCACCACATGCTCTTTATTCCCATCATTCAAAGGAACCGAAACAAGATCTTCAATTGGCCCGCCCCTTTCCTCAGTAAGGTCATCGCGGGCGTCCAATTCATCAACCAGACAGAGGTCAGATCGGTCACTTCTTTGCAAGGCTATGCTGTAGTAATGTCTCGCCAAGGCTTGATCTCCTTTGACCTCTCCAACCTCCTGATCCGTAGGAAATTTCAACTTTAAATGGTAGGTCGACACTACAGCTCGGAGGGCGTTAAGGCCGGGTCGGCCGAGTATTGCGTTATAGGCAGACGGCGCCTTTACCACTAGGAAGTCCACTCGCGTCCTGGATTGTTTTGGAAATCGACCTGCAACCACAGTCAGGGTTACCATTCCTTCCACGGGCATGGCATCACCTGTGAACCCTACCAGTGGGGAGTTCATCGGCCCTAAATGATCATCCGGAACGGACATTTTCGAGAACGCATCGTAGAATAAAATGTCGGCGAAACTTCCATTATCGACAAGAATGCGGCGCACATCGTAATTAGCTATATTTACAGAAACTACAACCGCATCGTTATGAGGAAATTGAACTCCTCGAGCATCTTCCTCAGTAAAGGTTATGGATTCCTCAACCCTTTGTCGCTTGGGAGGTTCGGCCAATACACCGGTTGTTCTCCGTCGGGATTCCCCTGAGATGGTGTTGGCGAAACCGATCGTAGGCCGATTATCAGGCTGCTCTATGCCGACCGCCGTTGCTGGAGGAAGAGGAGCCTGGGAATCCGTAGATGAGGCCGGGGCTTGCGGAGCTCGTTGAGATCTGGCCGCGGAGGCCGTTGACCACCTGGTGGATGCCCTTCGGGGAGGCATCAGGTGGAGATCAAGCGGGCAACCGGAGGAGGAGATGTCGGAGAAGATGACCGGAGGTGGTCCCGTTGAGCACTCCTTTAAGAACAAGGGTACTGCGAAGACACAGCCCTTCCTCTAGCGCCAATCCTGTTGATGCAAAAATCCGCCGGCGTCGGAGAAGCTGGAGTCGAGGGAGTCGCGGTCGCCGTCCGGACTTGCAAAGAAAGTCTAAACCGGAGTTAGGGGTGCTCCAGCAAGATCCTCCGACGTTCAAGTCAGTTCTCTGCCTCAACAAGAATGGAGTGCTCGAACGAAAATTTTAGCAAAGTTTTTAGATAGAGATTAGAGCTTAGAAAATAACATATCTGGGGGTCCCTTTTTATAGGCGGAGGGCGTAACAGATTGACAGTGACGTCTGTAGCCGCCCGGTAGTGGGCCGTTCGGGGCGATGAGGAGTTTGTTATGGAGAGTAGTGGAGTGGAGTCGTGGCCATCGCCGTGGCCTGCCACGTGGAGCCCACTGTGGAGAGTGGAGTGATGTCCGTTGTCGTGACTTGCCAGAGCATGATGGAGCCGCGCGGGATCCATTATGGGAAGTGGAGCAGAGTCGCGGCCATTACTGTGGCCTGCCAGGGAGTCCAGGCCTGTCGGTCGAAGCTCGGTTGGGGTGTTTGGTGGAGAGGGGTAGCTCTCCGCCTGAGAGGAGCTCGGATGTTGCTGGCGAGCTTTCTACCGTTGGGTGCCTAGGGCGCTAGTATTGCAGGCGAAGGTCATCCGCTGTAGAAGCTCGGTCAGGGGCTTTCTGCTAGAGGGGTTCAGCTGCTGGGGCCCGTGCATTGTAGGAGTTCGTCCGGAATCTGCCCGCTACAGAAGTTCGGTCGGAGTCTGGTTCCCGCAGAAGTCCGGATGGGTATCATTTGCTGAGAAAGCTTGGCCGAAGCCTGCCTGCAATAGAAGTCTGGAAGGAATTCGTTCACCAGGGAAGCTCGGGTGGAGGCTTACAGTAGAAATCCGGTGCGGACCGCTCGTAGTAGAAATTTGAAGTAGACCGCTTGTAGTAGTAGCTCGGAGTAGATCGCTTGTAGCAGAAGCTCGGTGTAGATCGCTTGTGGTGGGGGCTCGGAGTAGATCGCTTGTAGTAGAAGCTCGGTGTAGATCGCTTGTGGTGGGGGCTCGGAGTCCAGCCCTTGTAAGAATTCGGATGAGGTCTACCTGCAATGGGAGTTCAGGGCTGAAGTCCGACTCTCGTAGGAGCTCGGACGAAGTCTACTTGCCGTAAGAGTTCGGGGAAGAAGTCCGGCTCCCATAGGAGCTCGGATGAAACCCAGAAGGCGATCGACCGCCATAGAGACTTGGATGGAGCCCGTCCGTCGTGGAGATCTGTTGTTGGGAAAGTTCGGCCACTGGCGAACTGACGTAGTTCTGGAAGAAATTCGGATTGGAGTCGATCGAGTTCTGTCGGAAAAGATCCGGAAGGGGTCCGGAGAACGGTTGACCCTTGTAGGAGGTCGGCCGATAGTAGAATCCTGAGAGAACTTGGGGCAGCCTGATAGACGACCGAAGAAGCTTATCGCTGGAGAAGTCCGGGAGATGCGGCAGGAGTTCGTCCGTCGGGGGAATCCAGTCGACACTTGTGGAAGAAGCTGTGGGAGTTTGTTCGTCGGCAGAACTTGGGAACATTGCGGAAGCTCGGTCGCCGGAGATGTTCGGAAAGATGTCGCCCAAGGTCGAACGTCGGTAGAACCCCGAGAGGGTCACTCCTGATACGAACTTCGACTGGGGGGTTTTTTATATCCAACAGTTAGGTTCAAAACACACAATAGGTAAATATAATCTTAAATATAAAATGCATGGTGAAATTCCTTATAAATGGAATCTAAACTCAAATAGGGGAGATGTGAACATACTTATACTGCCAAATGAAATCATCCTTGTTTGATATTCTTGGCCTTTTGTGAATGGGAGATTTAGAAGATGTATTTTCTTTTCATTATCTCAATGAATTTACTATTTTGATTCTAATACTTTTATGAGAACATGCATGAAATGCATTGATGATTTTTAAGATTCCCTCCATTGTTCTTGTTCTCCCCTCCTCCTTTCTCTCTCACTGAAAAGGCCTGTACACTATCTTTACCTCCTTAGCCTCCCATTTAGCCTATACTTATCAGAATGTTTGTGCAGTTAAGCAGGCTATATTGACGAGGTTAATCACCAACGATAGGTTGGTTAGGTCTGTGATTTTGTAGGTAGACTTCTAGAGATACAAAAGAGATACAAACGACAAATGGCAAGGCCAGCAAACATAGCCTTATTTACATATTATGATTTAAGTATTCTATTTATTTATAACTAGTTGAAGATCTGCGCGTTGCGCGGGACCAGATGTATAAAAATAATTTTTCTTCTAGATCTGATCGGATTGAAAAAAAAATTATATATAAATAATAAAATAATATTCATTTAAATTCTTAGGATCACTTCATATTTACAACTACCTATATAAATAGGCTTTATTGTAAGAATATAATAATATCATACATTAATAACATAATTTAATATGAGGAGGTGTTAAGCTTTAATTGTAAGAATATAATAATACCATACATTAACAACATAAAATTATGAGTTTAATAAAAAATACCAAAGCCTTCAAATTCTTGAAGAATAAAAAAATGGTTTCCAGCTTTAGTACGAATTCAGCAGCTTTTAAATGCTAAGGACTTACAAAGGTATTGATATCTTATAATTTTCATCATACCCAACATTCATAAAGTCCAAAAATTGAATAAGTCATCTTAGTCTCCAAGAGATTTCAGTTGAAATGATGCTAACATCACAATATTTGAACAGAAAGAATCTTGCTTGGATGTTCAACCCACTCATTCGTACATAAATGCATGCATGCATATGTACAATAGGTACATAGGTACGTATACATTGGTAAATACATTCATAAGTACATATGTAGATTCATATATGGTAGGTGTGCAGGTACATACATAGGCAATATACATGCATGCTTAAATGTATACAAGCATGCTTGCTTGCATGTGTGCATAATTCATTCGTACTTTTTTCCTTGGCACATGTTGAGTTATTGCTGTATGCAGCTGTAAGCCTCGGAATCATAATATTTCATAGAAATCCTTATGATAGCAGATGCAAACTAAGCATGGTTTTAGGTTGTTTGACTGGTCTATTATCTTTTTTTTTTTTTTAAATGAAATGGGAGGTATAGCCACCCAGTAATTATATTAAAGCAGTAAATGATTACACTATGGTTTAAAGCCAGAGCTTATTTGCATGAATCAGTGTAACTCTGGATCTTGCTTTGAGATGAAGCAAAGTGTTGTGGGAGTTAACACCGCACTTGGGGGGAGTTTAATGATATTAGAATTTAGAGCTTACAGGCAGTCTTTTCCAGCTTAACAACCATGGCAACCATTTATACTATCAACTTTTCGAAGAAGATTAATCCCAATTCACTTTGCCTTGACTGAAGCAGCTGCTTTAACCTCAGTTTTTGTTGTGATTTCTGACATTGACTCCTTGTACCAGCCGGAATAGATAGAGATCCAACTTCTCATTAGAGCTATTCTTTGCTTCAGATCTTTGAGTTGAGAGTTATCACATATGTCTATATGTATGTATGCCCTTCTTTTGCATCATCATATATGTATTTATGTATGCATGTATGTATGTATATTGGTATGTCATCAATATCAAGAAAAGGCTGTGTTGATGGTCAATAACTTCTAGATCCATGAACATATCATATTCTTGTTCTGATTAGTGCCAAGTTAGTTAGTGCAATGTATGGAAATTGATCCATGACTATCTTTTTCGACCATGGAAATGTAGGTAAAGGTGGATCTCTGGACCTTAAAAGTTTCATTCAGCAATTTCCCAGTGCTTCCTTTGATCATAATAGAGGTAGACCCTTTCTTATTTACTGTAGGTAGCAGTTATTTGTTTTCCCTTAGGCTTTGTTGATACTTGAGAATTTAATAAACATATTATGATCGTAACACAATGTATAGAGCTATATTCATGCATGGCACTCTTATTTTTTCATCTTATGTTATTTCCTTCAATTTTTCTCTTAAAAAATATTATTTCCTTCAATAACTTAGATTTATTATGCATGTTTGCTTTGGAATTGGAACAAAATATTGTCCGTATTCTAGTTAGAATATCAAAAGTTAAATTATTGTTTATTTGATTATCACTTGTAACCATAGATTTGAAATCCTGATTTCATGATATTGACAAAGAATGAGAATATTCCATCATTTGAAATGGTGATGAGTTGGAGCATCTACTTTGTTAGTGAAGGTTTTCTAAATTAATATTTTGATTGGACAGGATTTGAGGAAGTATCTGATGAAATTGATGGTACCAAAAACAAAGACAGGTAAAATTCTAGCTTATGTTCTTTAAAGCAATAAAAAATTATGGTTCCTATATGATCCTTTATCTCAAAATTGCAAAATTTTAATTATTGCTTCATTTTCATTTCTCAAGTACATAGCTTAGTGGAAATTGTGGAGATGATCAGTAGATGCTTAATTTAATGGGCATCAAAGAGCTCCACTAACATAATAGCTAACTTTAATTGAATTATCATATTTAGTGAAATTTAGATTTTCCAGGGGGAGTGAGGGAGAGGATAGCTGGAGGAGATGCCAGCAGTGGCCATAGGCAGGCCGTGGGTGCATTCGGAGGGCCGCCAAGGTCTTCGCTTCTTCCATCAAATCGCAGTCAAAACAGAGATAGAGAGAAGGGGAGACGGAGAGAAAAGGATGGAGGGGAAGTCTCGTCGAAGGGCCTCCAACTGGCCATCGTGGCCTCCGGATAGCGAAATCGCAGCTCGCATCTCTGTTGGTTTGAAACAGGGGCGCTCATCCCTGTTTCATGAGTTTATTTTTTTAAAAATTCCGACCATAGTGAAGCCAGCAATAGGTTTGTTAGCTTCATTATTCATCATCATTTAAAAAATACGATTTGTTGGTTTCACTATTCATCATCATTTTTAAAAAAAATATGATGAACAGCAGCGTTCACTCCTGTTCCACGGTCGTGGCTCCATCCCAAAAAAGAAATAGATCTTGTCGATTCGGAACGAATTGAATGTGAATGGTCTTTGTCTGGGGCAGGAGCATGAGAAGAGGCTTTTTTTGTTCATGAATTCGATGTGATAGAAGCAGCTCTTAGAGAGAGTGGCGGCATCCTCTAAAAGAGATACAATATATCCTATAATGTATTCAATTTCCAATTTCAATTCTATTATGGGATACTTTTTTTATGATATTTGTGACTTCGCACCTTTTTCACCATCTGGTGGCCTCTCCGCCGATTGCACCTCCCTTTGGGATCCTTGCTTCCACTTTTTCTTTATTTCACTGGATTAAACATCCGATTAGGTGACATGGAATCGTGGAGGCCTTCGGGGGCCTTCGACAACCTCGACGGACTATCATTGGCTCTCTGGTGGCATCGTCCTCTCTTTTCCTCTCCCCTCTCTATCTCTCCCTCTCTTTCCTTCTTTTTCCCTCTCCTTTGTCCAGTATTCTGATTTGGAAGACCGAATCGTCCCGATTTGTAGCCGATATGCCTCGGAATGCCCCAAACCGTCCAATTCAAGATGGTTTGGCAAAACCATGCTCCGACCCTTCCCTTAACTGGTGGACAAAGGTGAAAAAGGGAGAAAAGGGAAAAAAATCAGAGGAAACCTCTTGCTCGATTTCCCATTTAATACCAGGCATTTCATTTTTATTATGTGATATCAAAATGATCAATTATTTTAAAATTGAGACATTTTTCATATTGCATTGGAAGAGGAACAACATAACCATTGTAATAAAAACAGGCATCTTTGTTTGTTAATATGGAGTTACCAAATGGCCAAAACTCAAGCAAGGACTTGGTAAAAGGTTCATTACCAGTTCCATTAACTATCGACTAAGCTAGAGGTTGTGCTCCATGATCGTGCTTCATACCTCAAAGTGCATAAGAGACAGAAATAGGATGAGAGATATTTATATTTTCTTTTGTAACAAGAAAGTAAACTCCAAAACCCTAACAAAAGAAGACCTAAGTCCCTATTGTACCTTCACTTCTAGTTTTAACATGGAGAAATTCTTTGTACACCTCCTGTGGTATAGAAAATCCAACGTGGAGTGCACCGCTTCCTTCGATTGGATCACATAGCCATTGCTTCCCGATGCACATTTAATGTCTGTAGGTTGGTGTTTTCGTTTAAAAATTATATGACGAAAATATCCTTCATGACTTTCTGATATCTTGTATGACTTTCTGTCATATGACTTCCTATGAATATATATGACTTTCTGTCATATGACTTTGTGTGAATATATATGACTTTCTGTGACTTCCTATAAATATATATGACTTCCTGTGAATACATATGAGTTCCTATTAACATATATGACTTTTTGTGAATATGTACGACTTTCTATGAACATATATGACTTCCTGTGAACATATATATATATGTTCACAGAAAGTCATATATGTTCATAGAAAGTCATATATATTCACAGAAAATCATATATGTTCATAAAAAGTCATATATATTCATAGTACATATTCACAGAAAGTCATATATGTTCATAGGAAGTCATATATATTCATAAGAAGTCATATACGTTCACAGGAAGTCACAGGAAGTCATATATATTCACAGGAAGTCATACAAGGTATCGAGAAGTCATAAAGAGTTTTTTGTGAAGGGATGTCATAATTTTGGATAAAGGTATTTTCATCATACAAAATTTTTAAATGAAAACACCAACGTGCATGCATTAAATGTGTTGGGAAGTGGTGGCTACGTAGTCCAATCGAAAGAATCGGTGCACTCCACGTCGGATTTTCTACATCGTAGGCGGTGCACAAAGAATTACTCTTTAACATGTTATTCAAATTCTACATTACCCATGTCACCAACTCCAGCAATGTGGATTTAGGTCTCCTAATCTTCTTTCTATGCCAATCAAACCTCTTTGGATTCTTTTGCACAACCTTCATTCACATAATTATCTATATACATCGCATAGTGTTGATAAAGTAGTTTAACATTCTAAAGAGAGCACTGAGATCAAGCAGAACATTAATGTTCAGTTTGTGTCGGAGCAGATTAATGATAAAAATTTGCTGGGTGTGATGGAATCAGGCTATCATTTAATAGATTAAACAAAAAATAATTCTCAGATTTGAAATTAGTTTTTCTTAACAAAATCTTATGAAAATAAAAAAAAATGAAAAAGTGAAGGGAAAGAGAATTGATTACGGTCACCGTGTGAAGACACATTGAACTAAGTGCAAATATTCCCCACATATGTAGGGTCTCTCAGTGTTGTCTCCTAGAGATACAAAGAACCATCAGGGTAGCCACCAGTCCTTGTCGGCATGTCTTTGGGGGCCTTTATGAACTCAACCACATTTCCAGGTTGCTCAACAAATTAGAGGAATGATCACAGGAGAACATGAAAGAAAATGGTGGAAAAGAGAGCTAGAAGAGAGCTTAAAAAGGGGTTATTCTGTAATTTTCGGAAATAGGTTGGATGGGGGCTTGTAGTGTAGTTTGCAGAATTTTTCTGCCCATTTAATGCACTTAGTAACGCATCTTTCCAATCAGAAGAGGGATCTCTAAAGGGACCCAGCAGCCATCTCCCAACCACTCAAATTTAATTCAGGGTAGATGAAGAGGCAATAGATTAGTCAAAGGCCTAAGAGCAAGGGAATGTAATTATCGTTAGATTCAAAGCCCAACCAATTGAATTGAGATCAAAATCGTAATCAGATCTAAAATTCTAAATCATCTAGTAACATGAATTTAACATTTCCCTACATGGTTTAAAATTTTAATAAATCACTTAGTTGGGCACCTGATACTATGCAATAGGTGAAGGTACCTTCCGGGTTGAACCTTCACTCAGTGATAACTATGTCCATCTATGAAGCCTTGGTGAACCATACCTTGAAACAAGGCCTGTTGCTTATAAGTCTCTATGTTCCAAACAATATAGCGTGGTTCAAGGGTTCATAGTGAGTTAATGCTTTTATGGTCATGGTTTGGTATACTATTCCTCCTCATGCTTTAGAGAATAACCCACTTCCCACAGTCATCGTTTCACTACTCACATATAGGCGGATCCTCAAAGATTACTTGTAAGGTAGTACCTTGCATTTGGATCTCGGCTTCATTCAGAGTTTAGAAACTTTCCCTTGGATTTGATGAGCAGTGTTGCCTTAGGGATAGGTCATAATGATGTCAGTTCTCCTAGGCTCATTGAACCATTTAAATGTTGGGTTCTACTTAATGTTGACTGTATGGCTTTAACCCTTCCTTAATAATTCTACAACCACTATTCTAGACAATCCCTTTGTAAGCTGAGCAGCCTAATGTATCACATATCAGGTAGTGTGCATGTGGTGGCTGGGGAGTTTCATAATGGATACTGGATGGCAGGCACATAGGAACTGTTCAAAATGGGCTGCTAAAATATTTCAATATTTCTGAGTATCAAATTTCAATACTTCAGTTTTGTGTGAAAAAAGATGAAAAAATCAAGGACAAGCTGCAAAATGTCATCCATCGAACATCATAATATCATATCAATGTCCGTATAATATAAAGATCTATAATCTATTAACAAATATCATCATTCACCAAACATAATAACATCATTCATAAGATGAAAATGTCTGTAATCACATAGTATGGATTATAAGATGTCCCCAATCACATAATATCAACCATAGAAGGAAGATATTTGCCATCATGCAATACAAGTTACCATACAAATATCGTCATTAATAGATAATAAACTCATCTCTCTGGTGTCCACGGTGTACCAGTTGCAGAGTATTCATAGGGTAGTGTAGGAGGGGTGAGAGGGAGGGTGGAGAGGGTCGCCTTCTTCCTCACTTCTCTTTCTCCTCTTCGCTCCCATGCTTCATTTGGCTTGGGCAAGGAAGAACTAGATTGGCCCACACTTGAAGCAACCTATTGGATTGGCTGATTGTTGGGCCAGTCCAATTGGAAACCGGTGTTGTTTGCTATCAAATGAATCATCCATTTTGAACATGTAGCCACCATAGCAGGTTTAACCCGTTATATTTGCTACTTCATGCCAAGTGCCAATGAAGAACTGCTACCATATTTAGCATCCCAGTTTCTTATCGAAACCACTATAGCAGCCCCAGCATAATTGACTGCCATGGTATGATCTATAATTGATATCTTATATATTTATAATAGTTCATTTTCATATTTGCACTCTTTTAATTGGATTTATCATTTGCTGCCTTGTGATACCCTGTAAAGGTATTGGAGGTACAGGTATTTCAGTTAATAGCGTATCGCAATGAATCTTTAAGCCACTTAGCTTCAAGACATGTAGTATCTAATTCAATAATTTCAGATTATTTTTTTTTTTTTTTTTATAATTTCAGATTCTTTAGTGCTGCTACATATCACAGTTTTTCGGTGGAGTGCCAAGATATGGCATCACCTGCTAAAAGGAACACAAATCGAGTGGTAGATTTAATGTCTAGTATGTTACTAATCTAATTAGCATATTATTGCCTTCCAGGCACCAGGAGATGCTATAAAATACAAGCTATAAGACATAGCTTCTTAAAGATATTTTAGCACCCTTTCAATGCATTCCAATATCGATTATTGGGAGTGGTTGTATACCTACTTAATCTATTTATAGCATATGCAAGATCAGCAAATAATTTGTTCGAATTCCTAGTGATCCAATTATTTGTGTGAACTTTGCTTGTGAAACAGGAGTACTTTTTTTCTTCTTTAAAGTGAATGCTTGGATCATAAGGAGTATACACGGGTTTGCTATCAAAACAATTGAATTTCTTGAGTAGTTTCTCTATGTAATTAGTTTATGGCATGATAAATCTCTTGAAGAGTTCTTAAAAATTTAGTGTTTAGTTTTTAGTCTGCCTTACTGGAATTTTTCGTGTTAAAGTTTGAGATACAAAGGATTTAACCATGTTATCTCTTCTAGCTTTGTGCCAATGATGGGAATGTCATATAGATACAAGCATAAGGTGACTATTTGGTCACCAACTACTTTACCATAAATATTTCTATCGATTTTCTACATTTTAAAGCTATGAGATGGAGTAGTTTCATTAAATTTCTGAAGCCATTTCTTTGGTGCTTGTTTTTGGCCACCTCAAGATCTAATTAGCTTGCAAACTTTGTTTTCCTAATTAGAACTATAGATCCTTCTGGTTGGTTCATATATATTTCTTCATCTAAATCACTTTTTAAGAAAGGTGTTTTGTATGTGTTGCGGCCAACTCCCTTTTGTCTGTCGTCGGTGAAGAGCACCTGCAAAATCAAGTCCTTACAGACTGGAGTTGTGTCCGGCGGGGATCCTCCGATGCTTAAGTCAGAGAGGAGTTGGTGAACAGCTAATCAAAGATTTAGCGTGGCAGAGTCTTGGCCCAAAATTGTCTTACCCGTGCTGCTCGTTTACCTCTCTTTTTATAGATGATTCTAATGTAACCGTCGAGCACGTGGTCCTGTTTCTTATGCCGCTAAATTATCGGGCTATAATTGTGGAGCTAGTGGGTCGTTTATTCCCATTAATGGTCGTGACACGTAGTTGACAACCATTCATAACGGTTAGGATATGTTGAGCAGATAAGCCGACTGTATGTCGGTAATATCGATAAATCGGTAAAAGATTCGAATGTTGATCAGCTGGTAGCTCTGATATGCCGATGGTCTTCGGTCGGAGGTTAACTAAGTCATCTGTTGTTGGTCGATAATAGCCGATTGTTGGTCGGTCAGTCGATTGTGAGTTGGCATAATATGTTCACTCGATTGATGTAGAGTCAGAGTCGGGGGTTGATTGATTTATCCCAACAGTTGCCTCTCACTTCTAAGTCCAAGGTGATCCGACGTGTATATTACCACGTGGTCTGTCATGTTGGACGAAGGGAGTCATCACATGTTGCTTCGAGCCCCGACTTGATGGTTAGTCGAGAATTCTCCGACTTAACGACTTGACGACTTGTCGTTTCGATGGCTGCAGAATCATTATTGGGCTATTATGTCGATAAGACAATTCGGTATCGGATGTTAGTATCGAATATTGTTTCAGGAAGATAATTCGATGTCGGATGATACGATCCTGATTAGTAGATTTTAGCCACGTGTCTGAATGATATTGGGTCGGAGCTATTCACACGGATAATGGTGGGTGGCACGATTTGGGACAGGTGCGTCAAACCGTCCGATCAATGGTCAGTCCAGATGTTGTCACGTGTCGTCATTTGATGAGACTGATTTGATCGCTTCCATCCTGGCCGTTGAGAGATCCTATATATATAGGATTGCTTTCGGCCAACCTTTTACTTTTCATTTTGTCTTCATTTCTGCTGCAGAAATTCTGTCGGAAGATCGTCTCAGCGTCAGAAGACTCCAGTCCTTTCCTTCGTCTTTCTTTTTGATTTTCAGGTTAAGTCTTTGTCCTTGGGTCCATCTTCTTTTTGATTTTCTTTCATTTTCTTCTTCAATGGTCAGGGCCTCTTCTTCTTGGGGTAGTCGGTCGGATTCTCCGACCGACGACTCCCCATCGGGTCCGGAAGTGAAGGTTTCTTCACTTTCTGAACCGAATGTTGAACGGCTCTGAGAACAATATCGTATTCTGGAGCAATATCAATTTTTTTTCGCCTGGTGTCGATGGTCGGGTGAACTCTCCTCCTTCGGGTCAAGTGGCCTTCTATGTCGAAGATCTTCGGATGGGTCTTCAATTTTCGATTTCGAAGTTCGTTCGAAATCTTCTGGACTATTATGGTCTCTGTCCCGCTCCGCTGGATCGAACTCAGTCCAGTTGATAATCAGCTTTACTTTGTTGTATCGGTTAATACCGATCGAGCCTCGTCCTTCTCTTTTTTATTTTTTTTATTCTCCGTCCCCATCCAAAGGCCAAGGATTGGTGGTTTTTCAATCCAAGAAAGGGCCTCTCCTTCATTACCGATCTTCCATCGTCTATTCATGGATGGAAGAATCAATTCTTCTTTACTTTTTCTTTTTCCTAAGGCTTCCATTCATGCTGGGACGATTCAAGGATCGGCCCCAACGATAACAGTTGGGTGGAGGTCGGCGATCGGGAGGATTTTTATCGATTGAAGGACATGATGGTCCCACCATAGAGAGAGCTGATGACCGAACAAGCTTTCTACGATGCCGGTCTTAGTTCGGTCACCAATTTAGGTATAGTCTAGTCGATCACTTTCACTTTTATTTTGTTTGTTTTTGAGCTGTACTAGTTTCGATTGCAGCTATGCAGCCGAGGGCGAGTATCGACTGTCGATATTTGTTAGTATGCTGTCAAGAAGAGGGCAACGGCATCTGAAGCTGGACCCTCCCGACCACCAAAGAAGGGTCGGGGAACTACATCTATGCCGGTGAGGGAACCTGATGTACCATCGTCGGTTCTCGAGCCGATTCTGGTGCTGTCGGCTCCGACAGTGCTCCCCAGCATGCCGTCTACTGAAGAAGGGGCGGCAAGAGAAGATGGGGCTACCGCAGCAACATCGGTAGCTCCACCAACTGAGGTTCGGGCCGAGGTGGAGGCCGCTGTTGAATCCGATCAATCAATGGCTGTGCTAGTCGCTCCCCCAGTGGGGCTCTCTCAGGGGCAGTCAAGTTCCAGCTTCTCCGTATTTTCAAATGCGAGACCGCCGACAGAAGATCGGGGGAAGGCACTGGCGATTTCAACGGATGATGCAACGTCGGCGAGGCACGGTTCACTGTGACATCCGAGTGTTCGAGGATGAGTCGGCCTTGGCCAATCCGACATTGGCCGGTGACTCATCCAAGCTGCACCTCCCGACTGATCGGGAGAGCAGAAAGAACAGAACTGTCGTCGAGATGTTCTCTTCTTTTTACTCGATGATACTCGGGGTAAGTTTTCCTTCATTTTTTTTGGATCTGATCCGATGTATCCTCTGTTTATAGTTGGTACATGACATGTTCGATTTGGAGGCTGGCTATGGGAAGGTTGCCAACTTTCGTCGGACATAGATGAATAAAGTGGCGGCTGCCAATGCTGAGAAGGCGGCTGTCCTTGAGCAACTTCGGACAGTGACTGAGCAGGAGGCGAAGCTTTAGGAGGAAGTCTCTCGTCTGTCTGCCGACCTTGAATCCTCTAGAGCCGAACTAAGTCGGCTTGTCAAAACACCTCGGCTCTTGAATTGCGGATCAAGAGTAAAAAATATTCCATCCACCGACTTCGATGAGAAAGAGATGGGTGCATTCTTGAACTCGAAGCTGAACATGGATGACATCGAGCTAGTCTGGAAAGGTTGGCACTGGCCGATGAAGAATCAGCTTCTGCAAGAGCTGATGCAGAGTTGGCTAGGGTGGACGCAGAGTCGGCAAAAGAGGCCCTGAACCGAGCAATCGAGGATTTCAAGAATTCAGAAGAGTTCAAAGAAGAGATCCTTGAAGGTGGGTTTGCTTCCTACTGCGTCGGGTATGAAGACGGCCGAGATGTGGTCGAAAAATTGTACCCAGATCTTGACTTGAGCAGCATCGTCCCTCCAGTGTCGGAAGATGGAGCTGCTGAAGAAGATGTACCGACTCAAGATGGAGCACCGACAGCATCAGAAATTATCCAAGTCTCAGATGCTACACTGGAGTAAAGAGATGGAGACCGCGACTGATGATCGGTGCAATTTTGTTTTTTTTTTTGTAATCAAATACTTGTAATCGGACTTCGATCCAATTTTGTAATCTTCTCTTTCAAATGAATGAAAATAATTTTTTTAAGTATAAACTCTTTTTTGTATGTTTGTAATGTTGTAGAGTAATCATTTAACTACCAAATATCAATCGGCAAACTGAATGTTCGATAGTACTTGTTGAATCGTCTGTTAGTCGAATATCCATTTAACTATCGAAAATCAATTGGTAAACCATACATTCGATAGTACTTGTAGAATCATTCATTAGTTGGATATCCATTTGACATACTTTGAAGCATTAGGATAAACGGTAATAATTCGAATACCCTGCGTCCGACCTTAGTCGGATTAGTACGTCAAGTTATTTGATAATCGGTGGTAAGTCGAAAATTCTTCGATCGACTGTAGTCAAGTCGGTATAAGTTCAATCCGACCTTGGTCGTATTGGCATAGCATTCCGCTTAGTTAAGATTAAGTTGGCATAATAGTCATTTGACTATGATCGGCTTTTACAGTAGAAAGTTGGGATATGTTCGGTATTGAAATAGTCGGTATTGTGGCTTTTACAATGAAAGCCGGAGTATAATTGATATGTCGGTTTTTATAGTGGAAAATCGAAATATAGTCGATAGTCGATGAATTGATCGTCCATCTGTCAGTTCATTACCACTTTATAGTTGACTGAAACTTGTGATTCTGAAATTTCATGTTTCATTTTGAATAATGTATACACGGATAATTTTATTGATAATATATTTTCAAGATGTCGGTATTCTATGTTTGGGGAATAGCTGACCTTCAAGAGTTTCTAGTCGATATACGTCCGGTCGAAGTGTCTCCGTTATTCTGTAGGGTCCTTAGTTCGGAGATAATTTTTTCTGATCAAGAGGTCTTGAGACTTCTGCTTTCCTTAAGATTAGATCTTCAGGATGGAAGATCTTCGGTTTAACTTTTGCATTATAATACCGGGCTATCCTTTGCCGATAGGCTGCCATTCGAAGTTGAGCTTGTTGTCGGACTTCTAGAAGTAGATCTAGATCGGCTCTCCGATATTTGAAATTGCTCGGCTCATTATATTGCTCAACCCTTGTTGAAGGTAGTCCGATCTCAAGTGGAATTATTGCTTCTGTTCCATAGGCTAAATTGAATTACGATTCATCCGTTGGTATACAAGGAGTCGTTTGGTATGCCCATAAGACCGGATATAGTTCTTTTACTCAGAGGTCTTTAGCTTCATTCAGTTTGGTTTTGAGTCCATGCAGAATTGTTCGGTTGGTTACTTCCATCTCTTCGTTGGATTGTGGATGGCCGACTGATGTGAGTTTGTGCGTAATGTGAAACTTCGCACAAAACTCTTTAAAGTTCTGATTGTCGAATTGCCGACCATTGTCAGTGATGATGGTGTGTGGTAAATCGAATCTGCATATAATAGATTTCTGAATGAAGTCTTCTATCTTACTCTTAGTGATTTGTGTCAGAGATTCAGCTTCTACCCATTTGATGGAGTAGTTGATGGCGACCACTATGAACTTTCTTTGACCAGATGTCGGAGGGAAAGGACTAACTATATCAATTTCCCATTGTGCGAAGGGCCATGGCGCAATAATTGATATTAACTGACTCGTCGGTTGGTGTTGTATATTTGCATATCTCTGACATGGTTCACACCTTCGGACAAGTTCAACCGTATCTTTCTTCATGGTGGGCCAATAATATTCTTGTCGTAGGATTTTGCAAGCTAGAGTTTTGCCCCCCAAGTGATTTCTATAAATTCCTTCATGGACTTCTCTGAGTGCATAATCGGCATCTGTTGGTTCCAAACACTTCAGTAAGGGAAGAGAGAACGATCTTTTGTATAGATGATCATTCATTAAAATATATTGAGAGGCCGTCCATCTAAATCGTTTGGCTTCTGAGAGATCAGTAGGGAGAGTCCCATCAGTCAAGTACTGGATAATCGGATCCATCCAGCTTGATTTATTAGTGAGTTATAACATTTCCTCGACTTTATCAATACTCGGCTGTTTGAGGCATTCGACGAATGTCCGACCTAGCGAGTTGGAGGAGGTAGTTGCGAGTCGTGAAAGTGCATCGGTTCGAGCATTCTCTGTCCTTGGGATGTGAAAGATCTCAAAATATTTTAAGACTGAGGTAAGATCTTTCACTTTCTGAAGTTACTTCATCATAATAGGGTCTCGGGCTTCAAACTCACCTTTGACCTGTCTAGCAATCAATTGTGAGTCGGTGACGGCCTTCAGACTGTCGATATCGAGCTCCTTGGCAATTTTTAAGCTGGTTTATAGTGCTTCATATTTGGCTTGATTATTCGAAGCTTTAAAATTGAATCGAAAGGCATATTTGGTAATAACCCCTTCAGAATTGTAAGGATGAGGCCAGCTCCACTGCCTTGTGCATTAGATGTTCCATCAATATGTAGCACCCATGCCGACATCGAGTCAGGTTCAAACGTCCTAGCCTGTTTTATTTTGTCATCAGTTTCATTTTCAGATTTATTATTAGATATTGTATATTCGACGACGAAGTAGGTCAGAACTTGCGCCTTCATTGATGGTCTGGGCGATATTGTATATCAAATTCACCAAGCTTTATTGTCCATTTTGCCATTCGACCCGATGTATTAGGTCGATGCAGGATTGTCTTAAATGGCTGGTCTGTCAAGACAATGATAGAGTGTGCTTGAAAGTATGGACGAAGTCATTGCGATGATATAATCAGAGCGTAGATCATTTTCTTCGCTCTTGAATATCTCACTTCGGCATTGTAAAGCATCTTGCTGGTGTAGTAGATCGATCATTGAATTCGATTTTCATCTTCTTAGATGAGTACTGAATTGATCGCTTCCGCTGAAGTTGCCAAGTAGAGATAGAATTTCTCCTTCGGTTTTGTTAGTAGTGGCGGGGATGCAAGGTATTTTTTCAAATCCTCGAAGGATTGTTGGTACTCATCCGACCATATGAAGTCATTTGATTGCCTCAAGATCTTAAAGAAAGGCAAGCATCTTTTTGCCGATCTTGAAATAAATCGGCTGAGTGCAGCGATCCTTCCGTTGAGTTGCTGTCTCTTTCTTGGAACTAGAATGCTTCATGTTGATGATAGCTTTGATTTTCTCAGGATTGGTTTTGATTCTTCATTGTGACACAAGAAATCAAAAAAAATTTTTGAAAGTCACTCCGAATACACATTTAGTCGGATTTAACTTCATCTGATGTCGTCGAAGTGTGCTGAAAGCTTCCTCTAGGTCCCGAACATGATCTGAGGTTTAGGATCTTTTCACCAGCATATCGTTCACATAAACTTTCATGTTTCGTCCGATCTATGCCTTGATGATCTTATTGACAAGCAGTTGATAAGTAGCTCTGATATTTTTTAAATCGAAAGGCATCACTTTATAGCAGTATATGCCCTTGTCGATTATGAAGGCTGTGCGCTCCTCATTTTCGGGTGTCATCTGAATCTGATTATATCCGACGAAGGCATCCATGAAGCTCAAGAGTCGGTGCTCCGAAGTTACATCAACTAATTGATCAATTTTTGGCAAAGAAAAATTATTTTTCGGACAAGCTTTGTTCAGATTTTTGCAGTTGATGCAGATTCTTCATTTTTTATTGGTTTTTCTCACCATCATTACATTGGCGAGCCAATCGGGATAAGTAGCTTCCTTGATGAAGTCAGCTGCGAGGAGTTTGTCGACTTCTTCGTCTGTGACCTTCTACCTTTCATGAGCAAAAGGCTTTTTCTTCTGTCTCACCGGCTTGATCTTCGGATCAATATTGAGTTGATGAGTTATTACTTTCGGAGGAATTCCTGACATGTCTGTTGTCGACCAAGCAAAAACGTCAGCATTTGCCCTCAGTAGATTTATTAATTGCTGCCGCTCTGGATCAGACAGCTGCGATCCAATTTAGATAATCTTCTCAGGATCTTATTTTATGGAAACTAGTTGTTCGGCTGGTTCATCCCTTTATTCATTTTTTCTTTGGTCCAATTTATCAACGGACAGAGTCTTCAGATTTATTATTTTGTGTGGAAACTAGAAAGCAGCATCGAGCAAGTTGTTGATCTCCACGCATCTCTCCGACCTATTCTTTGTCAAAAATCGGACTAACAGATGATATGTCGAGACTACTGCTTTCAGGGCATTAAGTCCAGGTCATCCGAGTATGGCATTATAAGCCGAAGGAACTCGAACAACCGTAAATATCAAGGGTACAATACTTTGTTGTGGTTCAATTCCTGCGGTTAAGGGGAGAGTAATTTTTTCTTCCACAATAACAGCATCTCCAGTGAGATTGACCAATGGCGTCAAGATTCTTCTGAGTTGATCAGTCGGTAGTCACATTCGGATGAAAATCGAGTAAAACAAAGCATCTGTTGAGCTTCCATTATCTACAAAATTTTTTTTTACATCATAATTAGCTATCGTTGCCGAAAAACGACAGCATCATCATGGGGAGTTTGAATTTTTCGAACATCTTCTAAAATAGTAATTACATCGTCGGGTCGTCGTTTCTTTGCCGACTCTCTTTCGGAAGTTGCCCTCCAGTTTGGTCACTCGAAGATCATGTTGATTACTCTTGCAGTCAGCTGATTGTTGATAGTCTCCTCAGTTTGTGGCTGAGGTTGTCGGTCGGTAGGAGGTTGAGTCGGTTGATTTCTTCGAAACTTTTCGAGGTGGTCTCGTCGGATCAGGGCTTCTATCTTGTCCCTGAGCTGGATGCACTATTCGGTATCATGACCATGATCATGATGGAACCGACAGTACTTCCTATCTCGGCTTTTCGATGGTGCTTTCATTGGTGGGGGGTGTCGTAAGTATTCTATTTTTTCGATCTCCATCAGGATCTGCGCACGAGGAGCAAAGAGAGGAGTACAGGAGTTATACCTATCATAGTTCGGCTTCGGACTCCGTCTTCGAGGTGAAGCTCGTTTATTGACAGTCGGTCTACTTGATTCGGTCGGAGCTTCATTTTTTTTTGTTTCTTCTGACCTTTTTCATCTGTTTGGCGTCGATTAGAAGCAGTTTTATCCATACGAATATACTTGTATGTATGCTTTAGAAGTTCAGCATAGGTTCGGAGGAGAGTTCTGTCCAAAGAGTAGGTGAATCTGGATCATCTCAGATCTCTTTTCATGGCCGATATAGCCATGTCTTCATTGAGGTCCCTGACCTCAAGCGTGACTATATTGAAATGAGTCACAAAGTCTCTCAGTGTCTCTGTCTCATCTTGCTTGATTGAGAAGAGATTGTCGGATGTCCGTGGCGGCCTTCGACTTGTACTGAAGTGGGCCACGAAAGAATGCTCAAGCTGCTCGAAAGAGTTAATGCTCTCCGACTGAAGTCCGAAATACCAGGTTCGAGCAGCCTTCCAAAGAGTTGCCGGGAAGCCAATGTATAAGAAGGCATCGGTTGCCCCTTGGATCATCATGAGAGTCTTATAGCTCTCAGATGGTCGATCGGGTCGGTGGAGCCATCGTATGACTCCGTCTGCAACATCTTCAACCAAAAGGGAATCGGTTCATCCAAGATGTGCTAAGAGAGAGACTGGGCAGTGTGGAAGTCGTAGTCATTAGAAGACTTCCAACCTTCCGCTTGAAGTCGGGTGAGCTGACGATCAATTTTTCAGAACTTACGTTTATAGTCGTCAAGTCGTCGTTGCTGGAAAACTCCAGGGGTGGAACCCCTTGAAGAACTTGAAGAAGTAGAAGGCATCCGCGACTGTTTCCCCTTGATGCTGTGAGCACGAGAAAGAGAGGGAGAACGCTGTGAATGGTGGGTGGCACGATGAGAATGTCGAGAATGTGATTGTTCGTCTCGGCAGGACTGTCAAGACGGTCGCTTCGGAGATGAGGGCAAGCGCTGTGGAGGACGGTGGCTGTGCCTAGACGGTACCGACTGAGCTACCGGTTGCTCCACCGACGGCTGCTGCTGCTGCTGGATTTGCTGCTGTTGGAGGCTTTGGACCACCTCCGTCAAAATCTTTACTTGCTGCGTGAGTGCAGCAATTTGTGCGTCCGTGGTGACCACATGACGCGAGGAACTGGGCTCTGCCACTGGAGGTAAACATCTTCCCGGTGGGAAGACTGTCTCGTCGATCCAGTTGAGTGTTGAGCTCTAGTTTTCGGCATGGTTGACTAGCTTTTCTCTACCTGGCGCGTCAATCTATTGCGGCCAACTCATTTTTGCCTGTCGCCGGTGAAGAGCACCTAAAAAATCAAGTCTTCACAGACCGAAGTTGTGTCCGGCAGAGACCCTCCGATGCTTAAGTCAGAAAGGAGTTGGTAAATAGCTAATCAAAGATTTAGTGTGGCAGAGTCTTGACCCAGAATTGCCTTACTCGTACTGCTCGTTTATCTCTCCTTTTATAGATGATTTTGATGTAACCATCGAGTACGTGATCCCATTTTTTATGCCGCTAAATTATTGGGCTATAATTGTGGAGTAAGTGGGTCATTTATTCCCAGTAATGATCGTGACACATAGTTGACAACCATTCATAACAGTTAGGGTATGTTGAGCAGATAAGCCGACTGTATGTCGGTAATATCGATAAGTCGGTAGAAGATCCGAATGTCCATCGGCTGGTAGCTCTGATATGCCGATGGTTTTCAGTCGGAGGTTAATTAAGTCATCTGTTATTGGTCGATAATAGCCGATTGTTGGTCGGTCAACCGATTGTGAGTCGGCATAATATGTTCACTCGACCGATGTAGAGTCGGAGTCGGGGGTCGGTTGATTTGCCCCAGTATGTATTTGAAGATTTATAAGTTGTTAATCGAGGCTAAGAAATAAGAATTATGGTGGTAACTCTAGTAATAGGGCATAATCAAAATTATCTTCACCTGATTTTGTGTAGAACACTTTGCAATTAAGCTAACTTTGTATTTTCCTACCAACCGATTGGAATTTAATTTCATTTTAAAATTCATTTGCCTCCTATAATTTTACAACCTGGAGGTACATTAGTTGTTACCCAAGTTGGGTTTTGGATAACAGGTTACATCTCATTATTAGTTTTTTTTTCCCCTTACGGTGAAGTAATATGTCTTTTGGAAAGGGTTCCCGTTGCATTCTTCATTTCCTAGGAAATCTTTTTTGATTGTAAAGTCCATGTCGAGATTCCAGCCAAATTTTCTTCCTTCATTATTCTCACCTTTAAGCTACAAATCTTTAGCAACCAATTATATGTTTTATTTTTTGATACATGTCAGATTTCAAATTCCAGTATCCATCATGTAACGATATTTATATTGGAAATACTCCAAAACGGATTGTTCAGCTTACATTCTAGGTTCACATTGTTCTAAGAGGCCTTTGACATTGTTACGTGCATCAAGGGATATGAAGAAACTGGTAAAATGATTATCTCAGTTTACAAGAACCTGATTCATATCTTGCTTTCATATATAAGTTATAATGTGAAAGACCCACAATGAAAAAGTGTGTACTAAGACAAGCAATCCAATTCTGTTTTCTAGCAGTTTCAGAAGAGCTATTGCAGTCTTCTATCTTTTATCAGACAAGCATTGAGAATTGCTACATTTGTTTCTTGAGAAAAGTGAATTTGAAATGGTCATTAATCCAGGCAATGTTTTATGTTATCATTTGTTTTATTATAGTTGCCTGTGAAGTAATATTAACAAGAGACTGTGTTTAACTTGAGATCAGTGTCACAGGATGCATTTGGGTTTATGCACTTACAGAATGATCATTTAAAGCAAAATTTTCACAGCTAAACTGGAATATGGAGAAAGGTGCTGATAATAATGGATCTGTTTATTGAAACCTAATTTCAGGTCCTCAGAACCAACAGGATCTGGAGAATCGTTCAAACCAGGAACATGGCAACCGCCAACATGAAAACCATTCTAATATGAGCTTAGCTGCCGGGCCAATGATTTTAAACTAATCTGGCAATGGGGATTGAGCATTTCATTGGAATGATAGATTGTGATACACTGCAGATGCATTCCTTTCCCTGAAAACATTTCTTGGTCTGCTCTGTAGTTTGGGAAGATATTTCTGATATAACGCTGAGAACCTTACATCACAAGATATCAGATTAGGACGTTTGCCTTCCATTTCTGTTAGGCCAGGGTCTTTCTGAAATCTGTTTCAATTTCATGATGACAAATGTATGATTGATAAACGTTAGTCTTCCATTCTTCTGCATGAGTTATGACTTGTGATCTAAGCAGGCTTGCTCATTATATTAACGGAGAACTGGATCATGTGAATTTGATTGTTTGCAACTGTCAGTTAGAAAAGGTATATTTCATATGAAGTAGCTCATATTTCCGTAATTGTCTATTAAATTTAAGACCTCAGCTGAGGAGTTTTAACCTTTTCGTGCTTCCCGCCATAGTCAATGAACTGGATATGTCATATTTCTGGTAAGAAGCAAGGAGGCTCTTCCTACTATGTTCTTAGATGCGCAAATGTGAGCAGTCATGGCTCCAATCATCTGTTGAAACTATATCAGCTGATATATAAATCTACTCAGTTTGAGCACATTTAGGACCTCTTTTTAAAAGGCACCAGCTTGTTAGTGAGTCATGTCATGCAAGCGTTCGTAGTGACAATCTGTGAAATCCTAGCTGTACATGTATGATATCGTCACTAATCTCAAAAAGAGCAAGGGGAAAAGAAACTCGAAGGAGCTCCTATGCAGCATTATATGCCGGAGAGACACCATTGCTACGGTTAGTTTAGGTAGTGGTATCCTGTTATGTAATAGTTGATGTGCAACTGTTGCTATGGGATGTATCTCTCTACTTAATTCATTACCGGTCTTCCTACCAGAATCAATCCAAAATCTTCAAAATCCATTTGGGTGAGTAAAAGCTGCTGTATGCTAAACATTTTTTTTTAATCAACAAAAAAATTGATTGATGGGCGGTGGTTGGAGTATTTTATCGTATTGATATCTTTTTTAAACATTTTTATTGGATTGATGTAGGTTTGAATTTATTTATCAAATTAATATAAAAGTTGAAAATGCCATCTGGAATGGCATTTTCTACTAAGAAAATATCATTCCAAATTGTGTTTCTTTGGTCCAGTCAGCCATCCTCCCGCAGTTTATATGGAACCACCTCCTTCCAAAAAGAAAAAGTTTAAAAGCGTCATTCAAAATTGTGCTTTTAAAAATATAATTTAGAATGTTGTTTTTAATGACGCTTTTAAAAGTGTCATTTCGAATGGTGTTTTTTAAAATATCATTTTAAATGATATTTTCAGATCCTATTCATTCTCCTTTATCTTCTTCCTGATGTTTACTTCATGTTGCTGCTCCATCGCTTGTCTTAAAATCGGATGCCTTCCCACCATCTGATGCCCGCCCCACCCCTCTTCGAATCTGATGCTCCCCCCCCCCCCATTTGGTTAGTTTTTTGTCCCTTCCAACCGACACCCACCCCCCTCCCCCCATCTGATGCCCTCCCATAGTGCCCCCTCTCCCCCTTCCCCCCCTTGTCCCTTGTTCCCCTATTCCCATCCGACACCCACCCCACCCCCTCGGCCCTCTTCCCATCTGACGACCCCTCTCGGGCCACCACTCTGTCCATGCATCACCTTCCATCAAGCTTCTTTCTCCTTCTTCTAGTACTTTTTTTTGCTCTCATTATTATTTATTTGAGATGCATTAATGGTCTCGTCTTTTGATTATTGCATTGCATAGAATCATAGATCCATCTTTTGATTAATGCATATATTCTACGGTATCCATATATTTATATAATTTTGTACGAATGAGAGAATTATGTATATTGGTCAATTGACAGTCCAGTTTGGACAGTTTGAGAATTGTAATTAATTCTATAGATAATTATAGTAATTAAATGGTATGTTGAGGATTCGAGAGAAATTTTGGACAGTATTTTTTTTTAGTTTTTCTCACACATCTTGAGCCATGTAGAGAGAAGGAAAAATATTATTAAAATCTTTTTTGACTCCTATTGTATATCGTTTGATTACTATAATTGATCTATAGAATTAATGCAATTCCTAAATGGGATAGGATTTTCTATACTTATTAGTTGATGATAGAATGTATTTATTATATAAGCTATTTTATCAAATACATGAATGTTTGGAGTGGTGAGTTTTATCCATTATCATATGAAGACTATTGGTTGTATACACATATGTTTATATGTATTCCTAATCATCATCGTTTGAGGCCTAATCAGAAAGGTAGATCAACAAGATTGCGAAATGAGATAGATGATAGGTAAATAAGAAACAAGAATCATTATGGCATTTGTAAAGAGCAGGGTCATGATCGTCGTCGCTGTCCTAAGTTACTTCAACACATCAACTTCAAGTAGTGGAAGAAATTAAAGACAGCAGAGTGTATTGCTCTATATATTTTCAGAGTTATATACAATTTTATGTATTTTTGATAGTTGAACTGTTGTGTAGTCTATGCAAATAGTTGTGTATTATTCTATGTACTTTTAGAATTGAACTATTATGTGGTATATGTCCAGAGATGAATCCTTGCTCTATGTATGTGCAGAGTTATATTTCTTATGTAACGAATTAGTATCATATTTCTCATATATGTGGTGTCATATTTCGCATGTTCTAATAAACTTGGGATGTATGTCATTATTTTAGATTCATTATTGTGTTATGGCTTACAATCCATAGCATCCAGGCCCTCGAGGTCGTAGTATTCTTTCATTACAGGAGATCCATCGATCATAGATCATATTAGATGTCAATGTAAGCATTTCATTCCTAGTCTTAATATTTATAATTTTATAAAGAGAATCTTGTTAAAGTCATATACATTATCTAATTATTTTATCTTATTGTAGGAGTCCAGACATTTTCGATTACGACGAGTCGATGGTGATTTATGGAGGATAGAGAACCTCCTAGGTAGAGTTGTGGATTACTTACGATATCTAAAGTTCTATGGTATGTATAGGATTGGTCGGATACAGTTGGATGTTGGTCTTATTACTGTCTTGCTTGAGAGATGGCATCCAGAGACATATATTTCACTTTCCATTCGGTGAGGTGACCATCACGTTATAGGATGTTAGTATCCTCACCGGACTACCAGTTGATGGTGATGTAGTTACAGGAGTTGATCCCATACTTAGCATTCAGAATGGCAGG